>NW_012103477.1:233120-289673 GCF_000951045.1 Mandrillus leucophaeus
GAGCTGCTGGCAGAAGCAAGGACAGCCTTCCAGGGGAGGGGACGGCACAGGCAAAGGCCCCGGGGCAGGACAGCAGGGGACGTGTCCAGGCAACATGGGACAGTCACGGCCTTCACAACTGCTGTGCCTGTGGTGTCAGCTCTAGTGCCAGGGCAAAGGATGGAAAGAAGGCCGGGGCCCCGCTCCCACCTGAGAGTCAGGACCCCACTCCCTGCAGGGGGCTGAGACCCCACTCCTGCCCGGTCACTGGACTCCACTCCCTCCAGGGTGCCAGGATCTCACTCAATCCAAGTCACCAGACCTCAATCCCTCCAGGATACTGAGACCCCACTCCCACCCCGGGTACCAGGATCCCACTCCCCTTCCGTGTGCCGGGGCCCCACTCCCGCTCTGGATGCCAGGACCCCACTCCCCCTCCATGTGCCGGGACCCCACTCCCTCTCTGGACGCCAGGACCCCACTCCCTCCCGGGGCTGCCCCCGCGGCTGTGCCTGCCCTTGTGGAGCAGTTGCTGGCATTAAAGTGCGCCCGTGAGCGCAGAGTTATTTTCCTGAATGAAAACTGAATGAGTGCATGTGTCACACTGATGTGACCAACCTGGGCGCTGTTCTCCTGGGCATCACGCCCTACGACTCCAAGGCTGGCCAGTGCAGGGGCTCCCATGAGGTGGGCAGGTTTCCAACCATTTGGAAGTAGACATGGGAAGGAAGGAGCGACGGGGTGGGAGAGATCTGCCTGCCAGTCCACAGGGCTCGGGGGTCCTCGGTGTCAGCCCCTTCCATGCTCAAAATGGCTCAAAGAGGAGGGCCTCTCAGTATCCCCACCTTACAGATGAGGAGGCACAGAGGGGGGAGATTCACCGGTTCCCCAAAGAGCCCACTGCCCCCACCTGCTGTGTTCGAAGTGGTGATTTTTCTCTTGCGGCCCTTGTGCCCTCACATTTCTGAGCTCAAAGGAGCCTGTGTCTGGCCAGCCCCTCCCGTGCTGAGGACAGAGGTGAATGCTTGGCACAGCGAGAGGTGGCATCACCGAAGAAGCCCCGTGGCTCTGGCCCCGTCTGCAGGATCCCTCCAGGACGCAGTGGTGGGCCACGCGCAGGGCGTGGAAGAAACTCAAGCCGGGAGCTGTGGATCCAAAAATATTGCAGTTTCCCGAGGCAGGCCCTATGAGATCCCTGAAATGGGATACGCCGAGCTGAACTTGGCCACATAATGCCGCTCTGTTTGGGAAGGGCCCGGAGCGCCGGGGGCCCGAGGTATCTTTCAAAGAGTGATGGTTACGGAAATTAGTGGTGCAGAAATCCATACTCATCATTCATCGGGGGCCTTATTAACCCTCTTACGATGTGATAGGAGCGGCTTGGCCTCCTGACTCCAGGGGCCTGGGAGAGGCCATCCTTGTCTCCGGCTTCGAGGAGAGGTGCGGGAGGATCGCCCAGGCAGGACCGGCCCCACCCGCTTCCGGAGTCCTTGGAGACACGAGTAGCAGTTTCCTGATGGATGCTTAGGTCATGAGGCGGGGTGTGACCAGGACGATGCACAGCTGAGTGCAGCCCACACGGCCTCTCTCAGAGGTGGCAATAACGCCGCCCCAGACACCGGAGAGAGCCAGGCCCAGGAGACCCCAGTCAGGGCGTTCCCAGGAACAGGGAGCCCGGAGAGGCCTGGGCATCTCACACACCCGCGCTCACAGTGGCCCCACATGGCCCCCTGGGGGACCAACTCCTTCTGCCCTTCTGTTGCTTCCTCTGCACCGCGGGGATCCCGATAGCTGCCATGAGGTTGTCTGCAGGTTAAGGGAGGCAAGGAAAGGCGTCTGACCTTTCGAAGATACCCCAGTAAACACCATCCGCTCTCATCACTGTTCTAGCAGCTGGAACATGGGAGGGCCAGCTCCAGGGGCCCACAGGCCCCGCAGACCTCAGAGCCCCACACTCCTCCCACCCCTGCCCATCCCCTCTTGAAGGGGCCTCACCAGGCCATGGGCTGCCTATTAAGTAGTCACATCGGTGTCCATTTTAAATAAGGTCTGAATGTTACGAAGCACCCGTGTTGAGTCAAGACAGCTCTTGGCAGTGCCAGGGAGCTTGTTAGAAATGCAAGTCCCCTGAGCCTCAGCACTGAGGGAGACGGGGGTTCCGTGTCAAAGCCCAGAGAGACAGCTGCATTCCAGTTTGAGACCCACTGGGTTGGACATAGCAGGTAAACTCTGGTTCCAACTGCTTCTCTCCTCAAAGGTAACAGAGCACCTGCCACTGCTCGAGACCAACCTGGGAGGCTCCCAGGGCCCCTCCTGGGCCTGTCTCCCCACACACAGCAGGTGCTTTCTCCTGGGGCTCCTTTGGGGCCTATCCAGTGCCTGGCACCCTCAAGATGCCTCTACGTCTTGTGTGTGTTGGGCTTGGCCACAGGACTCGGCAGGAAGGTGCACGGCCCCTTCAGCAAGGCTGGTGGAGAAGGCAGAGTTTCTGGGCCCACAGGCCTTGGCAGGATGCTGGCCTCTCAAGGTTGCGCTGACAACCTGGGGAGCATGACGGATTTATTGAGGGGAGAGCGGGTTGAGCTGTTCTGTCCAATGCCATCGCCAGGAGGAACCTGCCGTGGCCCAGCCTCAAGTCCTGTTACTCAACACTTGGCTTATTATGCCGAAAAGCCAGAGCAGAGCCGAGGTGATAACGCGGGTGCAGCGGGCCTGGGCTTTCCAAACCTGCTCATTTTTAGCTCCTAGGAATCAAAGTGGTGTCCGGCTCTGTCCCGCAGCCTTTGATCCTCCGCCCAGTGTCTCCAGCGAGAGAGAAGCAAAGAACACAGAGAGATAAACCACACTTGAGCCGTCGCTCTCCGCCCGGCTGCGCCTCTATCTGGGGCCGCAGCGTTCCCCGAGTGCTGAAGAGAGTTCTCCTGGCGAGCGGCACCGTGACCTTCACTCTTGACCGCGCTGTCCGGATGAGAGTGGCTTGTCCAGACGGAAGGGGAAAGGAGAGTCTGTCCTCCCCTCCCCTGAAGGGAAGGCAGGGCCAGATAGCGAAGGAACCCGCCTCCCTTCCTGTGGGGTGGAGGTTTGGGGGTGGGGGTGGCCCCAGGAGACAGGGGTCACAGAATTGGCATGAAGGGAAGAATGGGGACCCCAGGCTGAATGTCCTCCACCAGCACATCGGTGGGGGCTCAGGAGGACAGTCCCATTGCCAAGCGACGAAACTCTTGTATCTTTGAATGGCCTGGGTGCGTTTCTGGCAGCCGAGAGGGGCGAGTGGACCCGTGGGAGGAGGGAGGAGGCGCTGGCCTTTTCCTGTTCGTCTTCTGTGGACTGGCCGTCACGGAGGCACTCTGCTCCGGGCATGAACTTGGACTCTTGAAGGAGCCTCAGTGTGGCTGTCTTTCTGCAGCTAATTACTAGGACAAGGGAGCATCCAGGTGCCTTTCATAGGGACGTCACCTATAAGGAGAGGGACGGCATCCTATTGACCCCATATTCCACCCCAGCTCCTGGCACGTGGCCGGGGCTCAGACGTGTGTTGAGTGAAAAACTGCACGTTTGGGCAGAGTTACCAGCAGTGAACCTGCTTCTGTAGAGGATCCTAAGTTGGGGGGCGAGGGGGCTTCAGTGAAGCCTGTGGAAAGCCAAGCAGCCCAGGGGCTCCCTCTCCACCTGAGAAGCAGCGAGACCCCGTCCAGCTCAGCGGGACCAGCACCGCATCCCAGGCCCATCAGCTGTGTCAGCATGCAACCTTTGAAAACACCGTGAACGCCGGCTTTGATAATAATATGTGGGTAAAGGTTGTATTGCTATCTGGGTGATGATTCATCTGTCTGTGAACCAGGACAAGGAGGTAATAGGAAGGCGCGATGGCCAGGGGCAAAGTTGGAATGCAAACTTATCAGAGGCAGTGAACTCCGCGCTGCGCCGCTAAATAGAATTCCATTATTGTTTCATAAATAGAGAGATTGAAGTACCCAGGCCAGGAACCGATGATCAGAGGGGAATGCGTTTGAGCTCCGTTCTGAATAGTATTTGTTTTGAGTAAGTGGTTGTCTCGGCTAATAGTAGGGTATTTCATTGTTAAGAGCTTGTTGAGCAGGATTTATGGGCGAGTCCTGCACGGCTGTTTGTGCAGGATGCTCAGTGGTCGCCAGGGATCCGGGAGTTGGCGGCGATGTTGTTCCATCCCTCGCCGGCTTCTCCATCTCCTGGTGAACATTGCCCCTCGGAGAGGCGATGGCGCGACCCAGCCCCTGCAGGTGTCTGAGGGCCTGGAGACACCCCCGTAATCCCAGCACACTCATGGGTGCCTGAAGTGTGTGAGTGCATGCGTGTTGTGTGTGCATCTGTGAACACATGACAGGATTGGGTTTCTGGCTTCTCTAGAAGCCTGGGCTAGGCTATTCCCCTGCCCCACTGTGGTGACTCCTTACTCCCCTGGGACCAGGCATTCCTGCCATGTGCCCACCTGAGCCTTGGCAGTCAGAAATGATGGCACCTACCTAGAACCTGTCTACCAGGTAAACAGGTGAAACCTTGTCAGGTGTAAAGAGCTTCTCTTGGGGGCAGAGTCTGCTGGCTAGGAATCGCTGTGGAGTGGGGGTGTATCCAGGCTGGAGGGCATCCTCGGACTTCTCCCCAGGAAGAAAACAGATTGAGCCCTTCTCTTCATCTTCTCACCAGCTGTGGTTTCAGAGGCACTTCCGGCAGTCCTGACCCCACCTCAGGGTTTTCTCTTCCAAAGGGGCTACAGGACTGAGGTAGGGAGGGGCCTCAGGAGCCCCTGACTTCCCAGATCACCAGGTAAACCCATGGGTCAGTGTCCAGCCCCTCTGTCCCGACATCAGCAACACAGCCCTCCATTCCAGTCCCTCCATGTGTCCCCTTTCTCTTCCCCCCAGGAATATCCCCAGAGCAGCCCCCTTTAGAACAGTATCCTGAGGGACTTGGGGGAAAAGGCGCCTCCTCCCATGCTGCCTCCCCTCAGCCAGTGCTGTCCTCTGTCCCCCGGGCCTCGCGGACTGAGCTGCGTTTGGTTGAGCCCCCTCGGCCAGCACCATCCTCTGTCCCCCAGGCCTCGCGGACTGAGCTGCGTTTGGTTGAGCATCATCGACAAAGTCACCTCCATTCTCCTCCAAGAAAAGCCCACGAGAGACTCAGAGCCAAGAGCTCATAAAGAATCAAACACAAACCAAGCCCAGGTCCTGATCATGGGCATGGCCAATGTTTTTGTTCTTATTTTCTCTTTTCTCTGATCACACGCACAAACCAGAACCAACCCCACGTGCCTTAAGAACTGCAGACCCAGGGGAGAGGGGTAGACCCCACGGAAGCAGCCATCGGCGTCAGGCCCCGTCTCAGGGACATCTTCCCCTGCCTGGTCACTGCGGGCAGGCTGTGGCAGGTTCTGCGGGTGGTTCACCCCTGCACCCTCAGCCCCACTGGGCATTCATTGAGGTGCTCTTCTGCCTGTGGTCCGAAATTGTTCTTTAAAAGCCACCTCTGCCTCCCAGGAGACCCAGGTTGTGGCAGGCCCATCTGTACACTCATGGCACTGCTCAGGTGAGATGCATGAGGTCCCTGCTCACAGCGCGAGAAGTCAGGCCATTACAGCATTACAGCTACAGGGTATCCAGGAAAGGCATCAGGTGGTGGGCAGGACAACTGGCTTGCAGGGTAAGCCCCTCCTGGCCTCAGTTTCCCCTCTTTAAATGAGGGTGCAGCTCAGCTGAGAATTGGTAGGAAGGTGTCAGTGCTGCGGGGGGACTGGACAGCTCTCCGGGTTCCTCACCTCAGCTGGTCCCTCTGGACTTCCATGATGAGCTCACGGAGGTGCGACTTCCTCCCAGATCCCTGGAGGACCCCCTGCACCCCAAACCTCCAGGAGCCCCAGCGTGTGGGGGCTGGGAAGAGGCTGTCCTTCGATGCAGGTGTGCAGGTAGCCGTGCACATGTGCGGAGTGAACGCAGGGCCCCATTCACTGTCACCACCCCGGGGGACGTAACTCAGGAGCCGAGTGTCCTCCTCTCCCTCCCACCGGTGGCGGCAGGCTTGACCACCCGGCTCCGAGGCCTGCGCACCACGCTCGCCCACAGTGGGCTTTGTTTAGTCTGGGGGAAGCTCCGTTGACAGGGTTTCTGGGCGATGGGCTCTTTTTTCCTCCAAATTCTTCCAGAATTCTGTAGGCTGAAGACACCACGTGTGCAGCCTGAGGGGAGAATGAATAACCCTGTGAAGTGGGGAAGTTCCTGCCTCTCTGGAGAGCTGCCGTGGGTCAAGCTGTGCATGGTGAGAACTGGGGTAACTGGGGCGTGACACCCCTGCCCCCGCAAGAAGCCCACTGAGACAAGGCCTGCCCTCCCCGATCAGAAGAGCTTATGCAGTGGAATGTTCCAGAAGACCTGAGTGGGGCTGGGCAGGAGGAAGAGCTTCAACAGCCCCACTTCCATCCTAACCTGGGGACTTCCCCAAAAGGACAGCTGGAGCCATTTTCAAGCCTCAGCCTGGGTGGTCATCTGCTCAGACCCACCTGAGGGTCTCACTTCCTTACATCCCGTGACCGCACGGGTCATGGCAGAGTGTCCCGGGCAAGTGGCTGTCGGCTTGATTGATGGGTCCCTGCTGGCTGTGAGGCACATGTCCAGTGCCCCCTGGAGCTGCCGTCCAGCCCCATTTCCCATCTGCAGGGACCCGGAGCCACATTCTCCTCCTAGAGATGTGCTCAAAGTCGTTATGGTCCGAAAGGCAGTCAGGGAGCTGGAGACATGGAGAGAAACCCACCCATTCTCCCACAAATGCTTATCCTTCTTCCACTCTGTGCAGAACCGGAGCCGGGGGCAGGGACAGGAATGGGCACAGCCTGGCCTTCCAGAGCCTGTCTGAGTGGAGGAGGCGAGAGGCTGTACTGGCCCTAACCCGGTGCCTCATGCTGCTGTTTGATGTGTGGGAGAGGAGGGGGCCAAGAGGGAGCCAGCAGTGGCTTCCAACAGGGGGACCAAAGCCAGAGGAGGCCATGGGTGCCTGTGAGGCCGGAGTGGGCACATGCCATAGGCAGCCATGGGGGTCGTGTGTGGACCAGGATGGGCAGCCTGGATGCAGAGAGGGGCTGGGTAGGAAGGATATGGCCGGGAAGGAGGGCCGATTTGTTTTCAGAAGAATCTTTCTGTGGAACGCTCATGTGCCATTGTTAAGTACAGCTGCTCCTGAACTTGGAATGGGGGCAAGTCCCAAAAAACCCACTGCGAGTGGAAAATATCCTAACTCAAAAACGCAGTTCACACACCAAACCCACTGAGCGGCACAGCTTAGCCTCACCCGCCTTAAACGTGCTCAGACAGTCATATCAGCCTACAGTTGGGCAAACTCATCTAACACAAAGCCTATTTCAGGGTAAAGGGCTGGCTGTCTCACATAATTTATTGAATACTATACCGAAAGTAAAATCAGAATGGCCGTGTGGGCCCTGAGAGCACGGTTTCCACTGAATGCTTGCAGAGCTCAGACCTCGTGGGGTGTACGAACCGTAAGGGGAGCTGTCAGCCCTTGTCGTCTGTCCGCTCTCTGCCCAGTGGCCTCTCCAAGTCCCAGCCTCTCCTCGAGCTCGCATCACCAGCATTTCTGTCCATTTCAGGTGAGCCCCGAAGCAGTGAGATCCCGTCCAGGTCAATGTCTGATGAGAGGGATTTTTTTTTTTTTTTTTTTTTTGAGACAGAATCTCTCTCTGTCACCCAGGTTGGAGTGCAATGGCATGATCTTGGCTCACCGCAACCTCCACCTCCTGGGTTTAAGCGATTCTCCTGCCTTAGCCTCCTGAGTAGCTGGGACCTCAGGCGCCTGCCACCACGCCAGGCTAATTTTTGTACTTTTAGTAGAGACAGGATTTTGCCCTGTTGGCCAGGCTGATTTCAAACTCCTGACCTCAGGTGATCCACCCACCTCAGCCTCCCAAAATGGTGGGATTACAGGTGTGAACCACTGCGCCCGGCCTGATGAGAGGATTTTTGAGGACCAAGGGTGGCTTTATAGCAGGCAGGTAGGGAGCTGGTGGTGGCAGAAGGGATAAGAGAAGGGGATGAGGCTCCTGGCGTCAAACTGAAGCTGGCAGCAGGCCGACTCCTACCCACAACACCGCAGTCTGGAGCGGCAGGAAACGGGGGACAGGAAGGGAGTCAGGGAAGGGCTGCCCAATGGCAGTAAGGTACCAAGAGAAGAAAAAAGTACAGAGTCCCACACTCCAGGAGGAAAAAGGGAATAGAAGCCCCAAAGGGAGACATGGCCAGACTGCATTGCATGCTCTGCAGGGGCCAGCACGTCACCCAAGGTACACTAAGGAAGCTGCCGAGAGTTCTGCAGCACCAGGCGATGGACATTCCGAGTGTGGGCCACGCACCAGAGAAGGCTTCTGACAGCTCAACCTCTGGGGCTTGGGGGTTTGTGTAAGTGACAGCATCTTCCGCTCCTTAAATCAGTGGATTCCCATCAGGCATGGATCAGAGACCCTGAGTGTGCAGGGGACACCTTCCTCCACAAATGTGCCTCGTGTTCGAGTCCTGCACCCCTCTCCTTCCCTGTCCTACTCTTGTGTTCTGAGCACTCAGAGCCTGTCTGCCTCCTTGAAGGCCTGAATGCACCAGCAGAGGCTCAGAACAGCCTCGCTGTCAGGAGGAGGGAAGCGCTGCAGGGCTGGGTGCCCCGACGGCCGACACCAGCCCGGAAATGGGCTTGGTTGCTCGATGGAGGCACGGAAGCTTTCACTTTACTTAGTTTTAATTAAGTGACATCGAACCCCTGCCCCACTGCCGCTGGCCAGGGCAGCCCCGGATGTTATGCCTTTGTGTGTCCACAGCGCGTTGTGGGTCCTCACCGAATTGTGCTAGCAGCTTTGCTTGTGTGGTTCCCAGTTCGTATCAGACACGCTCCTTCCAGTCTTAGCTAAAGAGACTCTCCTGCTTGTTCAATGCCAACATTCTGGTGGCTGAGGTCTGAGGATGCTGCCTGGACCCCTGGCCCTTGGTTCCTGGGGGCTGGTGAGGAAATAGGCAAAGGAATCTCCTAGAAATGCCAGTTCTGGAGCTGTAGGGATCGTAGACCAAGGGGCCATCTCATGCTTCTCCAACCACGTTTGGCCAAAAAGTGCTTTTGTCTTTGGACTTCCGCTTCGCCATAAGTCTCTTCCACATCTCCGACGAACCTGGCCCCAGCAGAGTGCTCTGGCCTTCAGGCTCGGTCTCCTCCTGTCCAGCCAGGGCTGTCTGGATGTGAAGGGTCTGACCTGCAGGATCCGTAAATGGGCTTCCTGGAATTTTGTGCTCGGACCGCCACTACCACCAAAACGCACACAGCATTACTCTCCTCTCCCTCAAGACGCTGACTCGGCCCTTGTTGAAGATGCTGTGCGGTGGCCGTGATGTTTCAGATCCCAGTTGCGGTTTTCCAGCCTTATGAGTACATTTCCTCCTCCAGTAAGTCTTCATTCCCTGGAGCCTCGGAACCACGATGCAACTGGGGCGCACTTGTGCCGGGGAAAATGGATTCTGCCGGTGTCTGACTCTACCAAGATCCACGTGTGATCGTTAAGAGTTTCCTCTCCTTTCTCTTTGTTATTATTTGTCTTTTCCACCTTGTACCATCCCTCCACCCCCATTTATGCATGTGAAGTCAATTACTCTACCCACTGAGCAAGAGATGGTGTTATCTGTTTGCTTTTGGCACTTATCACCCGGAAGGAGTCCCCATTTTCTCATCTCCACCAAGGGAGCTTGTCAAGTGCAAGTCTGCACTCGTTACCCCCCACCAAGCCTGACATGGAGTGAGGTTCAAGAAATGTTTGGGCCGGGCACAGTGGCTCATGCCCGTAATCCCAACACTTTGGGAGGACAAGGAGGGCAGATTGCTTGAGTCCAGGAGTTTGAGACCAGCCTGGGAAACCTAGCGAGGCCTTGTCTCTATAAAAACAATTAAAAATTAGCTGGATGTGGTGGCATGTACCTGTAGTCCCAGCTACTCGGGAGGCTGAAGTTGGAGGATCACCTGGAGGTCAAGGCTGCAAAGAGCTGTGATATTGCACCACTGCACTCCGGCCTGGGCAACAGAGCAAGACCCCATCTCACAAAAAAAAAAAAAAAAAAAGAGGGAAGGAAGAAAAGAATGCTTGCCAAACAAATGAATACATGAAAAGCCAATAAATGCATTTGTAGTTGGGGATATGTGCTTTAAAGAAAAGGGGATGTTAGATTTGGTCATTTTAAGTGACCCCTTTATTAAACCCTTAGTTGTCTTTGTATTTTTAAGAGAAGACATCTCGGCGTGCTGAGGCTGAAACCTCTAGAGGAGCCCAGCTCCCTTTAGCAAGGACTCTGTAAGACCCAACTACAGACTGTATCCAGGACTTGAAAAATGTCAGGTGGGCAGGACGGGGGATAGAGGAGGCCTGGCCAGAAAACTGGGTTCTGCTCTGTGTCTGATGGCTTGTTACTAACCCCAAGCAAAGCCACTCTCCCAAGTTGGCCCAGATGTCCAGGGTGTTCCCAGGCACACAGGGGCACACACCACACCTCAGCCACATTCTGTGTTTTCCTGTGTGCTCCAGGCCTGCAGAGGAGCTCCCAGCCGTGGGATTCTGTGGAAATATCTCCTGATGCCCGCCCTGTTTGGGGCCCTTCCTGTGGAAATCCATCTGGCGCCTGCTGGTCACTGGGGGACTGCCGACTTAGCTCCGGCCGAATTTGGAGAGCCTTGTGGCTAAATGAGAGTGCAATTTGTTCTGCTGATATGAGTAAACAGTTCATTCTCACTATTCTCAGCTGCAGTTCTGTTCTGTAGAGTTGCCAGGAACACCGAATTAGCAGGTGCTAAACTGTTGCTCCTAGGAGAAATGCTGGGTTAGGTTCCTGCAAGCCTCTGGTCACATTTTCATCAACTGGTCAATAAACAACCTTGTCCTACATGTGGTTCTGCTTAAAAACACCTTATCTAACACAGGCATACTCAGAGATTTCCCGGGGTTGGTTCCAGATCATCGCAATAAATATTTCAATAAAGCCAGTGACACAAATGTTTTGGTCTACGCTATACCGTAGTATGTGCGGTGTGCAATGCATTGTGTCTAAAAACAATGTACATACCTTAATTTAAAAATACTTTATTGCCCAAAAAAGGGGACAGTGACATGAAGTAAGCACCTGCTGTTAGAAGAATGGTACCAGTAGAGTTGTTGGATTCAGGGTTGCCATAAAGTATCCGTTTGTTACCACAAAGTATCCATCCGTTAAAAAAAAAAAAAAAAACAAGGCAATATTGCAAAGCACAGTAAAGAGAAGCTCGGTGAAATGAAGTGTGCCTGGATACATTGTCGAGCCATCCTCACTGTAACTCCCCCTGAACTAAGCTGCCCTAAGACATGTAATTCTACATCAGGCTCCTTGCAGCCTCCCTGTGCCTGGGAACTGCAGACAGCACTTTAGCACTGTGCATGGGGCCATTTTAAACAGTGAAATCAGCCACGAAACACCAAACGTGGAAAACATGGCGCTAAGTAGCCTGGAAAGAACACCTGGTCACAGTGCGAGGGCTGAGACAAGAGGGCAGAGAAGACCCCAGCTGGGAGCACACGTGCTGGACAACCTGGTCCTTCGCCCCTCAGTGCAAGTACAGGAATGGCCTTGGGTGCACTTCATGTATTGATTTGGGGGTCACAGATACATTTTAGCAAGTAGGCGAATTCAGGAATATAAAATCTGGGTATAATCAGGCTCAACTGTATAAATAAAAACCTATATAATATACATATATATCAGTTTTATTGATATAGATACTTATATACCAGCTTTATAATATATATGTCAGTTTTATTGAGTCATAATTCACATACCATATAATTTTGCCTTTAGAAGTGTTAGATTTTAGTATAGTCACAGAGTGGCACGCCCTCGCCCGTCTAATCTTAGAGCAATTCAACCCCCCAAAAAAAAAACCTCTGACCACTAGCAGCTCCTCCCAGTTTCTTCTCTCCCCACAACCCCTGGTGATCACGAATGTCCTCTCTGTCTCTGTGGATTTGCTTCTTCCGGACGTTTCCTGTAAGTGGGACTATACAATGTGCCATCCTTAGGGCCTGACTTCTCTACTCAGCATAGGGCTCCTGAGGTTTCGCCGCGGTGAGCACGTGTCAGTCTCCCATTCCTTTTTACGGCCCAATAATACCCCATTGCATGAAAGCCACATTTTCTGTCTGCGTCCATCCACGAGTGGACATTTGGTTGCCTTTTGCTGTTGTGAAGAGTGCCGTAGTGACCGTCCCGGGGCAAACGTTCGTGTCGAGAGACATCTTCATTACTCTTGGGCGTATTCTTAGGAATGGCATTGCTGGGTCGTCAGATGGCTTTGTTTAACTTTTGAGGAACTGTCAGACTGTTCTCCAGGGCGGCTGCACCGGTTCACATTCCCACCAGGAGTGTGAGGGTCCTAACTTCCCCACGTCCTGGCAGACACCGGCCTGTCTTTGGGACTGCAGCCATCCTGCGGGGTGCTGTGCATCTCACTGAGACTCTGTGTGCCTTCTGAGTGAGGCGTTGGGGAGTGCAGGGACTCTGTGCCTTCTGAGTGAGGCGCTGGGGAGCACTGAGACTCTGTCTTCTGAGTGAGGCGTTGGGGAGCGAAGGAGGCCATGGGCTATTTAATCCTTGGGGACAGTGACGCGGGACCCCAGCCAAGCCCTGCGGTCCCGGTTGGTCGTGTCCGTGTGAGCAGCACTGCCTCTGAGAGAGTGGGGAGAATAGAAGGCAGTCTTCCAGCTGCCTTTCCCTTGACAGGTGATCTCCATCCGTTGAAATCAAACTTGCAGCCTCAGACAAATGCCTGCCCCGTTTTATATGAACAATGAAGGCCTGCATTGCATCCCTGGCGTCACAGAGCCACTGTCCTCAACTGCTCGTCCACACGAGGGGCACGGCCTGGAGCACATTGCTTGATGTCCCCACGTAGGTCTTTTGTGTGCACTGATGACAGTGAAAATAAGGGAGGGCGGTGTCAGTGTCTCTGTGAGTACATCTGATGGCTCCTAACAGATACTCACCATCCCCTTACCTCCCTGCAGGGGTCCAATGCTCTGGAATTCTCTAGATGCAGCAGGAAGTGACCTCAGGGCACCCTGTTGCCCCTGTGGCCTTCTCCTCCTTAGCCCTAGCACCACAGTTGTGGAGGAGCCCAGGGAGGTGGCCACCCAGGCAGACCCCATTCCTCCATGGCCTGCCTTCCGCTGCCACCCAGGACTGGGGGCCCATCTCCCTGGCACCCGGTGTCTGTGTCCCCAGCTGAAGCAGGACAGTGCTCTGCCTTCCTGCACTTCTGACCAATCGAGTGAACCGCGTTGAGAAACGGATGGTGGGGTGGTGAATAAACCCACATGTGCGGTGCTCCAGGCCGGAAAACCTGCAGACGCAGGGAGGCTGGCACCTGTCTTCCAAGCAGCAGTGAAGTGATGTGGTCCTGTTGTTCAAGAACATTTCCATGAAGATTTATGAAGGACCTGTCCCAGAAGAGGTTCCCACAGACACTGAAATAACAAAATGTCAGCCGCATCACCGCAGGCCCCCAGGAACCGCACGTGCAGAGCCCGGTGCAGGCAGGGACCTGATGGGACCCGTGCAGGAGGCCGAGGTGCCCAGGCCCCGCCTGGCTGTGCTGCCTCCAGCTGGTGTTTGTTTTTGGACACCCAGGGCCCGATCCGTGGTTACTGCCCAGCTCCCTATTAGGTGTAAGCAGATGCTCCTTTGGTGACCATCTCCCGTCTGTTTGCCCACTCGTCCACAGCCTCCCACATGCAGCTCACGATGTTGGCTGAAACTCGCTGTTTTAATGGATGTTGATCAGTCAATAGTATCCTTCGTGGAGTCAACATAGTTGAATGCTTCAAGTGTCAGAGGCCCCCGGGCAGGGCAGAAAGCACCCCGTGGAAAACGGTGGGGAATTGTGGAGCAGGCAGGACTGCCAGGCCCAGCTCTGCGACTTTCACGAGATTGGGATCCGCATCACATGCCTCATCTCCGCAGACGACTGGCAGCTTCGCCTGTCGGAACGGGACTGAGATCCAGGATGCTAGAAGGGACCCCTTCCGGGCTGCTTTTCTGCCCATTTATTTGCTGATTCACTTGTTGACTTAACACTTTGCCACTAGCCATCTATGCCAGGCACAGGACTGGGCACTAGTGACACTCACTGCATCTGCCTCAAGGTCACGTGCTGGGTATGGTCCCAAGCTCGAGGCATCCTTGGCACAGCACTCCTTCTCTGCTGGGATGAGACAGCCTTTCTCAGACACCACTTCCTTCCAGGTTGTGAACGGTTCTAACCATCCAGCTCTCTGATCTCTGCAGCTCTAGCACATCCCAAGCAAGGGGGAAGTACTCGCTGGGGGAGTTAGCCGAGGGCCATCAGTGCTGGGCTCTGCACGTGCGGTTCCTGGGGGCCTGCGGTGATGCGGCTGACGTTTTGTTATTTCAGTGTCTGTGGGAACCTCTTCTGGGACAGGTCCTTCAGAAATCTGCACAGAAATGTTCTTGAACAAAAGACCACATGGTTTCATTGCTGCTTGGAAGGCAGGTGCCATCAGGTGTCCTGACAGCAGAGAGATGGGACCTGCCACACAAGCCGGCTCTAAAGACCGCTGGGTCATCTGCAGTGGGCAGTTCAGTGCTGGGGACATCACAGTGTCACTGCACAGAATCAGTGACAACGACACCCACATTGCTGATATTTCTCTTATTTAAGGAGGCGAGGACACGGGGTGCACATGTTAGAAGTTTCCCATATAAAAAAGCAAGGGGCTGAAAGGAGGGCACCCCTCTTACCAGGGAGACTTCAATGTCTGGAAGAACTCAGGCGCCGACAGGTTCTGGAAGGACGACCTTCATTTACACCTGGACACAGCCACGTGGACACCAACAGACTTTTGTCTTACAGATGGAAGTTGTCCCTCAAAATCTCCTACCTCATAGCTCCTCCTGCAGACAGATTTGGGCCACTTGGGGGAAATTTTAAGTATTCCAGAGAAATAGAAACCCTGAAAAATGTTTGCATTGTGCAATAATTGCGTTTTAAAAACAGCTTTATTGAGATATGATTCACACAGCAAACAATGCACTCCATTAAAATGTATAATCCAGTGGTTTTCAGCCACAGAGTTGTGCAACCATCACAATAAATTTTAGTACATTTTTATCACTGAAAAAAGAAACCACACACTCATTAGTATTCACTCTGCATTCTCCCACTGTCCCCCTGCCCCTAGCCACTGCAACCACCAACCCACTTTCTATCTCTAGGATTTGCCTAGTCTGGAAATTCAGATGAATGGAATCAGACAGCTCATGACCCTTTGTGACTGGCTCCTTCCACTCAGTCCCATGGTTCCCAGGTTCACCCACTTTGTGGCCTGTGCCAGTGCTTCACTCCTTCTTATGGCTGAGTAATATTGTGTCATATGGAGGGGCCACGTTGTGCTTATCCAACCATCCACTGATGGGCATTTAGGCTGTTTCTGCTTTTTGATGTTTATGAATCATACTGCTATGAACATGCATTTTCAAGCTTCTGTGAAGATGTACATTTCTGTTTCTCTTGGGGACTTCCCTGAAAGTAGAACTGCTGGGTCATGGGACTCCTGCTTTCCATTTCAAGGAACTGCTGCTTTCCATGTCTCCACATCGTCACTGACGCTTGGCGTGGTCCTAGATGCGTTTTGGTCTCCTTGGCCTGCCTATGTTTGTGATGGATGCTTGATCTTTCAAACGTGTCATCTTCTGGTTTCAGATAAATCTGGGTGTCCTCTTAGGCGTTTCAGTTTCAGTAATAATGAGGGAGAAAATTCAAAATTAAACAACCAAAGGACATTGTAAATTTTCATTCCTGTTCCCAGACACCTCCCAGCAGGCTTTAGAGATGCGAGGTCGATCAGGGTGCAGGTGACTAAGGTTGCCGGTCATGGAAGAGCCCACAGTGTGTGAGACTGAACGTGCCCTCCTTCCACAATATTTGTGTCTATAAGTCGACATTTGCAATGCAATCATATTTTTAAGGGCTCCACGAGCTTACCCCTTAAAGCTCAAGGATTTTACCTCCCTCTCTGCCTGTGTCCTCTTTCTGCAGGGATCCTGGTGGTAACCCTCCTTGATCTGAGCCTCGCTTCCCAGCCGACTCCATCCTCCACTTATAAACTTGCTGGAGAACACACCAAGGCCACATACATTCATAGCGAGAGCAGCTCAGCCTGTGAGAGTTGGGAAAGGAAAGGGGTCCCCGCCACGTGGCCCCCAAGACTGCCTTTGCCAGGTGTGTTCTCACAGAGCTGTGTTTCAAAGGCAGCACGCTGTCAACTGAGGACAGGTGTTTTTTTAGTCCCAAGGTAGACACCTCTCAAAGGCCCAAGGGCTCCTGAGCACTGCGAACACTGTCTTTGGTGGGTGCCGCTCAGCTTTAGATCATGGTCCAGGCTCTGTGATCTGACTGGGTGACCCTTTCCAAGGACGGAGCAGTGAAGAAACCTCCCCCAAGGGGAAATCAGACACCAGCGTCTCACAGGTGACCTCCCCATGATGCTGGCAGCATCCTCCCTCCTCCAGCCCAGTGCTGCCCAGCTGCAGACTCCACGTCGTGGTGCGAGGCCGTGCAGGGTAACCCACTGTCCTGGATTGCCAGGGCTGCCGAGTGGGCTCTTTTTGTTGCCACTGAAAGCCCCGCATCCCAGAAAGCATCTCAGAACCCTGCAAACTGGGCTGGTCACCGGGTCACCTACAGACTCGGCAGCACCCACAGTCCAGGCCCCTCTGGTGGCCTCAGGTTCCTCCTGCTCCTTCCCCTAGGAGGTCAGGAACGTGGGGAATGGAGCAGCTAAGGGAGGCAGTTGGGGGAGGGGATTCTTCCCATCCTGTTCAGGAGGCCGTTTCTGTGTTGCCGATAATCACCACTCATCTGCTCAGGCTTGCGAATGTGTTTCCTCGTGCCTGGTTTGCTTAGAGAGTGGTCACCTCCAACCTGCAAGCCTCCAGCCTGCGGGTAGCTCTGCTGTGTCTTCTTGCTACTCTGAAAAGAAGCAAACACGGGGTTCTAGGTCTCGTCCAGTGAGGGGACAGCTCCAGTTCTGGGCTCCAGATAGACAGAGCTGCTTTGCCTTCCGGTGCTGTGGGCTGTGCGACTTTGGCAACTTCGTGCCTCAGTTTCCTCTCCCAACATGGTCATGATAACGGTCCCTGGGTAATGCAATGTAATGTAATTCGCCATGATGGTGCCCAGCTATCGGGGGCCTGGTGCGTGCCAGTGAGAGATGTGTGGGTGCCCTGCCTCTGGGATCTGGAGTCCACCAGGCCCAGTGAACCTGACATTCCTTATGAGCTTAATTTTTCCCTGGCTCCTCCTTGGGAAAGAATGAGCAACCCCAGCCCCTAGAATCCCCCAGATCCTGTCCCTGTGGACCTCACTCATTCTGTCCCAGGTTTCCGACCCAAGGATGGAGAGAAACTGAGGGCAGCAGACTTTCTGCCCTCCCTCCTTTGTCCCTCATCTGTTCCTAGTTTCTGTTCTAGTTTCTCCTGCAGACGGGGCTCCCAGGGTGCACCTCCTCTGCGCACAGCAGCCCCCGGCTTTCTGGGAACACTAATGGTGGGGGGGGTCATGGGGAAAAAAACCTGAGTCCATCACCAGGCAATATTCCCTGCTGCACTGAGGAGAAATTCTTCCCGGGATGCGAGACCCGAGCCTATCCTTCCCTTCTGCCCCCGGCAGCCATGGTGCAGGTGGGGCCTGACCACGCCGCTCCGTATGCAGGGAGCATTTCTAAGGCTTCATAGAGTTCTCAGCCCAGACAAGCACATGCCAGTTCTGTGGCACTGGACAATGTTCCTAACCTCTCTGTGCTCATTTCTCACCTGTAAAACACCACAGAGATGGAACGAGGAGGCAGCTACAGGGCTGGCCAAGAGCTGGACCTGGAGAAGCTGCTGGACGGGGGTAGGCTGAGCTGTCCTTGTCCTGGTTGTTTTTATATTCTGACACTTCCCACATCCCTGCAGGACCAGCTCACCTTGTGAATGGGGCCAGCCCTTGAACACGTGACTGTGACTCTAGCAGCCAGGGCTGCCCTGGGCTAGAAGCAGAGGGCTTCAGCCGCTGTCAGAGGGAGGACCTGAGAGAGAGAAGGGTGGGGACTGGGGAGGGGACCCAGGGAGGAGGAGCGTGGCCCCCTTGAAGGAGTGGCGCCCAGCGCCAGGTTCAACCACAGATTCTCTGAAAAGCCCAAGAGTAGCCTCTCCCCATGGCCAGCTCCAGGTTCACACAGGGGCCAGGCACAACCGCCCGGAGCGAGCCTGACCTGCAGCGAGAGGCCCCTTGGAGCCGAGCCTCACCCAGTGGGCATGCCTTCCTGTGTGCAGCACACACACTTTATTGTCATCTTTGTCCCCAGTAGAATCCAAATTTTAAAACAAAACATCCACTTGTGGCCATATACACACATCCCTGTCAGGTTGAGACAGGCCACGCCCCTCCTGCCTCTGCCTCCTCATCTGTACAATGGGTATCATGGTGGCAGCCACCTCCACAACGGCTGCAGCCGTTAATGGAGATAACACCTGCCGGGTGCGCTGTGAGGCCCAAAGGCCGGATGCCTGCGGTGAGCACACACCTTTCTCCTCCCTCAGCCTTGGGAGTTAAGTGCCCCCCACCCATCTTCCTAAAGCCACCTGGTCACCGCCCCTGACACGCCCTCCCTCTGCTGAGCCCGGGGATCCTGAGCCATCTTTCGAGGGGAGCCATAGTCCCTGTACTGCCTCTGAGTCTGGCTCTGTTTCTGGCATCAGCCCACAGGGGCCTTCCGGGATGCTGAGGAGTCCCAGCCAAGCTCCAGTTGGGGAGGGCAGGCTCCTCAAGGACACAGCATCAGTGCCTCGGAGGAGAATGTTTGACTGAGCTGGGTTACTTGGTCCCCCAGTCCCTCCACCTGCCAAGCCAGCAAGCACTTCTCACCAGGGGCCTCCTCTGGCCTCCATGCCACCTCTCCGGGCTTTCCGCCTCTGCCCACCCTTCATTTGGCCTTAGAAGACATGGCTCCGGAGTGGTGTGTCCCTGTGTAGCAATATGTGTTTGCATGCATGGGTATGTATGTGCATGCATGTCTGTGTATGTACATGTGTATGTGCGTGTGTGTGTGCATATATGTGTGTGTGTGCATGTGTGTGCTGGTGTGGACATGAGCACATGTGTGCATGTATAAGTGTGTGTGCATATGTGAGCATGCATATGTGTGGGGATGTGTGGGCGTGTGCGGGCACACGTGTGCGTATGTACGTGCATGTGAGTGTGCATGTGTGTTTGTGAGCGCCAGTGTGGGTGGTGGTGGTGGCAGGATGCAGGGAGTCCTCAGCTGAACCTGGCCCCAGGACTCTCTAGCTTCAGGGGTGCCCGTTGCCTGTGGTGAGGGCAGTGAGGTGGGGAAGGGTTAACCCGCCAAGGGCTGAAGGCCCAAGCTCTGACCTGAGACTGAGCGGTCGCTTCCCACTAATGGAAACCAGAGCTCTCCTGCAGCAGTGGCCGCGGCGCTGCCTCCGAAGCCAGGTCTTCATTGTTGTTCCCGGTGGGCCTCGGCTCACTCTTTTGCCTTCTTTCACTTTTGGAAACAAACAGGAGGAGCCAAGGCCACAGCTGGGGAGAGGTTCTTGGGTGGAATTTTATTTCTTCCCAAAGTGCCTGGAAACCTGCCCGCACACTGGTGCCCGCTCTGTCCTGTGCCCTCTGCTCCGAGGCACCAACCTGGCCCCGCCACGAAGCCCAGACCCGGCAGGCAAATCTCAGGGTAGCCTGGAGCTGCGGCAGGAGAAAGAGAAGAAATGATCGAGAATCCCCACAGGCCCCAAACCGGCCAGCGTGCTCCGGCTTTGCCGTCATTTAATCCTTGGCCTGATCTAATCAACAAGGAAACCGAGGCACAGAGCGACTCAGGAGCTCATCAAGTGACGCAGCCAGAAAAGGCAAGCGTTGGGTGAGTCCAGGTCTGCCCGACCCTGAAGGCACCCCCAGAGCTGGTTTCCCACCCGGGAGAGTGATCTGGGCTCCATCTGCCTCCTTCTCCAAAGAAGCCTGGGTTCAACATCTTTCTCAGAAGGCCCCAGATCTGAGACAGCCCTGCCTCCTAGATAGACCCAGAAGGCCAGATGCTCAGCCCACCCCACCCTGGGTCCAGAGGGGCTGAGAAGCTGCCAGTGCCTCGCAGTCGCTCTACACCTTTGCAGGGCAGCTCCCAGGGCCCCCGTCCAGAGTTCCAGACCAGCAACATCCAGCCAGGTGCTCATGGAGCCCCAAGAAAGCTGCTTGAGAAGGCTCTGGAGCATCCGGCCCAGGAGCGCGGCTCATGGGCAGACCGTAGGGTTCACATCGCAGCCCAGCTGCTCCCCGATGCGATGCCCTGCCCTCTGATCCCGACTCCTCCACCTTCCCACATGTGAAATGGGAGGTGCTGCTGGGATTACATGAGATCTGACTCCAAAGCACAGAGCTCAGTCTGGCCCATCTCGGGCCCTCAGTGGGCGGCCGTGGCGCCGTCAGCATCCTCTCCCCATTGGGTTATTCCCACGCTCATCCTCCGAAGGGGAGCAGCCCAGCACTCAGCAGCCTGCAGGATGGCTGGGTTGGGAGCAGCAGCCTCTCACTGGGCCGGCAACATGAGGATCACTGGGACAGGCACGGGTGTGGTGGGACCACAGGGCTCCGAGGACAGCAGGCAGCCCCCACCCTCCTCCGAGGCCTGTCCTGGAGGCTGGCCTCTCACCCCGTGGCTACACCTCACAGCCACTCTTCCCCAGCCTGCTGGTGTCTGACATCAGCATCCTCCCTGCGGGACGCATCAGGAGCCCATCCGGATCCGAGGCTGGCAGGCTGGGTTCCCGGGATGGGTTCCGGGTTCCCAGAAGTCTGGTGAGGGGCTTTCGGAAAGGGATCGGCTACCCTCCTGTGCAGAACCCGGCCTCAGCCAAGCTGCCGGCTCTGAGGCTGGAATTGAAACTTACACAAATATTCCGCCGCTTTTCAGGCATGTTCCAAAGAGACATTTATGTTGGCTGAGGTGGTATTTTCCTTCTATTGCTGTTACGAGATTCAACATTTTTTCCAGAAATAACTTCTGAAAAGTGTGCCTAGATTTTGAACACGTGTGATCCTAACATGTGGCGAGAAAGGCTTTTCAAAACACACACGTGTGGACAGAGGTCCACACACAGATACGTACGCACACACGGATGCCTTGGGCGTGCGTCTTCAAAAGGGGCGGTTACAGCTATCAACTTGTGACTTCCAGGAGGCCTGAGTTTGCCTGTGAAGGGGCCACGTTCCCAGTTGGTGTTCCCACGTGGTGTGCACACGCAGGCACAGGCACCGCGTCCCACGCCATCTCCCAAGGGCACCCGCAGACACTGGGCAGCCTTGTCCGAAGTTGTCAGTGTCCTTCCTCATGAGCGGATGATGAAGAGGATGTGGTTTCCACCGCCTCATCCACAGACCCGCTGCCCACGGAGCCTTAGACATCAAGGCCAGAGCGATTGTTGGAAAGGAATGTGACCGCGCTGTCTATGAAACGCCGCGGAGCCGGAGCCCCACTCGCCGTCACGATGAGTCAGCGCTGAGCAGTGAGTCAGAAGGGGAGAGTTCAGCTCCCAGGCGGGAGGGCGGCACTTACCAGAAGCCCGTGTGCTGACCAGCCTGGCCTCCTCTGACGTCTTGAGCAGCTTGCAGGGCGGGAAAAGGAGCCGGCGAGTGATCTCCGGGCAGTATCTGAGGCTTAGCTTGCCCCCACCCCCACAGGCATCCAGGGGAGAGAAACCACCTGGAAAGAAGAATTCAGATGTGAATGGAAAGTTGTATCCAAAATTTGAAATAGTCCCTTTGGGCCTGCTCAGGAGTCCTTCCCTCAAAGCCCCTCGCCTGCGCCTGCCAGGCCGCGTGGACCCCACTCCACTCACCCGCCTGGGGGCCAGAGCCACCTCCCGGGGGCTGCCGCCCGTGCCGCAATTGCTGACCCCAGGCAAACCGCGCAGCCTCCTGCCCCGGCGGGCCTGGGATTTGCGAATGTGTGAAGGCATTAGCTGCCAGTTGTAACTGGAACACAGCCTAGAGGCCTCGCTCCTCCAGCAGGAAGCCTTGTAGTGCAGCGAATCTGGACCCGGCCCAGCGTCCAGAGACAGGAAGCATTAATAGGAGCAAATGTGAACACTGTTCGCGCCCCGGCTGCGATTTATTGCCGATTGTGGGGAAAACATCGGTTGCTCGCAGAGTTTCACTCGTCTGAATATGAAATGTAATTAGTGAGTCACCCAGTGTCAGGCCTCGAGAAATAAGGTCCAGGCATGGGACCCTCGCCCAGGAATGCCGTCCCTCCCCACCGAGGGGGCGGAAACATAAAATGAACCCAAGCCACTGGAGCAGACCACCTGAGCCCCGGAGTGGCCCAGGGAGACTGGAGTGCAGGGTTTCCAGGACCTCAACAAGGATGCCCCATGTGGTGGGAGAGGACGGACCTTTAGGGACAGGACCAGTGTGTCTGGGTGGCGGTTTAGAGAGCTGGAACAGTCTGCATCACTCTGGGTGGCTCCTCTCAACCCTGGTGTGCCCTGGACTGTTTCTAAAATCGGTCCTGGAAAGGAGAGGGAGAGAGAGATGGTGTCTCCGTACCGAATCAGAAGGATTTGTTTTTGTGTAGCTAATGAGGTAGCAGAGACAGTCTGCAGGTCAGAGGAAGGCCACAATGAGGATGGGGACAAGGAGAGCTCCTGAAACCCTCCCACCTTACAAAGTCCCCCAACCTCCCCACACAGTTATCCTGCTCTATCCAGGAGCAAATTTCATCTGCCAAGTGTTCTCTCTCTCTCTCTCTCTCTCTTTCTCTCCCTCTCTCTGTCAATGAAGGAAGGCTGGGGGTTTTTGTGTGTTGTTGTTTTTTCCCCTAATCGCCTTCGCCCCCGTAGCCAGTTTGTTCTCAGAAAAGTTCCTCCCCCTCCTCCTCATCTCCTGAGCTCTTTGATCTTCTAGTTCGGGTTCAGTTGCTTCGTTTTTTGCAATTACCAGCCTGGAGGGAGGATGCCTGTGACCTGCAGCCGCAGTCTGGCAGACAGATGGGACAGGAAACGGGGAGTTTATTTCAGCCTTCGCCCTATTCATCTTGGATAGATTACAACAGTAGCAGCTCCAAATGTCTTCATAGCCCATTTATGATAAAGTGATGGTAACATCACACAGGAAGAGAAATGTGCGGATTAGCCATATCCGGGGAAAGATGGATTGACTGAGAGCATGGCATCGCTCTGAACAAAGCCCCACCCTCCCTCCCCAGCCCCTGGGAAAGCCCCCCTCCTCCAAGGCCAGTGGGACCGGGAACCCCAACTGGGAGAGCAGTGAGACACTTGGTACCGCCTCTCTCTCTTTCTCCTCTCTCTGCCCCGCTTCACTCCGCGTCTGCCCTGCTTCCCTCCCTCTCTCCCGCTCCCTACATTCTTTGCCTTTTCCAAGTGTTTGAAACTCTACAGGGCAGTTCCACAGCAGCCCAAATAAATCAAGCTGCCATGGTGACTTCGCAGAAGGCTGGGGGATTTATATTTGAATTTCAGGAAGAGGGGCAAATCCATCACCCTGGAATGCCGCATCTATAGATTTTAAAGTTTAGCTGAATTATGATTGGGAGGGGTGGGGGCTGGCGGTGGAAGGAGAGTTTGGAATCAAACCAAGGAGGGCTGGGTAGGAAGAGCTTCTTGCTGAAGGACATGGGCACATTTATAAGCCATCAATAAGAACCATTAAGACCTGCGGCTTTCTCTTTGTTCTTTCTGAGAGGAAACACTTAACAAGTTGTTGTTCTTTGTTGTACTTTTTTAATGAG
Organism: Mandrillus leucophaeus; assembly: GCF_000951045.1. Classification (NCBI taxonomy): domain Eukaryota; kingdom Metazoa; phylum Chordata; class Mammalia; order Primates; family Cercopithecidae; genus Mandrillus; species Mandrillus leucophaeus. Next base: position 257,008 of record NW_012103477.1, read on the forward strand.
CCAAGAGAACATGGCACAGCCTGGAGAGGAGGGGCCTGAGTGCTTTTGTCTTTTACATTTTTCATCTTTTTCCTTTACATGAAAACTGACAAGAAACCCCTCCATGAAGGAAAGCCGATCTGCCCAGGCTGGTTTCAAAGAGCTCCAATTTAGGGCATCCCTGGCGACTTCATTTCTAATCATGTTTTTACTTTCCTGGCCACCAATCGGAGACTCCCACAGGTCACTCTGGTTTGTATTGATTAGAGCCGGGCTCCGAGGTGAGGGGCCCGGGATGAATGGGGTGGGGGTGGCAAAGAGATGCGTTGCCCGAGTGGCGGTGGCCCTGCCTGCAGAAGGTATCTCAGGATTTGAATGACATCTCAGGGGACAGTATCAGGCTTCCAAATGCCTTTCATCCATCAGATGAGAGAACAAGCTGTGGCTTTCAGTCGGACAGGGGCTGGGCCTTTCTCTCGGAGTAAATGGGCTCAGGCCACACAGATAAAGAGCTTCTCCTGTTCCTTTTTAAACGTTTCAGGCAGGAATCGTCTGTCACTGACTGAGGGCGGGTGGGAGCGGGAGGAACCTTTCAGCTCTGATTAAAGTAGCAAGTCCAGGGCCGCAGCGGAGCCCTGGAAAGTCTTCCCCATCCTTCTCTCCAGAGTCACTGACCGGGTTTACCCACACTGTGGGGGTGGGGGTGGGGTTGCCTTGCCTTCTGGAGGAAACCTGCCTTTTCATTTCTTAAGGCAGGGTCTGGTCTAGGCTGCAAAAGCTGCAGGATCCCCAGCCTCAGTTGCACACCCATTCAGCTTCCAGGGAAGAATGGGCACTTATGAAGTGCCAATGGTATACACTAAGTACTGGGAGGGATTCAGGACAGGGAGGACCTGGGATGGGAACCTGAGTGGAAAACATAGCAGAGATGATGGGACCTGTGTAGCCAAGAATCAGTGACACAATGTAGCCAGGAAACATTGATACAGGGTAGACAGGAAACAGTGACACAGTGGAACCAGGAAATAGTGACATAGTGTAGACAGGAAACAGTGACACAGTGGAGCCAGGAAACAGTGACACAGGGTAGACAGGAAACAGTGACACAGGGTAGACAGGAAACAGTGACACAGGGTAGACAGGAAACAGTGACACAGTGTAGACAGGAAACATTGACACAGTGTAGCCAGGAAGTAATGATACAATGTAGCCAGGAAGTTGATCACAGTGTAGCTGGGAAGCATTGACAAGGGGTAGCCAGAAAACAGTGACACCCTGTACCCAGGAAACAGTGACACAGTATAGCCAGGTTTCAGTGTCAGGGTAGCCAGGAAGCAGTATCAGGGTAAGCAAGAAGCAGGGACACAGTGTAGCCAGAAAACATTGACACAGTAGAGCCAAGACGCAGTGACATATGTAATGACAGTGCCCTACATGCGCTTGAGGTTATCCACAGACTGGCGCCCATCATCTGCTGTGGTTGGACAGTGTGACCAGGTGAGGATGATTTCTTTCTTGCCACTTGGTACAAGGGATGTTTGCATCCTGGCTGTCTGCATCCTGGCTGTCTGCTTCTATGACCTAAACAAGGGATCTTGGAGACCTTACTGTCTCTTACCTGGGAGAAGTGACAGGGAGGAGATGAGAACAAGGACATTCCTAGCTGGACCCTCAGTGATGCTGCAGTGAGCCCCAGCTGACAAGGACGGACTAACGAGTATGACTTCTGTCTGGTAGCCACTGCCGATGCTGGCTTCCTCGCTAAGCAGGAGTGCGGGCGTGGCCGTCAGGGTCCTGGTGTCCAGCATGAGGCAGTTGGAGGTCTCCAGGTCTGGGGTTCTTTGGGTTTCTAGCAGCGCCCTCTTTCCATCCAGATCCCACTCTTTCTCAGCGCCTGACTTCTGAAAGCGAAGCCATCACATGGGGCGGATCCCTCCTGCCTCTTGACTCTGCCAGGGACTCTGAGCAGCCCTGGCCTGCAGACGCAACCGTTCCTGGGAAGCCGTCTGAGGGCAGCCATTGGGCGTGCATGGGTGCCCCGGCCCGGAGCCCGCCCATGAGCACTGCCTCCTCCTCCGGACACCACCAGAGCCCTGAGGATGCACATTTCTTATAGGATTATTCCCTTTTAATAGAGGCCCAGAAAAGTTTCCAAAGGCAAAATGACAGGCTGGTTTAACTTTATATCCCAACTCCAAAAAGATACATTTTCCTCTTTGTAATGCACTAGTTAGTGGTTACTGGCACATGACATTAACTAATTTGAGATCGAATTATCAAATTTGCTCATTGCTGCTAGCGCTAATTTGAAACCTTACAATAAAGAAGGGTTTGAGAGGCACATGAAAGGAAGCCACCCACAGCGGCTCCGAGGCCTGTCCCCGGAGCATCACAGCGAGCCTCGCAAAGGGTTCGGGGTAATTGCAGTCATGAGCCGGAGTTGATTGAAGAAAATTATACCCCAGTTTTTTACTGCAAGTTTTTTTTGTGTGGCTTTCCTTAAATTGTGTGGTGAAATTCAATGACAAGGGAAGACACGTATAGGACTTTTAATAACTGCATTAGGAAGATCTGCCGAGCTGCTTTCTGCTGCGTCCCATCGGGTTCTTAACCTACAGCTCCCTCCAGCTGATTCCGATTCTTGAGCAGTTTGGGTGTTGTTGGTTGGTTTTTTGTTGTTTTTTTTTTTTAAGAAAATTGTGATCTGGTTCAAATTCACTTTTTTCCGTGTAATTTTTGTTGTTATTCTTATTCTTCTACAATTTAAACCAGAAAATGCGGGAAAGGAAGCTTCAACACATCCTATCACCTATTGATTGATTATATATTGATTATTTTTCTACCATCTATTATTGATTATCAATCAATTGATAATCCATCTATCAATTAGCTATCTATTGATTATCTATCAATCAAATGATCATCTATCACTCATCTGTCTATGTATCGATCATTTTATCTATCTATCTATCTGTCTAATTTCTTTTCCAACATGAGACACTGCTGTGTCCTCGCCAGACCAACCCTCATGACCTTTGAACTTTCCCTAAGGTAGCAAATCTCAGTAACCACATTTCCAAATTGCAAGTCACAGAAATGAACTTATCCCCCCAGCATCATCTGGATAACTAAGGCATGCCAAAAAGGAGGGCTTTCCCCCTACCTATTGAAAGATTTGTAACAATAAAAAGTAATAAAAACGCCAAAGCAGTTGAGCTTGCTGCCAGCACTCTCCCCACTTTCCTAGGAAAAGCATAACTGTGAGTGTAAAATAAAGGCCCCTGAGCTCTGTAATTAATTCATTTACATTTTTAATGCTGCAAATGGCTACAAACGTGGCGTGACATTTGGAGTGACATCCAGAAACTCCAGCCCAGTGAGTCCTGCTCAGACTATCTGTGCAGGGGTTGTTGCTAAGTCAGGAGGAGAATATTTTTTTCAGAACCCAGGGAGCAAAAATACTTTTCAGAGGTCGTCTAGCATGAGTGGGGACTGCTGAGGCTGGAGGTCCAGCCAGCTCCAAAGGGCACAGCCCAGGGCTCCCTGCTGCCCGGCAGAGATGGGGAGCTGGGAGAGGGCTTTGATGTGAGGGATCATTGGGTCTAAAGTATGGGATCCTCCTCTCTCTTCTGAAGGTCAAGGGAGAGATTAAGAGCTGGCATCAAGGCTCAACATTGGAAGGGCAAAAAGGTCACTGTTTTCTTCTGATATCCTTGGGTATTTATTCCAAAATGTTTGGCCTTCTCCACCATGAGAGGGTCAGTCTTTAGGGCAGGGGGATGGATATGCAGGGTGATGGGGACCATGCCTTGCCTCCTGGTCCGGCAGAGCTGAGAGAGAAGCCTGAGGCCATCGGACCAGGTTGGCAGTCAGGGCAGTGAGAGGGGAGAGCCCTCCCAGGCCGGGGCTGTGGATCAGCATCTCGCCAGTTGCCCCTGACTCCAGGGATGGAAGGAGAGTGTGGAGGCATCAGGCGTTCCTCTGACCCGCTACTTTGCTGGCTGCTTGGGGAAATTGAAGCCTGGGGGTCCACTAACTTCCCCACAAGGTTCAGCCCAAGTCTGCTGGCCTCCAATCTGAGGCTCTTTCCTCTGAGCCACCCAGCCACCCACACAGCCCTGGAAGCCATTGTTCACCAGCAGGTGGGCGCTCCTCCCATGGCTTTCACTGGTTTTCCGGCAGAGCTTTGGTGCCTTTTCTGCCCATACTTGCAGGTAGTTAGACAAGCCAGGACCAGCCATGTTGGGCGAATGGGCCTTCCAGCCTCCAGGGCTTACAGCCAAGTGTCCCAGGGAGGACTATTGTCATAGTCAGCCAGCCATTGGCTACGCATAGTGGGTGACTATGAAGAGAGCATTCCCTAGAAAACAGTGCCTGGGCCTGGTGGCCACACCTACCAGGTATGGCCTCTTGAGAGACCTACTTCCTTGTTCCTGGATGTAGAACCAGGCAGGGTGTACACCTACGCCTGCCCTCTACTGTTAGTTAGCTGTACTGCAGCACCAAAATAAGATAACACACATGTGCCAAATTACAAGACACACACAGTGGGCTGTGACAGGAAAAGAGACTATTGTCTGTGAAGGACCAAACCCTACAGGTTCCTAGGAATTTCAGTGTGAGGCATCGGGATTTTCATGGTCCAACTCAAGAGTAGATGTGTGTGTGTGTGTGTAGGCACACATGCACACACTGGTGTGAACATGCAGGTGTATGTGAGTAGGAATGTGGGGCTTGGTCTCTGCAAAGGCTGTGTGCCCAGGTTGCCTCCCAGGTGCAGTCACAGGCAGCAGGTGGGGTGAAGGGCCTGTGTGCTGGCTGCCACCAGGGTTCTTGGAGAACAGATCATTTTCCAGGTGACCCCGGTCACTGTTATTATCGTCTCAGGGCACAAAGTCTGCGTCTGTCCCCCCGACACAGAGAGGGGCAGAGAGGGGGAATCAATAATGTGGACCTGCCTATTGAAAGAAAACTCTCACGCTGTTGGAAAGCCCAGTGCCTTCCTGCTGAACCCACCCCCTTGGCCCCGCGCAAAGGTCCTCCCGAGATAAGGTCAAGTTCTTTGATCTCCATCGATCTCCATGCAGAGGTTACTCAGAGGCCCTGCTTACACACCCCAGCTGCTGCTGTGACAGGAAGAGCTTCTGAGCTACACCTGCTCAGTTGGGGCTCCAGCCAAGTCCTCTGAGAGGAGCCTGGCTAGGTCAGGTCCTGGGGAGGATGGTGGTTTTGAGGGAGAGGGCTGGCACGCCCTCCCTGCCTGCCTGCTCCAGCCTCCAGTCAGGCGCATGGCTGACCCAAGCACCCAAGGGAGATGAGCGCACGCCCTTCCTCATGGAGCCTGACTTGTGTCCTCTGCAAGGGGCAGAGCCTGAACACTGTGGTTTGCCCTCATCACCTACCATGGGAGCTGCGTGGGTGTCATTTGTGCGAGACCAGGGGACTTTCACAAAGAGGACTAGAGGAATCGGAGAAATTGGGAGAGGGGAATCTGAGGTGTGTGTGGAAGCTCCCTCAGAGATGCCTTAACCCCGGGTGGGCTGACGGGAGAGCATGTGTGCACACATGCACAGGGGTAAATATGCATGTGAATATTTATATGTATGTGAGTGTGGTGGTACACATATGTGAGTGTGTGCATTTGTGTGTGGGTCCGTGTGTGAGTGCATTTGTGTGTGGGTCCGTGTGTGTGTGCATTTGTGTGTGGGTCCGTGTGTGAGTGTGTACATTCGTATGTGAGTGTATGCATTTGTGTGTGGGTGCACAGATGTGTTTGTGTTTGTAGGGGGCATGTATGTGAAGGGTACGTGTGTGTGTTTGTGGGGCATGCATGAGACTGTATATTTGTGTGTGGGTGCATGTGTGTGTGTGTGTACGTTTGTGTGTGAGTGCAGGTGTGTGTGAGTGTTTGGAGGTCATATATTTGTGGGGGGTTCCACATGTGTGTGAGGCTGCACATATGTGTATGTCTATGTGTGATTGTGTGTGATGTGCACAATGAGTGAACATGTGTGTGGGTGCACATGTGTGTTTGTGTGTGGGTGCACTCTGTGTGGTGTGCACAATGTGTAGGTGCGCACGTGTGTGGTGCACGTGTGTGTGCGCTTGTGTGGGGGTGCACATGTGTGAGTGTATGATGCACGTGTGTGGTATGCACAATGTGTGGGAGTGCGTGTGTGTTTGTATGTGATGAACATGTGTGTGCTCTGCACAATGTGTGTTTGTATATGTGTGCACGTGTGTGCTGTGCAAATGTGTGTGCTCGTGTATGGGTGCACATGTGTACCTGTGTGCATTTGTGGGTCAATGTGCGTGCATTTGTGTGTGTGTGTGTGAGTGTGTGTATTTGTGTGTGGGTGTATATATGTGTGTTTGTGGGAGCACATGTGTAAAGGGTACATATGTGTGTGTGTTTGGCATGCATGTATGTACGTGAAACTGTATATTTGTGTGGGGGTGGAGGTGTGTGAGTGTGTATATGTGTGTGAGTATGTGTGTGAGTGCAGATGGGTGTGAGAGTGTTTGGAGGTCGTGTGTGTGTTTGTGGGGGAGTGCATGTGTGTGAGGCTGCACACATGTGTGTGGCTCTGTGTGATTGTGATATGCACAATGTGTGGGTGAACACGTATTTGTGTGTGGGTGCACTATGCGTGTGTGTGCACATTGTGTGTGTGAGTGTGGACGTGCACATGTGTGTGTGGGTGGCGGTGGTTTTCTGTCATGGCCGAGTGTATAGCAGTGGCCGGGGAGCTCAGAGAGAGGGGAAACAGGCCCGGAATAAACGGGCTGTTGATTGACTCGAGTTACATCATTTCCTTCCCCTCCAGAGCCTATAAATCTCATGCTCATTGTAAAAACAGAATTTACACACAATTGAGCCTCCTGGGCTCCTCAGTTCCAGCTCCTGTGCCTCGGGAATGAACCAGTGAGTGCCCCCGGCTGGGGCTGTCACTCTCCCTGGCACCCAGGACTCCCACCCACCCTCACTCTGAGGCCAGTGGCGAAGAGGCCACCGCTGTCTCCGGAGCTTCCTCCCTGTGCGTCCAGCTTCCTCCCAGACCTGCGGCACCCAGTGTGGTGCAGGCCGGTGCCTGGAAGCCCCCAGTCGACAGGCCATGCCAGGGTCCTCAGAGCTGTTTCTCCCCCAGATGCCACCCTTTAACGAGGTGCAGCAACCCGTCACCCAGAAATCCACATCCCTTGCTCCCTGCCCATCACTGTGCCCCTGCCATCAGCACCTCCTCAGTGCTCAGGACACGCCACCCTATTCGTGCCCCAGGATGGGGAACAGGGAGGGCAGTGGTGTCTTCTTTTTAAGCAGGGGTTCGTGGCCTTCTTCCCTTTCTACCTTCTGGCTGTGGTTCGGTGGACTGGGGCTTCCTGTGATCTGGCCTCTTTTTTTAATCACGCTCTGGTCACACTCTAGGTCCCGGTGCCCAGCATGTTGATGTGGGTCCCTTTGGTCCTGGGCAGCCACCGGCTCTCCGGCCCGTGCTTCTGCGATGCCCTAGCATGGAGCAGCCCATTTTGTGTTGCCCGTGTGCCTATCGTTAGTGTTCTGTGTGCACTTGGTGTGGGAAGCCATACGCTATGGTCACCTTTTCAAACGGGGTTTCGAAAGGGTCTCGGGACTTAGCCCTTGGGAATGGCAGGATCCACCCCACCCATATCACAAGGCCTCGCTGGTATAGGTCAGGGGCAACCATGAGGTGGGGCAGGACACAGGGTCGCCATCACCAAGACGACGGTGAGAGTCCGACCTCCTGGGCTTGGAACAGCTCGGACAAACACCAGAGTGCTCAGCCTGCACCACGTGGGGCGGGCGGCGTTTGCAGTCTCACCTCCGTGCAGTGTGTGCCACCAGAAGCGGTGAGCGGAAGCTGCTCCAGGCGCCAACAGGAGCTGCCTGGCCCCTGCCTCGGGAAAGCGTCTTCCTCCCACAGCAGGCACGGAGCGCTGTCCTGGGAAGCCCAGGGAGGCCGGGGAGACAGCGGAGGGAGGAGGAAGTCCGTGAGGATCAGGGGCCCTGCCAGCTGCCTCCAGTGCTTGCTGGGTCCCAGGCCAGGGAACCCCCAGCTCCCGCCTGGAAACCCACGTGTGCAGTCATAAAAAGCACCGTCATGGGCGGGGCCGGTGCCGGGAGTGGTTATACTTCCCCACAGGCCTGGCTTCCTTTAATCCCGAGCAGTGAAAGCTGCACCGTCTCACATCCCGGAACCTCAAAGCAAAGAGGGCTTTTCCCTGAGTATTTACAACTCCTGGCCATGGCCTGTGACAATGGGATGGCTTATGTAATGATGTCAAAGAGGCCTGTTCGGCTCAGAGACCCCTGCCAAGGGCACCCCCGGCTCTGCACAGTCCACATCTCCTTACCCCACCGACGTTGCGGGCAGCGGATGCTCCTGAGACACCAGGAGAAGCTTCATCTTGGGAAAAGGAAAGAAAGGGCTTGCTGAGATGGGGGTTGCCACCCTCCCTCTGTCTGGGGTGGGAGGAAGATCTACCAGCAGCAGGGCCAGCCCCTCCTGGACACTCCTGCCAGCCGAAGAAGCGAGTCCTGGTGTTGCCTCGATGCAGACAAGAGGGAGCATGGGGCCTCCAGGGGTCTCCATCTCTCCCCAGCCACTCTACAAAGTGGGCACAGAGCAGGACACCCACAGCAGGACCTGGGGCACTAGAAGCCCCAAGGACGGGGACTCCTCCTGAAGGGCTGCCCCCAGCCTGCCAGGCTCACTCTCCTCTCTGAGGCCACCTTTGCCACCCTTCCCCGCCTGCCAGTCCTGGCCATCTTGACAGCCCCTCACAAAGACTTCCTAAACCCTTATACCCACTCCCAATCTCTCCACACGCCCCGCGATGCTCCTGGCTGGGTTCAGGGTCCTCAGACATGGATCTGACAGCTCACTCGCTCATCCCCTCGTTCCTGGCCAAAAGACTGCACCTGATGTGAAGCCTCATCCCCGGGGATAGAAACCAGCGGACTCCCCTGTGACAACATCTGAACAGCCGAGTGACCCAGCACCCTCCCTGGACGCTGGCCTCTGAACTGGACACATGGCCCCCACCCAAGCGCTGAGGCCCTGGCATGATCCTGCAGGCACAGGCAGGCTCCGACTCCATGGGGGTTAGGATCTAAAGCACAGATGTCCCCCTTGATTCCGTCGTCACCCCTCCCTGCCCGGCCTTGGTTCTCAAACTCTGCGAGTGAGCAGATAGGCTGTGGGACTCAGATGGTGGTGGGCAGCACATCCGACTCTCCCTTGTATGTTCCCCTTGATTCCGTCGCCAACCCCCTGCATGCCCAGCCTTGATTCTCAAACTCGGCGAGTGAGCAGATCGGCTGTGGGACTCGGATCGCGGTGGGCAGCACATCCAGCCCTCCCTTGTGCTGGTGTGACACAGAACCCTGCCCTGGGCCAGAGTCCCTGAGGGTCCAGGCCAACAGATGCCCCTGGGTGGTGCTGGAGAAAATACTGATGTCCCGGGGGGAGGATGCACACGACTGGTCACCTGATAGGGCAGTTTCTGGCCCTTACATGTGGCCTCTGAACTCCGCCAACCACCTCTCCCCCAGCCCAGAGTTGGCTCAGCCTCTTCCAGGCCCCACTGTCTCTTTAATTACTGAAAATGCGTCCCTTGGAGGGGTGACCCCTAAACCCCCAGATCCTTCTGAGGGACACAGGGAGTGTCCCCAAGGAAATCTCTCACACCTGTGAGCTGCAGCCCCTCTTCTAATGAGCAGCCTGCCAGGGAGGAGTGACTTGGGTAAGCTGCTCGGCTGGGGTAGGTGGCCGGGCTCCCAGGAGGTGTCAGCCAGCCCCAGGGTACGCATAGCTGCAGGGAGCCAGCTCAGCTCTGAGCATCAGCTCTCTCTGGGAGATGAACGCAGGGGATGCCCTTCCTGGGAGTGGACCGAGTCCCTGTGGCAGAGGCTGAGGGGTGGCCATGCCCCCAGAGTAGAGGCACACACAAGTCCCACTGGATGGTCCCACCTGAAGCCCTGACCACTGGCCAGATGGGTGTCCCAGCAGGAGTGCCCTGGGTGACTCTCAGGGACTGTGTTTATTTCCTGGAGCTGCTGTAACAAAGTACCAGAAACTAGGTGGCTTCAATCCACACACTGTATGCTCTCACAATTCTACAGACCTGAAGCCTGAGATCCAGGGGAGGTCAGGGTTGGCTTCTTCTGAGGCTCTCAGGGAGACCCTGTCCCCCACCTCTCCAGGTCTGGTGTTGCTGGCCCTGCTTGGCCTTCCTTGGCGATTTTTGGTGATCCTAGGCCATCCTGGGCCCTCCTTGGCCGTCCTTGGCCCTCCTTGGTCATCATCCTTGATGATTCTTGACCCTCCTTGGCCCTCCTTGGCCATCCTTGGCCATCCTGGGCCCTCCTTGGCCATCCTTGGCCATCCTTGGCTTCTAGACACGTCACCTCCATCCCCACCTCTGTCTTCACATGAGCACTTCCCTGTGTGTCTTCTTATAAAGACACCCTCCTTCCTTGTTCAGAGCCCATCCTGATTCCGTGTGACCTCATGTTGATTAATTTGCATCTGCAAAGATGCTATTTCCAGAAAAATGTGACCTTTTAGGTTCTGGGAGTGCATGAATTTTAGGAAGAGCACGATTCAGCTTGCTGCAGGGCCCATGGTCAGCCCTAGGGAAGGGCTTGTGTTTGAGGATGCCAGACGTGGTGGGAGCTGGCCCTGGAATCCGACCTGGCCTGGAGGTCAACCAAGGGTGACGGCAGAGGTGACCCATCCCCTCCCCTTTGGCACCTCAGAACCACCGCCTCCACCCAGCCCTGTGCCCATCTTCATGAGTGTGCCACCTCCCCGAGGGCTGATTAGAGGAGCGGGGAATAGGGCCTCCGTCTGGAGGAAGGAGGCCTCGAAGCAGTGGCCACCACAGGCTGTGGCTTTCAGGCCTCTGGCAGTCGTCTCTCTGGAGCGTTCTGGCTCCCAAGCCCCCCGCCAGCCGCCGCATGGCCTGACAGCAGGGGGGGCCACTTTGTCTCAGGGTCGGGAACAGAGAAGGTGGGCTCCTGCCCCCATTGGGCCACGCTCAGCCTCACTAGGCACAATGTCTCCTCTGTCTCGGAGAGAAAATCCCTCTGCAGGAATCAGCTTTCAGGCCCCGCCAGGCCGTGAGGGCCCCGCAGACGCCTGCCCTGGGAGGAGCCCACGCACAGGGCTTGGAGCAGGGCTGGGTTGACCTCAGACCCCAAACGCCTCTGGGAGCTCAGCAGTCAGCCCGGCCTGCAGGCAAGGCGAGGAGGCCCCAGACTCTTCAAAACTAACATTGGAAAGTGGAAATGCTTTTCGTGTCTAAGACTGCATCTTTTTTTGTTCTGAATTGTCACTTGGCAGGGCACCCCCTCAAGACCTTCTCTGGTGGCCTTGTAAGACTTCGGGGACAAAATAGCCCAAATCCAGGTGTGGCCGCCCCACGCAGAACTCTGCCTGTGAGGTCTTTGCTGGAGGAGGCGGCGCCACAGGCCGGCTGGAGAGGCCGTTTCCGAGGAGAAGCCTGGAGCTCTGTGGGGCGGCGGCCCTGGGGGAGTCCTGCCCCCTCTGCCTCCCTTAGATGCAGACACCCAGTCCCAGTGGCCCCTCAGCCCCCGCCCCGCCTTCCCCAGGCCCACCCACAGGCGTCGTCTTTCAGCGCTCATCCCACGGTCAGGACCAACAACGGCGGCGGTCCTGGGCAGGGATTCTGTTGCCCAACAGGGAGTTATTTGACCCCAGTGCTGATCTGGTTACTGATGCAGAGCGTATCAGCCGCTGCACACGGCTGCCGCCCACGACATCTGGGCCAGAAGCTGAGCCTCTTCTTGGAGGCGGAGGTCACAGTGGCAGGGATGGGCACATCAGATGGTGCGTGGGTGCCAGAGGGGATGCCAAGGCATACTCAAAGGGCCACCACCACACTTGGCCCCCTCCCACCTGCAGGGGAGACCCCAAGAGATTCACAGTAACCCCACACGGTGATCCCAGAGCCCCAGGAGGCTCCTCGCCTGCCTCCCAGCACTGGCTGGTGCTGGCAGTGACCTGGGAAGCCAAGGCCACTGTTACCCACAGCCCACACTTGGGGTTCAGCGGCCCAGAGTGTGTGACCTCACCCACAGCACAGAAATGCAAGTTCACACGAGAAAACAAGCTGGAAAATGCTGGGCTTTCTCAGAGACTCCTTGGGGAAAGGAGCAGGCGTCTCTGGGGACCGGAATCCCTCACAGGAGGGAAGCCCTGCGGGGCTCCGAGCCCTGGGGCTGGAGCCTCCAGCAAGCTGGATGTGTTGGGTGTTGGGGTCCCAGAGGTGAGGCCCCTGCTGGGCCAAGTAGGGAACAGGCCAGGCCTGCGAGAAGCTCCAAAATGCCCCCTTTCCCCAGGCACCACAGCCCTGTCCACACCCCCAGCTGTTGTGGCTGAGGGACTTGTTCCCTGGTCGGGTTTCTTAATCTTGAAACTGCTGACATTTGTGGTCAGATGATTCTGTTGTGGGGAGCCGTCCTATGCAGTGGGGGGGGGGGGGTGCTCACAACGTCTCTGCCTCTGCCCAGTAGACAACAGTGACAACCAGAGCTCTCTCCTTGGTCGTGGGCCAGGAGCTTTGATGACAGGGCCCTGCCTGTGTCAGCCTTCCTGGGGGAGGGCTAGCGGCATGTGCAGAGCTTTGTCACTCGCCTGGCAGCCGGGGCTCTCAGGAAAGCAGGTGGAAAGCAGGCGGAGATCCTGTGGGTTCAAAGGGCGCGGGGCCCTGTGCTGCCGGCCGAGGGGTCCTGTCTGGGGCTGCTGTGGTGGATGCGGCTCCCATCAGAGGGTGTAGCTGTCTCCCAGAACGGAGGCCTGAACAGATGCTTTCAGACCAGGAGTCTGTTTTATCAGACCCAGGAAGGAAACCCCCCCAGGGCCCCAGAGACTTGGCTTGGGCGTCAGTGCCTGCTGAGGACTCGGGCACATGGAGCAGCTCACGCAGCTCATACTCGGAATGTGCAGCCAGGTGGGGGCTTGGGTTTGGGCCGTTGTCCGACCCCTGCACCTCCGTTTCCTACGTAAAGGGTGAGACACAGACGCCAGAGCCCAAGCTCTGGACCTGCTGTTCGGATTTAGTGAGACCGTGAAGCCCGGCATCCACAGGGGCCTGCCCTGGGAGGGCACCGATGCTGGCAAGTAGGGAACTCCCCAGCCCCTCCCAGGCCAGAGAACAGGGACCCAGCCAGACCCTTTCTCCCAGGCGATGAAAGGGTGCCTTCACCCTGGGCCCCTCCAAGGAAACTTGTGACCCCCTCCACCCCTCTTACACTTACCAGCTCTGCCCCCAAGGGCCTCCCAAACTGCCCAGGGAAGGCACCAACCACATCCTGTCCCAGCAGGTGTAGGTGGGAAGCAGCACTGGCCAGCAGCCTTGGGCCGGGTACAGCTGCCCAGCGGGCATGGTGGTGTTCGCGGTGGCGTTCCAGATGGTGCTAGGGCAGGAGACAGACATGCTTGGATTTGGGGGGCTGGGGGGCCTTTCCTCCCACTTCTTCATTTGCGGGTTCAAGCATCCAGGTAGGACCCCTCCAACCCACCACCCCACCACCCCTTCCCAACTGTGTCTCACTGTCCAGTTTTGCAGGAATGAAATTAACGGGATCCCCAGACAGAGAGCCAGGAAGGAGAGACCCAAGCTGTCTCCCAGGTTGCAGTGTCAGGGGCCGAGGGGTTTGTAGCAACACTTAGTAACTTAACAGGCAGATCATGGGGCACAGTCTCTAGAGCCGTCCTGACCTCATCATCATCACAGGAAAACCAGGCAGAGGAAGGGGCTATGAGCTCACAGGGAGCTGGCCCCACAGGTGCCAGAGCCCTCCAGCCTGGGATGAGCCTTCACACCCCTCTCTTCCAGCTGCCCGGCCCAGTGGGTTGAGTGTGATTCTGGCTGTGGGAAGAAAAACATTCACAGGACAGTGGGCAGGAGGCACCCCAGGCAGTGCGGCTTCTGGAGAGAGGGGCACGCCTGGGAGATGTCCCCTGGTTACAGTGGGCTGCGTTCTCCGGGCTCCCACGCAGTCCCTGCCTCACCCACAGGTGCCCGTGGCTGAGCTTGTGTTGGGCTGAGCCGAGCCCCGCCCGCTGGGAAGAAGTGCACCCAGGAGGTGGGTCAGGGGAAAGGACAGATGGCCCTGGAAGGAGGCTTGGAGATCACTGTCCCTTTAAGAATGCAGGTCCTCTGCCAGGGCTCTGATTGGGATCACAAGTGATGATGGCAGAGTCTGCCCAGAGAACAGCAGCAGAGCCCTCCGCCAAGAGGGGTGAAGGATGCCTTTGAGACTTCTGGTCACCCACTTCACCTTGGGCTTGTCAAATCAAATGGCAGAGTTTAACTCTTGCCTGGCCAGAGCCGAGCGGCAAAGCTAGAGGCGGGGAATGAGGCTGGGTGGGCCTCACACCCCAAACACTCTGAGGGCTCAGCAGAGAGGCCCTGGCCGGCAGGCAGAGCAGGAGGCCCCAGACGCTTCAGAAACTGAAATTAGAAATTGGAGATGCTTTTCATGTCTAAGTCTTCATCCTTTTTTTTTCTGAATTGTCACTCGGCAAGGCATCCGCTCAAGGCCTTCTCTGGTGGCCTTGTAAGACTTCAGGGACAAAATAATGCCAATGACAGTAGCCCTGAACAGAGAGCAGAGGCCTTGCACAGAGCCCATTCTCCTCTGCTCTTCATCACATCTGCCCCTCGCTCCCTAGGCATCCCCACCACGTCTCCCCTCGGCACAGCGGGGCTGCCTGGCTGCCACCTCAGCAGGGGCCACTTCTCTAATCCTGGGGTCTCGGACACACCCTTGTCCCCCGACCTCAAATCCCGAGGCAACGCCTGCCCCACAGCCTCAGGACCCACTTGCCAGTCCAGTGACAAAAAACAAACAGTCCAGGGAAGTTGCTGGGGAGGGTGGGTTTTTGAGAAGCTCTTGCAGTCATCAAGACAGAGCCTCCTAAGCAAGGGAAAGTCAGACCCCAGAGACTCTGGATCTCTGGCCGAGTGGAGGGGCCCCTGGCTCGCACAGGCCCGAGCTGCCCTCAGGGCCTCCTCTCTCTGCCTCCAGCCAGAGACTTTCTCACCTGCTGCTCTGGGGCAGAAATCGGAGCTGCCTGGGGTGTGCCTGCCAGGGTCAGGGGGTGAGGAGATAAGGGCCTGGCTTTCAGCTCACAGGAAGTGGGCCTGAATGCAGAGAATAGCAGTGATTCCATCTGATAAGGCCCCACTAAACCCCACATTGACAGTCCCCAGCGCCCACCCGGGCTCCAGGGGCCAAGGGAGGGGCCGCCAGCCCGCTCAGCCCTACAAGCTGCTCCTGCCCTTCAGCCTAGGAGGGGGCCTTCCTCTGCCCTGGCCTCCATACCCCCCGCACCTGAGTGGGCTTTGGTCCCCTGTGGATTGCAGGGGGGAAGCTGTGCAACTTCTCCACTGCCCCTTCCCCCTGCCAGCCTGGGAGGGCGCATCCTGGGAGCTGCCTGGAGTCTGGAGAAAGGCAGTTCCCTCCTGGCACACTTAGAGGTGGGGGGCATTCCAAGCAACCCCCTTCACCCCTGAGTCCACTGATGAGCGGACTCTCTCCAGAGAACACGGCCCACCAGGGAACCCCCACAAGCAGGACCCCAGGTACAGAGGGGTTCAAAGTACGTTTGTTGGATGCACGCATGCATGAGTGAATGAATGAATGAATGAATGAATGAACAAACAGATGAGCGAATAGTCCAGGCTCCACTTCCAGGCTGAGTAACTACTACAAAGGGACACGCATTGGAGGGGGGCTGCTGGGAGGGGCTTCTCTGAGCCTCGTTCTTTAAGGAGCCAGACCCTGGAGAGGAAACACATTTGTCCAAATCCTCTAGTTTGCTGCCCAGAGGAATCCTGGTGCCCAGGGCCGCTGACAGCCCCTTCTGTGGGAATGGGCAGAGAAGAGCCTTCCTCCCCGTTGCCCGGCACCGGGCCCAGGGCTCCTGGGCTGCATCCTGGGCTCACCATGGCTCTGCTGTGGGTTAAGTGCCGACTTGTCAGTAGGCTCCCAGCTCGGGTGGGAGTGGTGGCCCGGCCCCGTCTGTGGCCAGCTCTGCACACAGCCCTGGGGGGCCTCAGGGACTCCAGGCTCCTGACACAGATATCTCCACCTCTCAGGATGAGGGAGGGTCACCTCTCTGCCCAGGCAGCGGCTCTATCATGCCCCTAAAACATAGAGCCTGGCCCTGGGGACAGACTTGGAGGTCCCACCCTGCCAGGCTCCCTGGTCCGGAGCACCCTAGGGTCCCCCACTTCTGTCTGGCCAAGCCCCCGACCCTCCTGCCATGGCCTTCCCCCATTTTCAGGCCTCTGCATCTCGCGCTTTCCCGACAACGCGCTCACCTCTTTCCAGGCTGGCCTGGTTTGGGTGGTGCGTGCACTAGGAAGTGGTGATGAGATTCTGCCACGCGCTATGTACTCACTCCCGAGAAAATCATCTATTAATTGATTCCAATTACTCTTAATTGTTTCTCATACGTTTCAATTAGGCAGCCCTGTTGTTACAGCAGGAGCTGGATTAGGCGAGTAATCCCCAGGCCTCTAATGTCTGGGTGGTGGGCGCCGTGGGGGGCTCAGGGGTGGGGCAGGCCATGGGGTGGCTAGGGAACCGTGGGGGGCACGGCCAAGGCCCGCCCTTGGTTTGGTTTGGTTTATTTTGCTTTGGGGGATTTATGGGTTGCTTTTTTCCATTCTAGATCAGTCTTACACTTCAAGGGTTGATTTTTTTTTTATTGTGGCAAAATACATGTAACATAAATTTCTAATTTTAACCATTTTAAGGCGTGTAATTCGGTGACATTTAGTACATCCGTAGTGTTGTGCAAACACCACCTCTGCCTACTTCCGAAAGGTTTTTACCACCCCAGGAGAAACTGTGCCCCAGCAGCACTCACCCCACCGCCCGTCCCCCAGGCCCTGGCAACCGCCTGTCCCCCCAGGCCCTGACTGCACCCCAGCAGCACTCACTCCCCACCACCTGTCCCCCCAGGCCCTGGCAACCGTTGATCCATCCCTGTTCGGCCTCTGGATTCGTCCTCTCTATGGAATTCTATGATCTGCCTCCTTTGGTGCCTGGCTTCTCTCACTGAGCATCTGTGTTCCAGCTTCTTCCTCATTGTAGCATGGGCCAGTGCCTCACTCCTTTTCATGGCTAATACTCCACTGCAGACTCCTCTGCGAGTTCTTTCCACCTCTTGGCGATTTTGGACAGTGCTACTACGAACATGGGTGTGCACGTTTTTGTCTGAACACTGCTTTCAGCTCTCTTGGGTCTATATCTAGGCTTGGGATTGCAGGTCATGTGGTCTCCCTCCTTAGCTTACAGTGGCAGAGTGCAGGCAGCAGGCTGGTGGGGAGGAGAGCAAGGGATCGTGGAGAGGTGAGTGCCTGTCCCTCTGCATCAGACACAGAGAGGCCCTCGTGGGGGTGAGGGAGGCTGCAGCAGAGGAGGCAGGAGTAGCAGAGACTCCCTTGGCATGGCAGGGGTCTGGCTCAGAAAGCCCAGGGCCTTGTGTGCTGGAGGAGGGGCCACTTCCCACAATGGGGAGACTGAGCAGGGCCAGCGCTTTGGCCTGGCTCCAGTATCTCAGGATCTTGGGGCTGCATCTGACCCAAAGAGTCTGGAAACCAGGCTCCAAAATGTGCCCTAGCTTTCCAGCTCGTGTGGGGATGCAGGAAAAGAGGCTTCAGACCTAGAGCAGCATGGTGAGGGAGGAAAAGTCTGCCCCTCTGATGAGCACAGATGCCTCTCCTCCAAAAAGCCTTCCTCCAAAGGCATCTAGAACCTTCTCTTGGCCAAGAGCCATCATGGCTAAAGTCACAGATGTGGTGATGGGGTTTGGATGTGCATCCCCTCCAAATCTCATGTTGAAGTCTGATGCCCGATTTTGGAAGTGGAGCTTGGCGGGAGGCGAGTAGATCATGGATCATGGATGGCTTGGCTCCATCCCCTTGGTGATGAGTGAGTCCCCCCTCGTTTAGCTCATGTGAGATCTGCTTTAAAAGAGTCTAGGACCTCCCCAGCCTCTCCCTCTTGCCTGCTCTATCACATGTCATACGTGGGCTCCCCTTCTCTTCTGCCGTGAGTAAAAGCTCCCTGAGGCCTCCCCCAAAGCCGGGCTGATGCTGGTGCCATGCTTATACAGCCTGCAGGACCATGAGCCAATGAAACCTCTTTTCTTTACCCAGCCTCAGGTGTTTCTTTGAAGTAATGCAAAACGGCGTAACACACGTAAAGTGCAGCTGACCTGGCACAGGGTTTATTTACCAGCAGTGTGAGCCAGGGCAGAACCTGTGACTCCCTGGGCAGCCACTTCCTCAGCTGTCAAACAGAAACAGGCTCACAAAATAACCCAAACCCTGAGGACGAGCGTTTACCAGGCCTTGAGCCTTCGGGAAAGAGGGAAGGCAGAGCAGGCGTGGAAGCTTCCAGATGATGAACTGCGGCCTGGCCCAGCCCAGCCAGGGATTGCTGGGGTTGGATGTAGGGGCTGCCACAGATCCCGCCACGTCGGGGATTTCCATCGGGAAGGGCACAAAGGCCAAGGGGAGATGGCGAGGCCAGTGAGTATGCCCATAACCCGCCCCCCCGCCGCCACATTCTCTGAGGAGAGCCCCAGATGTCACTGGGGTCATTTCTGAAGTCAAGCATGGTTGAGGACCAGGTCCTCAAATTCTGGCTCCCACGGAGTCTCTGAGGTTCCTGGCTGGGCGCCATCAACTCCTTTTGTGGGGAGGAAAGTGGGACAGGGAACCAGCCCTCAACGCCTACAATGGCCATGACGCCTGCCTTGCAGAGGCTGTGCCCAGTGGAGGAGACCAGCCCAGCCCAGGCTTTCTGAGAGACCGCCGGGCTCTGCTCCACTGAAGCCACCACTGTGGCCTCCGCCACTTCCAGGTTCACCCACGTCCTCCTCACGGGATCTCAGCTCTGCCCATCAATGGTCATCGCCGAGTGCTCGCCAGGAACAGAGTTAATGAACGCTCGCCCTCACTCTGCTCATTTCACTCCAACAGCCACCCTGCACCGCAGGTACTGCTAATCCATTTTACAGATGAGGAAACGAGGCCTCTGAGGTCACCAACGAGGATCAGCAATGGCCTGCACTTCCGCAGAGAGCTGTCCGTGCTTCCAACCCCGTAGGATGTGCCTGTACAAACAGCAGAAATACGACCCCGTAGGCTCAGAGCCAGCGTCCCCAGCACCAGCCTCGCCATGTCGAGGGCACAGCCAGAGAGGACGGGGTGGCAGGGAGACCAGGTTCCCTGCTGTGGCTTTGGGAAGGTGGGTGCCCTGCGAGAACTCGCTTCAAGGCCCCTGTCCCTGCCTGGAAGGAGCCCAGCATGCGAATTCCCCCTGCCCCACACAGCCCCAGCATCCTCCTCTGAGGTCTGAGAGGAGGCGTGTTTGGGGACCTGGCGTCTGGGTGCAAAGGGAAGCCACGTCCCCACACCGAGGAAGGCACTTCGAAGGAGGCTTTTCACAACCTTCCGCTTGGGAAAGTGAATGAAAGAACGTTATTGACTGAGGGCAGGGGCCGGCCTGGAAATAGCAGGACATGGAGGCCCTTGGAGGACACGGAACAGTTCCTCCCCTCAGGGCGTCCACAGAGAACACGCCCTTAGCCCGGTTGCGCTGGCACATCGCGTGTCCGAAAGCGTGCTCAACAGGATTCTAAAGGGAGCAGAGTTTATTTCTTTTAACTTTCGACTGGCCAATCCAAACAAATAAACAGGGCTTCAAACAGAGCATCGGAGGATATCTGAAATCTAACCTTTGGCTGAGGTTAAAACACACACACACATACACACCCTTGGACATAAATCTGCAAATAAACTTTCCAAAGAAAAACACCTACTTCTTTCAAAATCCAGCCTTCTTCCCCGTTCTGTCCTGCATCCTGGTGGAAGATGCTGGCCTGGCAGGGGCAAGGAGGACTCAGGAGCCCGCAGGGCCCAGCTGCCCACACCTCCCCCGGCACCCCAGCCACCTTTGCCCAGGTTCACAGGAGGCCCCGGGGGCCAAGGTCCCCATGCTTCTGCACAGAAACGTGGGGGAGCTCAGACTGGTCTCCATGACTGGCCCAGCCCTGCTCTCTCTCTGGTCCTCAGAACCTCCTTCCTATGAACTCCCCTCCCTGAAGTCAGTTGTGGATCCTCCAGGCAGCCCTACAGAGGAGCCTATGATGTCTTGACAGCCTGCCCAGAGTATCACTGACGCTGAATGGCAGGACCCCAGTCTCCGTGGCCATGCCTGAGAGCAGTGAAGACAGAGGGAGAGGGTGTGGGGTCTGACTGCTAGGTCCACCCCCTGCATTCAGGCTTACTGATGTGCCAAGATGGCAGGGGACATGCATATGTATCGGTGTGTGTATCTTATGTGTGCGTGTGTGCACGTGTGTATATATGTATGTTGGTGTCTGTGTGTAGGTATAGGCATGTGTATCTTTGTGTATGAGCACGTGTGTGTGTGTACATGTGCGTGTGTGTGTTCATGTGGAGGGGAGTGTGTGTGTGCATATTTGTAGCACATGCATGCACATGTGTGTTAGTATGTCTGTGCAGGTACATGTGTGAGTGTATACATGCACATGTGTGATGGAGTGAGCCTGTGTGTGTGCACATTCATGCACATGTGTATTGGTGTGAATTTCTGTGTGTATGAGCACATACATACACATGTGTGTTGGTGTGAGTCTGTGAGTGCATTCATGCAGTTGTGTGTTGGTGTGAATCTGTGTGCATGTGTGAGTGCATGCATCCACATGTGTGTTGGTGTGCATGCATCCACATGTGTGTTGGTGTGAGTCTGAGTGCAGGCATGCACATGTGTTTTGGAGTGAGTCTGTGTGTATGTGTGCATATTCACTCACATATGTGTTTGTGTGAATCTCTGTGTGTGTAAGCACATGCATACACATGTGTGTTGGTGTGAGTCTGTGTGAGTGCCTGCATGCACATGTGTGTTGGTGTGAGTCTGTGTGTGTGAGTGCATGTATGCACATGTGTGTTGGAGTGAGTCTGTGCACATTCACACACATATGTGTTTGTGTGAATCTGTGTGTGTGAGAGCACATTCATGCACATGTGTGTTGGTGTGAGTCTGTGTGAGTGCATGAATGCACATGTGTGTTGGAGTGAGTTTGTGTGCATGTGTGCACATTCATGCACATGTGTTTGTGTGAATCTATGTGAGTGTATGCATCCACATGTGTGTTGCTGTGAGTCTCTGTGTGTGAATGCATGCATGCACATGTGTGTTGGAGTGAGTCTGTGTGCATGTGTGAGCGTATGCATCTACATGTGTGTTGGTGTGAGTCTCTGTGTGTGAATGCATACATGCACATGTGTGTTGGAGTGAGTCTGTGTGCATGTGTGAGCGTATGCATCTACATGTGTGTTGCTGTGAGTCTCTGTGTGTGAATGCATACATGCACACGTGTGTTGGTGTGAGTCTGTGTGCATGTGCATCTGTGAATCCCCCTGTGAATTCTAATTCTGGAGAGAGGAGAGAAAGGCCCTGCCTGAGAGCTGGCGCATTCTTCTCCCCAGTGCTGTGAGTATCCCCCCCAAGTCCTCCATCGAAGGCACTCGACTGCTGCTCCTGAGGTTGTGGCCACCCTCTTTTCTGGGAGAACAGGCTCATTAGGGTTCTTAGGAGGTGCTCGATGTCTAAAGTTGGGGTCTTGTGGGTTAGAGTAGGGGCCATGCCAGGTCACCAAGACATCATCAAGGAATCATGATTTTGTGTGCAGGGACCTTTGTGCTAGAGGCCCTTAGGATGGGAGCTGGGGGAAACCCCCCAACAGGGGCTGCGGGCACACACCATGCAGCCATCTCTGCCCCAGGCTGGCTGGCTTTCCCTTGGTGTGATGCTGTGCGGTTTTCCACTGGGTCTCTCTGGTTGGGGATCCCCAGAGAGCACAGAATAGAGTTCCTGGCTGATAGGCATTTCCACCCCTCACCCTGGTGACCTGGAGCCTGACACTGAGCATTGGTGCTGGAACAAAAGATGGAGGGAAAAGAAACAAAAGTCACACGCACAGACCCACGTGCATGGGCACACACGGGCACACACACGGGCACATACACATGGGCACACACATGGGCACACACACAGGCACATACATACACGGGCACATACCTACACGGGCACATACACATGGGTACACACACGGGTATACACACATGGGTACACACACATGGGCACACACACATGGGCACACACACGGGCACACACACATGGGCACAGAGATAGGCACACACACGGACACACATGGGCACTTGTGTACACATAGATATGCATACAGACACATGTACACACATATGCCCACACACAGGCATGCACATGTGTGAACATAATACACAAAAACACATGCACACAAATTAATACACACAGACACATATGTGTACACATATAAACATGCACACACACACCACATGCACACAGACATGCACACACATTCACACAGACACGTGCGCACACACAGGAACATCTTGCTTCATGAAGTTCTAGCCTCGGCTGTCATTTATTTTATTCTCATCCTTCCAGAGAAACAGGTGCAGCCGAATTCTCTTTGAGGAGTTGCAAGGATCCTTGCAAGGCAGGAAAAGGGGGCATGCCGGGCCCCAAGCCTCCCAGATGCCAGGGCTTCCGTGGTCCTGCCAGGGGCTCTTGTGGCCTCAGATGAGAAGCCCTGTGGGGAACAGATGTTCCCTTGCTCTTCTGGGGCCCAATTTGAGGCCCCAGGACATTTGGCCTCTGGGTTTATCACAAACACGCTGTCCACGGAGCAGGTGCTCTGTTTACCCCTCAGTTATCTGAGCAGTGAACCAGGAAGCCAGGGCCAAGGTGCCCTCCTGGCTTCCAACCCGACTTCCTCATTTCAAAGGCTCCTTTCCAAGTGGGAATGGGGTGCCCAGGGAAAGCTGCCTCATCTGTCTGGCTGCCCAGGGTGGCCAGTTGATGAGTATCTCACCAGGGCTTGACCTCTGGGTGCTCAGCCCCTCCACCTCTGGCCTCCATCACTCAGGGTCCCATGCCATGAGGGCCGCTTGGCTGGCTGGGGAAGCGCCTGGGTGAACCCAGGGGGTTGTGGCTACCATGCCCTCCTGGGGCCCCAGAGGCAGCCAGGACAGAAGGTGTCTGAGCACAAGCCAGGCCAGGGTCCTCTCTGGGCAGGACACACCATGGACACACATGCCACCGTCCTGTTTTCTTTGGAGCCGACCACAGCAGGCTGAGCCCATGAGGACAGGCCAGCAGAGAAAAGGCTGTCTGATGGCAGTGGACCATTTCTGCCCTTTTCTATGAGGCTGTGCTGAGCTCCCCAGAGCCCAGCAAGCAGGAAGAAACCCATTGTGAGAGTGACAGGCACCCCTCAAGGCCATTGAAGGGGAACTTCCGTGTACTCTCCTCTGTGGCCTCCCCATGTCCCTCCTTTCCGGGTGCTCAGAGGCATCTCCTGCTTTCTCTCTCTGGAGGGCAACTTCCTGGCCACTCTCACCTCCAGCTGCTGAGAACCAGACCACGTTTTGTGGGATACTGCCCCCACGGGAAACAGCTCACCCACCCACCACAGTACCGTCAGAGACAGAGGTCCTGCCTGTCACGGCGTCCCTGGCCCCTGCCCAGGGTGAGGCACAGGGTGGGCTGCCGCACATCCGTGCCTGGAAGCTGGAACAGAGGGATGGGTGGATGAGTGGCAACCATCCTAGGTGGTCAGTAGGACCCTAGAAAGTGCTCAGAGCAGAGCAGAAAGGGCACGACACCCACCCAGTGAATCTGCAGGGCATTCCTGGAGGAAGCGCTGCTTAGGCTGGGACTTAGAGAGCAACAAGGCTTTGTTCCCCACCAACGGATTCAGGCAGTTAGGTGGGAAGGAGTGTGGAAGAAGGCTTCAGAGAGACCATCGCCTTTGTCTCGCCCACACCTCCCACCTTGCTAGTGAAGGTGACAGTCCTACTGAGCACCCCTGGCTGCATTGTGTGTGTGGTGGGGGGTGTGCAGAGCTCAGTTACCCCATCTGCCTCAGCCACCCTCAGAACTGTGGGAGATGGGGCTAAATCCCCCTATCACCTCCCCCACCGTTCCCTTCCCCAGCTGCTGGAATCCTCAGAGAGCCCCTGTCACTCAAAGGGAGGAAGAATCCACTCTGGCCAGGGCCGGTGCTAGGGCAGCCCATCTCAGTCCCATAGGAAGATGCGGTTCTGGGCAGCAGCTGAGGTTGGAAGGGCCATCAGGCTGGGGGAACAGGCATGCCATCCCCCGAGCGCGCCTCCCACTCTCCCTGGGACCCACGTGAAATTTCTGTCTGATTCTCCGTCAATGGCAGGTGATCCCTGCTGCATATGGACGGATTCGCTGCCCGGCTTTGCAGGTCTGTCCTCTGGAATCTGCTGTCAAGTGGCTTCATGGGTAAAGCGTGACCCTGTTTCCTTTGGGTAAAACACGGGTGGGGGCTTCCAGGTCTGGGTCTTCCTTGGGGTCCTCTGCTGTGGTACCCGAGTTCTTACCTGGGCCCTCTGCACACGGTACCCCCTAAATCCCCAAGCAGACCCCACAAGCCCACCCTCCAAGCCACCATTGCCCCTTGGAGGGAGGTACAGGTGGTGGCCTCTCCCTCCCTTCACCCCATTCCTGAAACAATTTGGGGACAGATGGCACCAGTGTGAGGCAGGAGCGTTTACCGGATCCCCATCTCCGGGGGTGCTGCGAGACGCCATAAATACCAAACTCCTGCTCCCAGAGAGCCAGCGTCATGGATCAGTGCATCCGGGGATGTCTGGAACATTCCGAGGGAAAATAAAACAATTATTTTTGACAACTCGCATCAATACCATCTACATTTTTCCCCCTGCACAGGGCTCCCCTCCCCAACTCCGACTCTGTCCCTTCTACGCGCGTCTGTGTCTTCAGGAAATAGAGCCGGGAAACTCAATAAGCCAATTGTTAGCTCCATCGATCTTATTTGGGGGCCTGAAAATTCAGCAGCCAGCACAGTGTTAAATTATTAACTAAATGTTTCCACTCGCTGGGGACATGTTTTGTAAAGACCATCTAGATGAACAACGGCCTCTTCATGAAATTAACGGCCAAAATGGTGGCAGGGTGTGGGGCAGAAGTCATGGGGTGGCTGAAGGCAGAAGGCCCTGTGCACCCCCAGATTGGAGGACAGAAGTGAAGCTGGCATTGGGGGCCGTGCGGCAGCAGGACGGAGCTGGCTGGGGTCCTCCCTGGAGGAAGAGGAGCATGGCCCCCTTGAGCTGGCCCCAGTACACCTTCCCTTGGGCAGTGCAGCAGCAGAAGACTCCAGGCTAGGGAGGGGGATGCGTCCAGCCCTGCACGCTCCTTGGCCAAGTTGCTGCCCCTCTGAGCCCTCGCTTCTCCTGGGCTATGATGGGTGAGCATCCAGGCCACAGAGGATGCAGCAGAGCTGCACAAGCTCTGGGGTGCAAAGCACTCAAGAAATGACGGTCGTCTGGAGGGTTTGGCAGATGGCGGCTGTCTTACCCCAGCCAGGCTTCCAGCCCCTTTGGCAAGGGCAGGTTTCAGAGGGAGTGACCGGGGCTCACTTGTCCTCCTTCAGAGGCTGCAGGCCCTGGGCCTTGTGGTTGCAGCTTCTGCCTTAAAGAGCTTCCCATTCAAAGGGGAAGCAAGGGAGGCAACCTGACGACTTTGCCTCGTGCTTCCTAAGCGGCTCCTGAATGGAAGAATCGGGGCCATCCGGCAGACCGAGATCAGTGTCTGGCCAGCCTGGCTAGCAAGACCCGCTGTGAAGCACAAAGAGGAACAAACCAGGATGTCAGAACACACACACACACAGAGGGTCCCTAACTTATGATAGCTCAACTTAGGAATGTTTGACTTTATGACAGTGGGGAAGTGATCATAACAATTCAATAGAAACCATACATCAGGTTTTGAATTTTTATCTTTTCCCAGCTATCAATTTGTGGCCCAACACCCTCTTGCTATGTGGGGCAACGGCAGCAGTGGCAGCTCCCAGGCCAGCCACACAGTCA
The DNA here is from genome assembly GCF_000951045.1 of Mandrillus leucophaeus. Classification (NCBI taxonomy): domain Eukaryota; kingdom Metazoa; phylum Chordata; class Mammalia; order Primates; family Cercopithecidae; genus Mandrillus; species Mandrillus leucophaeus. Next base: position 283,045 of record NW_012103477.1, read on the forward strand.
TGAGGGTGAACCCCCCCACGCTCAGCAGGGCACTGTGTGGCCAGACAATGTTGCCTGACTGTAAGATTTCTGAGCACATCTAAGGCAGGTGAGACCGGCTGTCTTCTTTTGGTAGGTTAGGTGTATTAAATGCATTTGGCTTACAATATTTTCAATTTATGATGAGCTTCTTGGGAGGTAACTGAATCTCAAGTTGAAGAGCACTTGTCCTTTTTAAATGTAAGGATGGGAAAGACCATGATTGAGGTTGCAGGTTGCTGGTGATCTTCCCAACCCAGGCATCTCAGCCTGGATGAGGCAGCTAGGGAAACCCAGGGCACACACTGGCCTCTGAGAGGGCAGCCTCGTGCCAGTGTGGCTTAACCGTGCCACCAACACCCTCCCCACCGAGCCCCAGAAGTAACCTTGGAACCCACAGTTCCATACCAGGTCCTTGGGAGAATGAATGAACATTCCTAAGATAATACCCTCCCAACTCCCAAAACACATCAAGTTCTTTGTGGAAAGTTCCAGGGGAGAGAAATTAACAACTCATACCTGGGAAGCCCTCCAGGCAGGTGGGAGCAGCCAAGTCACCCACTACTTCAGTGGCCCCTTCTGCCATGTCACCTCTCTGCCTGCAGGCAAGGCAGCTTGCTAAAATAAGTGTCCACGGTTAGCAGCGGCTAGGATAGGAAGTGACAGAGGTGAGGTTCAAACCAGGCAGTCTGGCCTCAGAGCCCCCATGCCTATATGCTATGTGATACATACGGTAGCCTGTACATACCATGAGGGCACACTTGGATGACTTTGACACACGTAACCACCACTAGAATCAACAGGTTTTTCCATCCCTCCTGGTCTCTTCCAGTCAATATCCCCCAAGGGCAAATGGCCAGCCGCTGTTCTGATGTCTATCACCTTGGATTCATTTTACCTGTCTTTGAACTCCGTATAAAGACATCCATGCAGAAGGCACTGTTTTGTAGCCAGTTTCTTTTGCTCAACATGAGGATGTCTGAGGGCCATCTATGCGGCTGCGCTTGTCAGCTGCATGTTCTTTTATTCTGCGTGGCAGTAGCATGTCATGGTGTGAAGAGGTCCCAGGTTGTCTATCCATTGTCCTAGGCATAGGCATTTTGGGTTGTTTCCAGATGTGGGTTATTACAGATAAAGTTTAGACAAGTATTCACGTGCAAGCATTGTGCGGACCTAAGTTTTCATCTTATTTCATTTTGATGTAAATTGTCCAGGAGTAAAATTGTTCACTTGAAGGATATGTGAATGTCTAAATTTATGAGACAAATTGTTTTCCAAAGAGGTGTACTGTTTTGCATTTCCACCAGCGGCAATGTGTGAGCGTTCCAGCTTCTCCTGTCATCACCGACACTTAGTGTAGTCAGTCTTTTACCTTATAACCATTTAAGTGGGTGTGAAAGAATATCTCATTGTGGATCTAGTATGCATTTCCCTGATGAATTGTGATATTTTCATTGCGTGTAACTGCTTTTGTGAAGTGTTTGCTCAAGCCTTTTGTCCATTTTTAAATTGGATTGTTTGTCTTTTTATCAATGGATTTTTAAATCTTTATGTATCCTAGATACAAGTCCTTAGTCGTTTATATGTATTGCAAATATTTTTCCCCAATGAGTGGGCTGGCTTTTTATTTTCTTAGCTGAGTCTTTTGATTGGTGAATGTTTCAAATCTCTTCCTTTAGGTTTAGTGCTTTGTTCAGATTTTTTTTTTTTTCCTCTGCTTCCTGTCTCTTCTCTCCTCCTGGGACTCCAGTTATGTATGTATCAGATATCATCCCACACATCACCCAGGCTGTTTTCCTTTGGTTTCAGTATTTTTTCTATTATTTAGATTGGATAATTTTACGGATCTGTTTTCAAGTTCACTCAGTCTTTCTTCTGTCATCTCCAACTTGCTGTTAAAAACCCATCCAGGAGCTGGGTGTGGTGGCTCATGCTAGTAATCCCAGTGATTTGGGAGGCTGAGCTGGCAGGATCACTTGTGGCCAGGAGTTCCAGGCCAGCCTGGGCAACATAACAAGACCCCCTCTCTACAAAAACATTAAACAATTAGCCTGTTGCAATGGTGTGCAGCTATAGTCCTAGCTACTTGCAAGGCTAAGGTGGGAAGATGATTTGAGCCCAGGATCATGTCACTGCACTCCAGCCTGGACAGCAGAGCAAGATCCCATCTAAAAAAAAAATAAGCCTATCTAGGGACTTGTCATTTCATGCAGTATACTTTTCTGTTTTGGAATTTTCTTTTGGTTTTTAATTATAATTGGCATTTCCCCTCTGTTAGTTCATTGTGATTATCTTTGCCTTTAAGTCTTTGGACATATTTATAAGCTATTTTTAAATCTGCTGATTCTAACATCTGGATCATATCAGAGTTGGTTTGGATTGGCTGTGGTTTTTTCTAGGCTATGGGTGACACTTCCCTGTTTCTGTGAACATTTAGTAATTTTTTATTGTATTGGATGTTGTAGATGACATTGTAGAAACTCTGGATTCTGTTGTATTCCTCTGAAAAGTTTCAGGTTTGGTTCTAGAGAGCATTTCAATCACTAGCTGCTCACCCTGAGTTTGCAGAAGTGTGGCTCTACACTTTATTAGGTTGGATCTGCTTCAGTTTTGTCCTTAGGATTAGTCTTTGTTCTTAAGGCAAAGCCCTTCTGGGACTTTAATAGAAAGCCAAAGGTGATCATCAAGCTCTTCTAAGTTGATGGGACTCAAATTCCAAAACCTTGCTTTGGTCAGCAGCAGGTGAAATCTCTGTGTAGCTCTTGTTTTCTCTGAGGCCCTTTGCCACCTCCCTAATGCACGTGCAATTCAGGGGTTTGATGGGTGTATGTGTACACTGGAGGATCATGTCTTTATGGCTCCTTCCACTCTAGGGTTTCTCCCCTCAACTTACAGATGCTCTGACAGCCTCACACTGCATCCTCTGATGCATCAGTCCCATATGACCGCAGCTTTCTGCCCGAGTTCCAGCTGCCCTGTACGAAGTGGGTTGCACAGTGGCCTTGGGGGAGTATCCAGATGACAGTGGCCCTCACAGTGCACTGCTTTCCCTCAAGGGTTCAATTCCTCCAGCTCCTACCTGCTTTTTGTTATTCTCTAGTGCTATCAAGTTTTTTGTTTGTTTTAAATTATTTTTTTCCAAGTGTATCCTTGTTATCTGCAGGAGAATCCATCCAACAAAAACTGCTCTACCACTGTGGGAACCAGAGCCTCCTGGGCCCCACTCTTTATTATGCTACATGCACATCCATTTTAAACCAACAGCCTCACGCATCTCCACTGCGAGTTCTGTGGCCTCATTCCGTCATCCTTGCCACAGCCCTAGGAAGTGGCTAGCAGGCAGCATCCCATTTTACAGGTGGCAATAATGAGGTTCAAACTGGCCAAGTACCCCACCTAAGGACACCCAGCCAGTAGGAATGGGACTTGGGTCTTGAATCCCGAGGTGCTGATGGCAAATCCCATGCTCTTTCCACTGTTGGTTCCAAATGTGTCACCAGGACGCAGCAGGACCCCCCTCTGCGGTCCGGGCCACCCCTCAGGTCCTCCCGTGCTGCCCTCTGCAGCCCAGGGTTTTTCTTGGCAGCTGCCTCACTCCACTCAGAGCTGCTCAGTCCCCCCACCCTGGGCTCCTGGGAGCCAACAAGAGCCCCAAAGAGGCCACGTGGCTGTGGGCCAGTGTCTCCCCCATCCAGGGGCCAGTGGAGGGGCTGCCTGTGAGCGTGCATATCAAAGGGGGCATTGAGGGGCGGGCTCCAAGGAGACTCATTCTCCGTCAGCACCCACAATGTGGGCTTTGTGAGACCTGGCAGGGCTGCGCTGAGCTGAGCGAGAACTTTCCTTTTTCTCCTAGGGAGAGATTATTTAATTTAAAACTAATTGAATGTGGAAAATGTTGGATATGGAAACTGTTTATCAGGCTTCCTTTTCTGTATCTCCCATTGGCTCTGCCCCGCGGTGGTGAGCAACGTATCCTCCTCCAGGACGTCTCGGAGGTGTTTGTGCGTCGAGTTCTGTGCGACCTAGGCAGGGGGCTTGGGGATTTCCAGTGGAGGAGCCTGATGGAGCTCCATGGACAAGAGGGCCTGGAAGAGTCAGGGCCTGGCTGGGGCATAACATGGGAGCCTGCCTGGTGCTTAAAGCACAGGCGGAACATTCTGGAGACACTACTGTCCCACAGTTCCTGTTCAGCAGCCTGAGTTCCGCCTGGAGCACCCACAGAGCACACGGCCCTCCCGCCTCCCTGCTCACCCTGCTGTCGCCTTTCTCTCTCCTCCACAGTCCCCAGTCTTTGGGGGCAGGCAACAACACGCCCTCCGCCCGCGAGCCTCTCGATGGCCGGCCGGGCCCACCCCTCACTCCTCCCAGCAGGCTGTCAGGAGGCACCGGCAGATGCGCCTTCTCACCCCCGCTGCACCCAGGCCGGGGTCACTTCTGGTGCCTGACAGTACCCGCCCCACTGTGGGGCGAGGGTGGGTGGCTCTGCAAGGGAAGGGCCTCCTCTCATGCCCACCCGCCCCGGTGCCCTGGTGACTGACTGAACAGACGGAACGAGTGACCTTGCAACCAGGTGGCTCCTGAGCAGCTCCTAACACTGTTCACCGGTGCTCCGCCGCTCCCCTTCCGTGCTTCCATCTGTAAAATGAGGGGCCCCAGGCAGGGGCTGGGGACACCTGAGTGTCAGGGCTGGCTTTGCAACCTAGTCCTCTCTGGAAGTGCCCACCGCTCACCGTCAGCTCGGGACGCCCCTGAAGCAACTTGCAGCGACCACCTTGAGGGCCTCACAGGTGCCCAGTCTTTACTGGGAGGGTGGAGGGGTCAGGACAGTAGGCAGCCCCGGGAGTGGGAGTGTGGGAAGGGACGGGGGCCATGCGTCCCAGGCCACCGGTTCCTGGATGATAGTCTTTCCACAAGGTTCTGCACCAGGCAGACAGGCAGAGGGGCTCCATCCAGCCCAGAGTTGGCCCCAGTGCTTAAAGCAACTCAGCCCCATTCCAGAAGGAGAAACCAGGCCCAGAGAGGGTGAGACCCCCAGGGCCTCCATGCACGCTGGCCACAGCCACTGGCTCCCTGGCATTATCCCAGGAAAGAGCCTGGAGCACCCTGGGCCCCGCTACGGTGGTGCAGGTCCCACTGGCAAGAGCCATTCATCTGCTCCTGGAAGGCCCAGCCCTGCTGCCTCTGGTCCTACGCAGGCTCTGTGCACACTGGGTGGGAACAAGGGCCTGTGGAATCAAGGCGAGAGGCAGTCAAGGGGTGGGGTGGGGCAGAGCCATCTCCCGCTGCTGGGGAGGGCCAGTCCTCGGAGTAGCTTGGGAGTCCCTGGCTCTGCCCCAGCTCCCCCTTTGGAGTCATTTGGCCCTTCTCAGACTTCTGGGGTAGCAAAGTTGAATGGGCAGGTCCTGGTCTAAGGAGCAAAACTCCATGCTTGGGCTTTGGTGAGAGCTGCAGGCTCCCCTGATCCAGACCCGGCCTGGGGCCTGCTCCGAAGCCCCTGAGGGCTCTGGGCTGTGGCAGGAACAGGAAGGGCAGCCACCTGGTGGTGTGGTCAGGAGGAAGGGGTTCCTCATGCAAAGCGGCTGCCTGAGCCCATCCCCTGTGGCTTCGGGGTCCTGGCAGTGGCTGTGAGCAGACCCAGGGCTGGTGCCGGGCACTGAGTTCCATGAGCCTCTGAACACAGGGCCGTGCATCTTGGTAGCTCAGTCTGCTTTGGCCGAGGTCAGAACCGAACTTCCGGTCAGGTTGCCCAGGCCTCTGGTTGGAGCACGGGGCAGCCTGTGCCCATCTGCTGGCAGCAGGCAGAGCTCTGCCCAGGGCACAGAGGGGTTGCTGAGTCTCCCCAACCCACGTCCCAGCCTGGGGGCTCTGGCCCAGCCGTGGCCCTCTGGGCCCCTGAATGGTTCTGTAGGGGTTTGGCTGCAAGGATGAGGCTCGCTGGCTCAGTCCAGGACCGTAGGGATCTGCCCGTGTGGTGTAGCCCTCGGTACCCTCAAAGGCTGGGCTCCAGGCCCTGAGCTTTCTGGAACAAATACTCGGCTGCCTGGCCGGGTCACTTGTTAGTATTCGTGTGCTCAGGCCCGGGAGAAGCAGAGTGGAGAGAGGCCAGCGGTGGGAGCAGCTCTTCAGCACCATCCCCAAAATCTGCGGGCCAAGGACATTTGGACAAAGAGCCGTCTTCATTGAGAGCAGCGGGCACGGCTCCTACTGCCCACAAAGGCAGCTTGAATGGGCAGGGACAGTGGGGAGGGACACGCACACTTCTTAAAGAGGCCTCCGCCGTGGCCTCCAGCAGAAGCAGTGGGGCTTCCCGAGAGCTTTGAACTCACAGTGCCCCTCTTGGGACATGACCTTGAATGTCAGGTGCCACCAAGCCCTGTCCCTGTCTCCTGACACTAGCTGTTCAGTTCTTCACGGGAACAGTCTGTCCTCCCTTCAGCCCTTGGGGGCCAGGGCTGCAGTGAGCCTGGGGTGGGAGCCCTGGGGCTCACCCAACTCCACCCACCCTCCCAAAGAGCTCAGAGCTTCCCGCATCTGCAGTGGGCAGTTTTTCCACTCAGGCCGGCCAAAACGAGGGAGCGGCCCGTGTCCTAGAATCCATGGTGGGGAGAGGC
>NW_012103477.1:289723-293832 GCF_000951045.1 Mandrillus leucophaeus
TCTCCCGCTGCTGGGGAGGGCCAGTCCTCGGAGTAGCTTGGGAGTCCCTGGCTCTGCCCCAGCTCCCCCTTTGGAGTCATTTGGCCCTTCTCAGACTTCTGGGGTAGCAAAGTTGAATGGGCAGGTCCTGGTCTAAGGAGCAAAACTCCATGCTTGGGCTTTGGTGAGAGCTGCAGGCTCCCCTGATCCAGACCCGGCCTGGGGCCTGCTCCGAAGCCCCTGAGGGCTCTGGGCTGTGGCAGGAACAGGAAGGGCAGCCACCTGGTGGTGTGGTCAGGAGGAAGGGGTTCCTCATGCAAAGCGGCTGCCTGAGCCCATCCCCTGTGGCTTCGGGGTCCTGGCAGTGGCTGTGAGCAGACCCAGGGCTGGTGCCGGGCACTGAGTTCCATGAGCCTCTGAACACAGGGCCGTGCATCTTGGTAGCTCAGTCTGCTTTGGCCGAGGTCAGAACCGAACTTCCGGTCAGGTTGCCCAGGCCTCTGGTTGGAGCACGGGGCAGCCTGTGCCCATCTGCTGGCAGCAGGCAGAGCTCTGCCCAGGGCACAGAGGGGTTGCTGAGTCTCCCCAACCCACGTCCCAGCCTGGGGGCTCTGGCCCAGCCGTGGCCCTCTGGGCCCCTGAATGGTTCTGTAGGGGTTTGGCTGCAAGGATGAGGCTCGCTGGCTCAGTCCAGGACCGTAGGGATCTGCCCGTGTGGTGTAGCCCTCGGTACCCTCAAAGGCTGGGCTCCAGGCCCTGAGCTTTCTGGAACAAATACTCGGCTGCCTGGCCGGGTCACTTGTTAGTATTCGTGTGCTCAGGCCCGGGAGAAGCAGAGTGGAGAGAGGCCAGCGGTGGGAGCAGCTCTTCAGCACCATCCCCAAAATCTGCGGGCCAAGGACATTTGGACAAAGAGCCGTCTTCATTGAGAGCAGCGGGCACGGCTCCTACTGCCCACAAAGGCAGCTTGAATGGGCAGGGACAGTGGGGAGGGACACGCACACTTCTTAAAGAGGCCTCCGCCGTGGCCTCCAGCAGAAGCAGTGGGGCTTCCCGAGAGCTTTGAACTCACAGTGCCCCTCTTGGGACATGACCTTGAATGTCAGGTGCCACCAAGCCCTGTCCCTGTCTCCTGACACTAGCTGTTCAGTTCTTCACGGGAACAGTCTGTCCTCCCTTCCGCCCTTGGGGGCCAGGGCCGCAGTGAGCCTGGGGTGGGAGCCCTGGGGCTCACCCAACTCCACCCACCCTCCCAAAGAGCTCAGAGCTTCCCGCATCTGCAGTGGGCAGTTTTTCCACTCAGGCCGGCCAAAACGAGGGAGCGGCCCGTGTCCTAGAATCCATGGTGGGGAGAGGCACCTGGTGGGGTACCCTACTTTGAGAGGCGTTAGGAGAAGGGCCCGCCAGGGCAGTGCTGGCCTGGGAAGAGCCCACTGGCATGGCCGTGTGCTCCTGCCTTTCGTGGGGGTGCGGGCGGGGCCCAGCGTGGCTGGAGCGGCTGGGGCTTTGTAATAATCACCATAACGATTACTGAATTTGAAAAGCCAGGAGGCAATGCATTTCTGCACAATTTTGTCAGCAAGAAACCACAGCCTTGCCCTGCCCCACCTCCGTCCGCATAGCGCCGATGGCCAGGCTGTCTGGGCGCAGCATTCCTGGGCCTGCTCTCTGGCTCCCAGCGAGGGTCCCCGCCCCACGGGAGATAAGATAGAGCCGGTGTCGGGGAGGAGGTGTGGACGGGGCCGCACCGGCACGCTGTGAGTGATAAAAGGGGCTTTGGAAAGGTGCTGACGTGGCACCGTGCTTAATGAGGTCATCGCCAAAGCTGCTGCCCCGATAACCTGGAGGTCAGGCTCCCAGCAAGTGGCCGTGGCGGGAAGCAGGGCTGTCTGCACCACCCGAGCGCACCCAGCACCCAATCGGCGCAGCCACTGGCTGCCCACAGGGCTCGGCTCCGAGCTTATTTCAGAGCTGTCATCCTCAACCCAGGATATCCTTGTCCCGGGGCACCTGACCCCTGCTCCCCACCAGCTGGTGTGCTGGCGAGGGGGGCAGTGGAGCCGAGGCAGCCGGCAGAGCTGGGGGCCACCCGTGAAACCAGCCTTGGGCGGTAGCTTCCCCTCCCTCCCACTCAAATGCAGCCCGGCGTCCTGCACTCTGGGGGTCTTTAGAGCTCCCCAGCTGAGCTGCCTACTGGGAGCTTTTTGTTCTCAGTGTTCACAGAGGCCTGGGCTCTGCTGGCCACGGTGCGGGGCTTGGGGACGGACGAGCCTCTGCAGTCTCCACAGCCCCCGCAGCCCAGGGCTGGGCTTGCTCAGGCGCCCTCTGCCGTGAATGTTTAGCTCTGCTCCCTCCGGTCCCTTAAAAGCAGCCTCTTCTCTGCCTAGCGGGGTCCTGAGCCCTGGAGGAGAGACCACAGTCAGAGGCCTGGACCCGACTCCAACAGAGGCCTGGACCTGACTCCTGTCTTCGAGCGGGGAAGAGGACAGGGCAGAAAATACCTGGGCTGGGCGCAGTGGCTTATGCCCAAAATCCCAGCACCTTGGGAGGCCAAGGCGGGAGGAAGCCCAGAAGTTTGAGGCCAGCCTGGACGACATAGCAAGACCCCATCTCTACAAAAAATACAAAAATTAGCCTGATGTGATGGCACGTGCCGGTAGTTCCAGCTACTCAGGAGGCTGAGGTGGGAGAATTGCTTGAGCCCAGGAGGTTCAGGCTGCAGAGAGCTGTGATCACACCACTATACTCCAGCCTGGGTGAGAGAGTTAGACCTGTCTCAAAAAAATGAAAAGAAAAGATCTAGAACTGGGAGGGAGGCGGCTCTGCCATCTCCAACCTGGGCACCCTTAAAGTCACCCCCTCTTTCCCTCCTGGTCTCCATGGCTCCGTCTGTGCAGCCTGGGGCTGCCGTCTTAGTCAGGTTTGGTGACACTTGGATCCAGACATAATGTGTGCTAAGATCAAGGGCCCGGGGCTAGTGTGGCCTCCCAGCAGCCTGCAGGACAAGGGGAGGGGACCGGGGTGGCAGGCAGCCGTGGACGGGTGGAAAGCAGAGCTGGGAGCCAGCCCTGCCCAGCCAGGACTTGGGCACAGCTTGGCTCCATGCAGGGCCCTGGGAGCACCCAGAAGGCAGGACTTTGGCACCATGCACCTCCCAGATGGCCAGGCCGGGCTGGTTCCTCCTCCCAGGACAAGAGCTCTGTGTCTGCCGACTTCTTCCCAATGCCACACCCAGTGTTTTCCTCTTTCTGGGCCTCAAACTCTGTTTTGAGCCCAGGTGGGTGGGGCCCGGCCAGTGCCAGACACTTCTGGGGTACACACCCCCCACTCCTTGCAGAGCCCACTCTGAAGGGGGTTTGGGGATTCGCTTCAGCTCTCGCTTTATTATAGAGCCTGGGAGAAAAACAAGTCAGAAGACCATTTCCAAAAATAGCCGGCAGAGAGCGGGAACTGTCTGCAGAGCTGCTGGTTGGCGGCCCTCTGGACAGGGCACAGACAGGCCAGGAGATCCCCGTGTCCTGGGAATGGCCACTGACTCGCTGGGCCAGACCTTTTGGGGACATGTTCACCAGCTCGTGAGTCTCTGAGCTGTGGTCTCAGAAGCACCTGCTTCCCACGGGGTCTACCCCAGCCCCTGGCCAGTGCCAGCTCTCACCCCCCCAGGCACTGTGGGTGGCCAGCCACAGGGACCCTTGCCAGGGAGTGGCCACAGGGTGTCCCTCCCAGTCCCTCCAGGTGGAAAAGATTCATTTGGCACAGGCATTCTGAAGACCCAGGAGAGACTTCTGACTGAGGAGCACCTGCTGTCCTGGGCTGGGTTTAGGGAGAAAGCTCCATCCAGGGCCCATGTGGGGTCCCAGAATTTCTTCAGAACCCAGAACCCATCTCTATAGGAATGCAGAGGGAGCAGCGCTGGGGCATAGGTCTTCCCCTTCCCATCCCTGGTCCTGGAGCAGGTGCCTGGGCCCTCAGCTCACTGTGTCACATCAGAACCCGTCGTGATAGGAACGCTGGGCCCTTAGCTCACTGTGTCATATCGGAACCCGTCTCTCCCCTCCTCTCTCCCCTCCTTCTCTCTCCCCTCCCTCTCTCCTCTCTCCCCCATCTCCCCCTCCTCCTCTCTCCCCTCC
>NW_012103477.1:294284-313281 GCF_000951045.1 Mandrillus leucophaeus
CTCTCTTCCCTTCCGTCTCCTCCTCCCTCTTTTTCCCCCTCCCTCTCTCTCCCCCCTCCATCTCTCTTCCCCTCCCTCTTTCTTCCCTTACTTCTCTCTTCCCCTCCCTCTGTCTCCACCTCCCCCTCTCTTCCCCTCCCTCTCTGCCCCCTCCCTCTCCCTCTCTCTCCCCTCCCTCTTTCTCCCCTCCCTCTGTCTCCCCCTTCCTCTGTCTCCTCCTCCCTCTGTCTCTCCCCTCCCTCTGTTTCTCTTCCTCCCTTCCTCTCTCTTGCTCTCTCTCACCATAGCCCCCCCTCTTGCAGTCTCCAGCCATTTGGGGGGTTCTGCCTCCCCCTTGAGAACTCACACACTCACTCTGTACCTGTGACTTGGTGTGGAAGGGAGAGCTGGGGGGGGGCAGGGAGGGGCCGATGCCTGAGGGTAGCTGCGCTGTACCATCCTCAGCTTCACCCAAACCCTCCAGAGAACCTAAGGACCTCCCCAAAGAGCAAGATGACCACACACTTTACCTACAGAGGGGACACTCCTGGGAGGGAATGGCGAATGTGGTGTGAATGACTCTGGGCAGCATGACCAGCTCAGACAGCCCCAGGCCGACCCTGGCACACTGGTGCACGGTCCACCTGCCTGGCCCCGGCACTGCAGGTTGGGGGCCCTTCTCCCTCCGTGTTTGGCCCTCTCTGCCACGGGCCAGTGCTCCCCTCCACCCGGCCGTGCCGCCCCCGCCCGCTGACTGATTTGTTTCTGCCCCCTCCCAGGCGTGCCCACCCCTCCCACGACTTCCCACGGCAGAGCTGCGGTCCTGGCGGCTGGCTGGAGCTTTGAATTGTTTTAAATGCTCTCCACTGACCTTCCCTCCCCTCCGAAGCCGGCACCCCCCTTGCTGCCTGCCGTGGGCTGGGGGAGGGGACAGGGATTCCAGTAGCATTTCCGCCCTCCGCTCTATCATTTCATTTGTTCTCCTTTCCTTTCCCTTTCTTCTCCCTCCGCGGGCCCAGCCTCTGTGATTAAGCCTCAAGGCCTCCTGCTGCTTTTAATAGGCCTGCGGGCCTGACCATCTGATGAGAACCGCGCGGCACAGCTTGTTCCCGAATACTTGCGCTGGAATCGCCTAATGCACGGTATTAATCATCACTGTCAGGCCGTTCAGGCCCTAAATACACCCACCCAGTATAAAATTATCCTAAACAGAAGAGAAGCAGGCTGCGATTGGCCGCATATTGAAAACAGACATGAGACAGCCCCCACCCCCAACTCGTCCCCCTCCCAAATTTCAGGGCCGCCTCCAAGGCCTCTGCCCAGTGTCAGGAACAATAGCTAGCTCTCGGTGGCAGCCAGGCCGCATTTGGTGTTCATACAAGTCCCGCGATGGGGAGGGGGCCGTCCTCTGCGCGGGGGCCTGAGTGTCCACCCTACAGGCTTCGGGGCCCAAGCGAGGCCGTTGGCAGCGGGATTCCCCGTTGGGCTGAGGGCTGTTTCAGAGCAGTGCCCTGAGGAGGAGCAGGCCAGGGGCTCTGAAGCCGGGAGCCAGGAAAGGGAGGCTGCAGTCATGCACCCGAAGAGCTCAAAAGCTGGCCCCCAGCCCAGACTCCCACACAGGGCCGCCCCTCATAGCAGGATTTGCTGCTTCCTCCTGACCAATGCCCTCTCGTAGTAAAAGTTAACCGGGTGTGAAATGCATGTTGCCTGAGGTGCGGTAAAAGTTTACGAGGGCTGGGCGGCTGTAGGCCTGGGACGGCCCATTTCTCACCTGAAGCCTGGGTCCCTGCAGAAGCCTGGCTCAGCCTGGGCGCTATGGCAGGGCCCTGACTGGGCGGGGGAGGCCCAGGGTATTTCTGGACACATCTGAAAGTGGACCTGAATGTGCGTGGGGGACGCCATCCTGCAGCCTCTGCGTTTGTCCTTGGGGTCGTCGAGGAATCTCAGCCCTGGCCCTGGCTTCTGGCAGGCACCTGGGCCATGGGAGCCCAAGGATGGCCCCCTCTGGCCACCCTCTTACAATCCAGCCAAGTACTGGGGGGCGGGGGCACAGGCTGAGGGCACAGGCCACAGGGCATGAGTCCAGCCCCACAGTGTGACCGGCAGTTGACAAACCATTGACTCAGGCCACCTCACTGTGCCCACGGGCTTTGCAGAGAGAACGGGACAATCCTAGCTCAGGCTGGTGGAGGTTTGGGGATGCCGAGGCAGCCAGAGAGTGGCCAAGGGGGTTACATTTGGGGCCAGACCTCCTGACTCTCGCTTCTGTGTCTTGTCATGCGGCCCTACCCTGGGGACCCCTGCTCCCAGTGGAGCCAGCAGTGATGACAGGCACAGCTGGGAGCAGCTTTGTAGACCTAGGGGGTCTTTCTAGAAGCCAAGGGGTCCTTTGGCACACACATGTGGATGCAAGGCTGCCCACCCCACACTGCTGAGCCCACACAGCCCCAACAGAAAGGGGAAGCATGGCCAACTTCAGGCTCTCAGTAGCTTTCCTGCCCCAGCCACACTCATGGAACTGGGTCCTGGTCCAGGCACTTGTCTCCTGAATTCCACAGAGAAACCTTCAGCGATTACAAATGTCCATTAAACATTAAATGGCGGCGTATTCTGGACTGCATAGTATTTGAGAAGCTGCAGAGAAAGAACCATTGCTGGGCCGGGCGCGGTGGCTCGGCTCAGGCCTGCAATCCCAGCACTTTGGGAGGCCGAGGTGGGCGGATCACCTGAGGTCAGGAGTTTGAGGCCAGCCTGGCCAGCTTAGGGAAACCCCCATCTCTACTAAAAATACAAAAATTAGCCAGGCATTGGTGGTGCGCACCTGTAATCTCAGCTACTCAGGAGACCGAGGCAAGAGAATCACTTGAGTCCAGGAGGCAGAGGTTGCAGTGAGCCAAGCTTGTACCACCTCACTCCAGCCTGGGCGACAGGGCGAGACTCTGTCCCAAAAAAAACAAACATAGCTTAGAGCTGCCACCAGATTCTCCACTGCACTCCTTGGGGTCATCCAGGCCCTCAGCCCTTTGACCACAGGCACTGGCCAAAGGTGGACAAGGCCACAGAGGGGCCATGGGGGCTCAGAGTCGCCTTCCCCAGGCTGGGGTGTCTGGTGGTCTGGGGGAAGTGCTGTAGCTCTGTGCTGATGGAGTGTCTGCAGAGGGCTCCATGTTCACTGGATCATTTCCTTCCCTTCCCTCTTTGCTGAGTCAGCGCCGGCTCCAAGGTTGGGACCGGGACGTCTAAATCCTGACCCAGGCAAGAGGCGGCTGATACCAAGTCATGCACAGACAGGAGGGGACATCTCGATGGATGGCAAGGTCTCCTCTTTGTTCCCAGGCAAAGGAGGCAGAACTGGGCCGCACGGTGAAGGGCCACCTGGCCAGGTCGGCACCTGCTGAAGGGAGTGGGGTCGGTGAGTCCAGAGCTTGGGGGAGGCGGAAATCTGACCAGAGGCAGAAACCCGCAGTGTGCTCCGTGGCTGAGCACCAGGAGGGGACCCACTGGGACAAAGCCAGGAGTGCCGCCCTGAGACCAGGCCTGGCAGACCAGCCGAGGTGAGGATTCCCGCCCTGAGACCAGGCCTCGTAGTGCTGAGGATTGGATCGTGGGCCACAGAATGCCCAGACCTGAAGGTGTGCCGGGGGTGCTCCGAGCTCCCAGCTCTGCAGCTGCATCTGGGCCAGGGCCTGAGGTTTGGCAGGAGGGAGAGGGGGAGGAGTATAGAGTGGAGGCCTCCGGGGTATCAGGTGCAAAGTGAGAAGGGCCTAATGCAGGGAGATGGCCACACACCCCACCATCTGACCTCACAAAGTAATCGCCCCTGCTCTTCCAACACAGCTTCTCCTTCCGTTTCTTCAGCCTGGCGGGGGGCTTGGCCTCCGTTTTCCTGTCTCCCAGGCAAGGGGTTGAACTAAACAGTCCCTACTGGTTGGTTCGGGTCTTCCTGGGGAGCTGCGTCTCAGGAGCTCTGCTGGTAGCAGCTCTTGTTTGAAGGAGGGATTTTGCAGGGACCCTGACCCTGCAGCCAGGCGTGCACGATGACGATTAAAGCAAGGGCAGCATCCGCCCCACGGTGGGTGCTCTCTTGCTGGGGGACCTGCTACGCTGGCCACACACCTTCACTCCTGTGGCCCCGGACCCTCAGCACCTGTCAGACCACACAGATGAGAAATTGGGGCCAGGAGAAGTGCAGCCGCCACCCTGAGGGTCCATACTGTTCAGGGGTTGCCGTCCACCTGCCCCCGAGACAGGGGACTGCCGTGTGAGGGTGCACAAGGCTGCTGGCTCAGAGGCCAGTCCTGCCCGCCCAGCTTGTGTGTCTGTGAAAACCAGGGTGCCCTGTGAATCTCAGGCCCTTCCTCCCACAAACACCCTGGCCACAAGATGTGAGGTGAATGTGAGCAAAGACGCCTTTCCCCACTCCTCCGGGCACGTCCTGATGAGAACGAGTGGCCCATCAGTGACAGGTGATGGACTTTGAACCCAGTGCAACTTTCAGGTCTTGAACCAAGACCTCCCATGTTCCTCTGGAAATGGTGCCATTCGCTCTTCCCATGACTCCCACAAAGGCGTTAGCAGAACCTCCCTCATCTTGAGCAAATCATGTCCTTACGCACACCAGCGTGCGGGCACAGATGAGTCACGCAGGGGGCTCAAGCAGGCCGGTGTGTCTGGTGTTTGTGGAATTGTTCCAAAGACCCCCCAGACCCTCTGCTCCAAGCCACCATCTCTAAAGGTGACAGTGCCGCCAGCCAAGGTGGCCACTCTGGCCTGATGCATGACCATCCGCTTACGATGTGCGGCCACCGTCTCATCACCCGGAGGGAGGTCTGACCCCTTGGCCACAATCTGCCCTCCCAGGAGACGGGAGTAGGGGAGGCAAGCATTTGAAATCCTCCTTCTCCAACAGAGAAACACTGTCAGGGAGTCAGTCAGAGGAGGCTTCCCCCCAGCTCTGCTCTTCTTTGCCTGGGTGCAGAGTATTTAAAAATAAAAGCCGCAGCTGCCCAGACAGCCCATGGAGCGTTTGCTGTATCTGGATGCTTCACGTAGATGATCTTAGCCCTGCCCCAGAGCGGCCCCAGGAAGAGGCACTGTCTCTAAACTGCCTTTACAGACCAACAAGCTGACAGCAAGAGACGTGAAGTCACTGGGCAGATCGAGCAGCTCGGGAAGGTGGGCACAGGATGGATCCAGGCTCAGAGGTGAGAGTCCTGGAGACTGGGCCAGTGTGGTGGTTCCTCATCTCCAGCGCTGAGGTTGATAAACCTTAGGGACCCTCAGAACCCAGGCGCCAGCTGGCCACGCTGGATCCCGGCAGCGGGAGGGCCGGGTCTCCTGAGAGCCGAGTGGCTTTACTTTCCGTTCCACAGACTCTGGAGCAAACACACCAGCCTGGACTTTGTCCAGATGCAGAGGCTGCACCGGCTGTGGCTTGTCCACAGCAGCCCCAACTGAGGACGCTGAAAGTTGCTGCCATCCTCAGCTGGGCGCAGAAGAGGAGTTTCTGCCGCGTAAACGGCCTCCAGCCCCAAGGAAGGCTGCGTGCCGGCCCGTCTCTGCTGTCTGGGGCCGGGCCCTGGGAAGCCTGAGCGGCCAGTCCACCTGCAGGCAGACCTGGCTCTTGGCCTCCAGGGTCTGCATGCCTCCACCTGGACCATGAACGGGGACTTCACTGTCAGGCCCTGCTGTGCCCTCCTGAAAAAGAAGCCTCCTGCCTTCCCCATTCCTGCTCTTCATGGCTGGATACGCCTGGTGGCCTCTTGTTAAATGCCAGCCCTGCCCCTGCCCTGAGCTGGAGAACCTTCAGTTGTGTGCTTCCCTCCCGGGTCTCCAGCTCCAGCCACGGGAAATGGAGCCCAGTCAACAGGCAGGATGGGGAGTCCTACCGCGGGGCCTGGGCCGGTGCCCCCCGCGAGGCTCAGGGTCAGAGCTTTCCAGAGCCCTGCGTCCGCCCCTCCTTCCCCTTGATCCAGGAAGCGCCGTTCCCCCCCACAGGCCCCCAGCCAGTGCCGATGGAGAGAGACAGCCGGCCCACCGGGTATTGTCCTCAGTCCTGTTCTTGCGATTAACCTGCTCTCTTCCTGCCCAGTCATCTACGCCCATGGCCGCGAGTGCCTCTGCCTCCGGAGCAGTGGCCTTCCAGCAGCGCTTCTCAACCCAGGGCCTCTCTGACCCCCAGAGGACACTGGCAACGCCTGGAGATGGTTGTGGTTGTCACCTCTCGGGGTGGTGACATCTGGTAGCTGGCACCCAGGAGCCCTGCCCCACATCCTGCAGTGCCCAGGACAGGTCCCACGGCAGGAAGTGACCAGACCCAATCGTCGCCAGTGGTGAGGCAGAGAAACCCTGCGGTCTCACACACTGACCCACACTGACCACAAGGCAAGAGGCCCACGCATGAATCTTGCTGTGCCCTTCGCTGACATGCTCGCCCATGAGCTGAGTCTACCTTGACCACTGAAGGAGGGTGCCCTGGCTAACGGGGATGCCCAGTGCCCTGGCCTCATGCATGGGTCCATCCTGGAACCACACACTGGGGCTGGCCATGACCCCCTCGCCCAGGGCAATGTGGACCACACAGACACGGCGCAGGAGGCCACTTTCTGGCCTTGGAGGGAAGTTTGTCCTCGTCACTGTACACAGAGAAAGTCACCATGAGACTCACGGTTCCGCCTCCCGGGGGCCCAGCCTGCCTGCCAGGGAACCTTAGTCACGCACGTCCTGAACCAGGTCTTCTCTGGATGCGAGACCTTCCCCACAACCGAGAGTGCTGGAGAAGACCTGGGCAGTGGGTGGTAGCCATGGGGACAAATGACAAAAGACCCCAGCGGGCATAGAAAATCTCCCACTGTAGAGGATGTGTTGTCTCTGGAGGCAGCCGCTGCGCCCCTGACTCCCGGCCATGGCTTTGGATGCAGCTGGAATAAGGTTCCAGTGCTCCCTTTCCCGTCACCAGGCAGAGCCCTGAATTCTCCCACGGGGCTGGAAAAGGAGCTCTCGGACCCCTCCCTGCCCGCAGCCCTCGCCGAAGAGCTCAGAAACATCTCCGATTGGGACACCACGCGGACCATCTTCCCCGAGCAGCAGGCCGGCTGGGGCTCCCGTGAACAAACATCGCCACGTGTGCGATCAGAGCTGAGTCACCTGCCCTAACCCCAGGACACTGTGTGTGAGTCCCACCTCGTTCCAGTCTCCACAAAGTCACAGCGTGTGACTATTCCTGCCGGGGAGGAGAGACCTCATTCCGAACTCAAACCGTTTGGAGGAAAACAGACACCCTTCTTGGGCCGCAGAGGAGGTGGGGCAGCCGCGAAGATGTGCACCGCGGCCGTGAAGATGTGCACCGCGGCCATGAAGATGTGCACCGCGGCCAGCTCCCATGAGGAGTCAGAGGAGGAAAGCACAGCCCTGCAACTCACGTTGTCATCTCGTGTCACCTTGCAGCCAGTTGACTTGCGGAGTCCCCGCTGGTCAACTAGAGTCTTCAAATAGACAAATATCCATTTATTTGAGGGTCTCACTCTGTCGCCCAGGCCGGAATGCAGTAGCTCCATCACAGCTCACTGCAGCCTCCACCTCCTGGGCTCAAGCGATCCTCCCTCCTCAGCCTCCTGAGTAGCTGGGACCACAGGCAGGTGCCACCATGCCTCGTTAATATGTCCATTTTGTGTTGACGTGGAGTCTCACTACGTTCCTTAGGCTTATACACATTTTTAAATGCAGACTTGTTGAAGTTGCTGACCCTCCTGGCCAAGGGCAGCTCCCTTTGTCCCGGGTGTTAATGTCCATAGAAACAGCCTCAGACCTATCAGGGTCTCCCTTCCAGCCTGGGCCTGATGCAGAGCTTCCAGAAAGAGACACAAAGCAGCAAGATCTGCAGCCCAGGAGAACAGTGGCTGCGCCCTCCCGAGGTGAGCTTGTCCATGCCATCTGCATTGGATCTCTCCCTGCAGCTACTCTGGGCTCGGGTTTCAGCCTCCCCTCCACCTGTCATCATTGTTTATCCTCCTCAACACTCACAGCCCCATCTCTCTGGGCCTCGTCTTAAAGGGTCTTTAGAAAATTTTTGGCAATCTTGACTTCTTTCCCCCTTGAAAGAAAAGCGTCCTCTGTGTGGCTGAGGGGAACGCGCTGGGTTGATCCATCAGCGGCAGCCAGAAGGCAAGGTGGGAAAAAAGAGCCCGGCCCGAAACCACGCCTGTGCTCAAAGTGATGTTTACTTAGAAGGTGGCACCTGACAAGGGCTTCCAGTGTGTTCCGTGTGCAGGGTCTCTCGGAAGACGGATGCCGCGTGCACGCTCAGACGGCATCCAGCTCCTCACAGAAGGCCGCCCAGCTCAGAACGGTTCCCTTCAGCCACAGCTCAGCAGCCAACGAGAAGCAACAGCAAACGTAATTAACTCCATGCGTTCCCGTTAGCCGGCCGCCATCCCTTTCCCCACTTGTCACATCTCTGAAAGCTCTGGTAAATGAATCGAACACTTCTTTTATCTCGTCGTCCAGGACGTGGCGCTGTAATGCTGAACACATGTGCAGAGCTTGTGTGCTCTTGATCAGGAACGGCAGGCCCGGGGACACATTTTCCGCGGCAGCTCGAGGGCGGCTCAGGGCACTTGCGGGCCAGAGCGACTGGTCCCCTCTAGAAGCAGCGGAGTCTTCTGGGGCCTGTGCTGGCTCTTTGTTCTTGGATGAACAAGTCTTCCAGGCTCTGCCCTGCCGGGATAGAGGTCCTCGTGCTCTGTGAGGGGCGTGCACCTCTGTGCCAGGTCATAGGTCCCCAGCCAGAAACAGAGGCTAAGAACAATGCCAGTGGCTTCGGTTCACCTCTGTCACCGGTCGACACCACCGACACATCATCCTTGGGCACCAGGCCTGCCGGTGAGCTCCCAGCGGAGCCCGGGCCAAGTGCGGGATGGACTGTGGCGAAGATGCTGGGGAGAGGTGCTCGCTGCTCTGTGGCTGTCCAGTCACTGCCCTTACATCCGGAGACCCCCATTCACAGCAGAGGAGGAGGGCCATCAGAGCCGGATGCCACGCTGACGCCCTCCCTTGGTCCCGTGGGGAGGAGAGAAGGCCACGTGGGCCTCTGGGCAGACCTGGGTGGGACAAGCACAGGACCTGGCACACCCATCGGAACAGGAATCCAACTGACCAAGTGCTGTGGCCACAGCGCCCGGGGATGATGACAGGAGCAGAAGAGCCGTCCCACCCGCCCGGCTCCCAGCAGGAACCTCCGACTCAGGCCTGGCTAGGACCAGGCCACTGCATTTTCCCAAAGTGGAACATCCCTGGGAAGTCACAAACATGGGGCCAGATGTGCGGGCGCCGTCCCGCGGCGGGAAGGAGGCAGGCGGCTGGCGGCCGGGGTCTGTGCACTCTCGTTTTCTCGGTGGAGCCACTTGTGTGTGCTGGAGCGAGGATGCCAACTAACAATGGTGGCAGTGTCTGTGGAACAGCGTTCCATTGAACACAGGAAAGGCCTTTTCAAGTGGGGAACAGTTTGAAGAGGCCGCATTCTTTGCCCCACGTTTCGGCTCTGGGACGCGGACAGAGGGTGCCACAGATACCCTTTGAGACGTCCCCCTTTAAATGGAGCATCTGCTTGCACCATCACAGGCTGTGGGTCGTCTTCCCTGGGACCCTCCTCAGCACAGGCTTCAGCTGCACCCAGCGCCCGGCAGGGCTGGAGACGGGGTCTCTGGGGAGGACGTGTTGAAACCGTCCAGGACCCAGAGCCACATTGGGCATTCATGGCCCAGACCCTCCACCGATGTCTGGGCAGCTGCCCTCCTCCCTCAGAGCCAGCAGGCAGAACGGCCCCTGAAAGTTGTGTGTAGCACAAGATAATTGCAGTTTTGTGGAGGGAAGGAGAAGGCTACAAAGAAAAGGGTATCTGTGGAACGTGGCCCTGCTGTTCCTCCATGCCACAGTTCACAACCTACCCAACTGGAACCCTGAAGCTCACCTGGGGCATAACGCCGGCCCAACCCTGAGCTCCTCGGATGGGCAGCAAGTGGGGAATCGGAAGGATGGTGTTGTGGAGCTTTTGGAGAAGACCCCACGTGGGCTGGGGTGAAGAGCGGAATAGAAGACGATGTGGCCGGGCAGTGAGAAGACCCCATGTGGGCTGGGGTGAAGAGGGGAATAGAAGACGATGTGGCCGGGCAGTGAGAAGACCCCACGTGGGCTGGGGTGAAGAGCGGAATAGAAGACGACGTGGCCGGGCAGTGAGAAGTGCCTGCAGCCTGGGAGGAGGGTTTTCTGCCGGTGGCCAGCTGGTCCCAGGGACATCTGTCTGGAAGGGGAAGGAAGACACCTGGGTTCACTCAGTCCCATCCCGAGGCAGACATTTCTCCAAGGAGCGTGGAGTGGCCTGAACTCCCTCCCCTGCCTTTGTCCTCATTTTAGCCCTGGTGACCCTGTCCTCCTTCTAGCGGACGTGCCACCGGCATATGAGATGAGTGAGTGCAAATGTCAAACTTGATGGAAAGTTCTGGAGCCATGTGTAACGGGCATGTGGTGTGTGTGCTTGTCCACCCTCTGCCCGGGGCACCCCAGGCGTCCTTCCACCTGGGAACCAGGCAGCCAAAACAGACTCGGGCTCACACCGGGCGGTCATGGTTGTGGCAAGAAGAGCTAAGGAAATGAAAAGGAGGCTGGGGAGGCGCCCAGGAATGGGGCAGGCGGGCAGAGACGGGTCCGGAGGAGCCAGGACAGCTCAGCTGGATGGGGTGTTGGCAGAGGGTCCACCAGGCCAGGCTCATGGTGGGAACCGGCGGGAGACAGAGAAGAGGAAGCAGGGTCACCTGGGACTGCCGAGGGCCTTCGGGTCACGGATGCTCCTTTCTAAAGAGTGGGAGTGTGTCTCGTCAGAACTCTCTGGAAGCAGCTACCACAGATCCCATGGCAGGAAGAATCTTCCGGAGGATGGAGCCCTCTCGAGGCTGTCACAAAGCCGGCCAGGTCGCCTCACGACCTCACAGATCCTAAAATCTGCCCCCCGTGGGATGGTCTCCTGCCAGCCTGCCCTGACCCACTCCAGGGAGCATCGGGGAGCCACAGGGAGCGTGGGGGAGCCACAGGGAGCGTCGGGGAGCCACAGGGAGCATTGGGGAGCCACAGGGAGCGTCAGGGAGCCACAGGGAGCATTGGGGAGCCACAGGGAGCGTCGGGGAGCCACAGGGAGCATTGGGGAGCCACAGGGAGCGTCGGGGAGCCACAGGGAGCATTGGGGAGCCACAGGGAGTGTCGGGGAGCCACAGGGAGCATGGGGGAGCCAGGAACAGCACAGCCTTCCCTGCAGCGCACTCTCAGCAGCCCGGAACTGGAACCGTTCAGGGTTCACACAGGAACGAGCCCTCTTTCCAGCTCAACACGGCCTCGGGATTCGAAGACACCACAGCTTGCATCATTATGTAGGAGCCAATCTGCCCCTCTTGGCTGCTCTTCAGTGAGCAGAGAGCAGGACCCTGACATCTGAGAGGTTGCTGCCAACCCTGCCAGAGTGGGTGCTTTCTGACTGGGCAAGGCCCGTCACAGACAACCTCCTCTGGGGAGACCAAAGGCAGATGCCCAAAGCCCTCCAGCCCGGGAGGTCAGGGTGGTGAAAGGCTGCTGTCCGCTCCTGACTGCATCTCAGGGCCCCCAACAGTGTGAGAAGGGCTGCCCACCCCTCAAGACAGGTGTCCCATTAACTGCTGTCTGTCCGCTGTCATTTTCCTTTGACAACTTGTTGAACACAGCACCGTCCCACATGAGATGGACAAGCTCACATGGCCCTTAATTAAACATACCCCAGGAAGGTATTCGTCTCCAGGAAATTCATCCCACCATGGAGGGAGTCTCTGGGCTGCTGGTCCCCAGATGCTCAGGGCCGGGGGATCCCGAAGAACACAGGGGAGCTGGGACTTGGAAGCCTCTGCCAAGCCCTTCTCAGGCCCAGATCCTGCATTCAGGCAGTTTGATTTTCTTGGGGTGTCCTGAGTGCCATCCGTGGGTGTGTTCCTTTGTGAGAATCTGATCCTGCCTTGATTTCACGAGCATGAAATTTATAGCAAACTTCCATTGCCCCCCAGTAAGGCCCCCCAGGAAACAAGGCCCCACAGTGGCCACCGGTAGGTGCACAGCTCAGAACTGCCTGCCTGATGGTCCTTTCCCAAAGTGACCACAGCCACCCAGGAGGAAAAACTCGGGAAGCTGAGATGTCAGGACCAAAATCCGTTCAAAGAAGGAGAAGGAGGAGGAAGGAAGGAGGAGAAAGCAGCAAACTCCAAACATCACAACGCAGGCCCGCTGTAGCTCCCACCTCCAGCTGAAGCAGCCCAGCCAAAGGCAGTGCCTCCCGGGCCAGCCCACTCCGCACACCACAGCCCTTCACAAGTTCGCTCATTTTGTCCGGCAAGGGAGGTTTACATGCCTCCCCCACGTCTTGTTGCGTGTGGCCTCGGGCATAGAAGCTGCTGGATAAGATGCAAAGTCCTGCTTCGCAGCCTCAGTCCTCTGAGAGCTCCAGGTGGGTTTCTGGAAGGGAATAGAGGTCAGACCCACCCAAATCCACCCAACTGTGGCCACAATGTGGCAGTGAATTGCTTAAGAAGACAGAGCAATGCTTTTCCTTCAGCGTGAGATCCCAGGCGAAGGTCTGTATTATGGGTGGTTTACTGGTTCTTCAGGGGCCCCTGGCTTTCCATGAAGTGGCCCCCAAGTCGCCCTTCTGCCTGGCAGCCTCACCTTGACCTGGAAATTTACAAACCCAAAAGTGCCCAGCAAGGAGCCACAGCCTCCTGAAGTGCTTGGAAGTCGACACGGTGACACCCGCCCTGTCTGGGGCACTTTCTGGACAAGCCCCCGGAGGACAGCTCCTCTTCCATTCCAACCCAGGCCTCCACGGAGCCATCCACACCCAGGATTCCCACCGCTCAGCCCCTCACCCCCGGCAACAGCCTAGTAATGACCCTGGGCTCCTGCACGTGGCCCCCTGGTGCAAGGGCAAAATTAAAGCAGGCTGGACAGCAGCATAGTTATTTGCTGCCGGGCAGTGACTTCCTCCCCCACTCTGCCACGCGGGGGACAGGGAGGCCTTATGGAAACCAGAGGCAGAGCAAAACTTTAATTTTCATGGCCAGGCCAGGAGGCCCAGAGGCCCGACGTGGGCCTGTGCAGCCTCAGCCCGGGTGCCCTGAGCAGGACACGTTGCTTCGGAAGGAAGCAGCATGTTTTCGGGGACCCCGTGGTTTCTGGGTGCTGCTGTTCCCACATGGCGACTGCCCTCTGCGTGCTGCCTCATTCCCTCCCACAGCCTGGGGAAGCCTTACCCAGTGCCGGGCCCCTGAAGTTTCCTCCCAGGGGATGCAAAGGGAGGGAAGGCACCGGGGTCCCCTGGAGAAAATGGGCTTGTCTGAGCCAGGGAGCCACTCGGCCAGTGGGCGAGGGCAGCAACCTGGAGCCGGCGCTGTGGGTTCCTTTTGGGTCTGTTCAGGAAAGTGGGAGTCGGGTCGCATGGTCCCCTGCCTGGAGCTTGGCAGTACCCAGGGGGCTTTGGGTGGGTGCAGTAACCCTGGGTGCCCTGTGCCGCCGTCCTCCTCTGCCGCACACTCAGCCTGCTGTGGCGCCGACAAACCCCTACCAAGCACCTACTGTGTGTCACACATGTGCCAGATATGGTTCCCCACCCCTGGGCTGGGGGCAGTCCATGCCCCTGAGGGTGAGGGAGAGGAAAGGGGCGTGTGGCTGGGTTTGGGAAGGAAGGAGAGGCGGTGAGGAGGGGACTTCCTGGCCGATACAAGTGCGCCCTCCTGCCTCTTCCTCCTCCCATTTGAGCAGGCCCACACCCCAAAGCCACGCTCTATTCTACCATGGGACCTGAAAGAGCCACCGCTTTTCTAAACTCTGGACCATGGGGTGATCCATGGGGTTGGTGGCACCCCTAGAGTCAGCCAACAGACGAGGAGGGGGAATACGGGGGGCTCTGTGCTAGGCAGCCGGCGGCCCCGAGTGTTAGCCGCAGGCAGAGGTGTCAGGCCCTGGAGCTGCCACTGCACACACAGGTCATAAATCCCGCCTAAGTGGCTCCCGTCACCTCGCCGCGGCCTCGTTTCCATTCTGCAGCAGCCAAAGGTGATTAATGAGAATTATCATTTGTGCTAATCAGAGCCGTTTGGAGGAGGTTGGGGTGGAAGGAAATGCCCTTTGTGTGGCTGCAGGGACGAGTTTGAAGGCTGTCGGCTGCATGTGTGTATGTGCACAGGGATGCATGTGCACACGCATGCACACATGCACACACACACACACACATGCACACACATACACGCACGCATGCACACAAACACGCACACATATGCACGCGCACACACACACATACACACATACATGTTCATGCCACATGCACACAGAACTGGTCTGTGGGGCCAGGGAGGGTCTGGGAAGAGGGTAAAGAGGTGAGGCTAAGAAATAACCCTTGACCTGTGGCTCAAGGGGGGCTCCAGCGCCCCGATGTGCCGACAGCCGGAGAACACAGGCTTCGCACAGCTTGGTCTGGCTGGAATGAATTCTTTCCTGCCACTGAGCACGACCATGACTTAATACGCTTGGCGGCCGCTCGCAGACGAGACAGGCTTGGCCAAAATTAGACCCAGTGCAGCAAGACTCAGGGACGCGCTGATGTCCTGGCGGGAGGGCGAGCACTCTCTGTGGGTTCTGCCTTCTCCCCTCAAGTGGACGGCCGTGACCCCTGCCCTGGGCCCTCCATGCCCATTCCTGCTCACTAAGCCGGGACACTCTCTTCCCGCCCATCTCCCAGGCCGTACCGACCAGGGCTGTGCAGCGGGCCTCCCAGCCTCCGTAGCCTGCTCGGGGGCCAGTGTGGTTTAAAGATACAAAGTGTCCTTTTATTGGAAATATCAATTCAGAAAGGGGCTAGTAGTAAGCTGAGAATATTTGGATAAACTTGACAGCCCTGAGGACTAAAAAAGACCTTTTGTTCCCAGAGAGAAAGAGGCCGTCGCACCACCCTGGGCTTGCTGGAGCAGTTCCAGAAAAAACTGAGGTCGGAGCAGAAAAATGATTAGGGCGTCTCGTGAAAGATCTCTACTCTAGGTCAAATGTTTATTATTATTTATTTTATTTTTTTATTAGAATGTGTGGTTAACATGCTATTGCATAACATCAGGCTGTAACGGTCTCTGTGAACACCACGCCAGTCGACCCGGTCTGTGGCGCACAAAGAGAACTTTGTAGCGTGCTGGGAGTGAGGGGGCTGCACGTGCATGTTTTGTTTTGCTGGGCTTTGTTTTCAGGATGCTGACGACCGGCTAAAGATAGAGCAAGGGCCAGGCGCGGTGGCTCACGCCTGGAATCCCAGCACTCTGGGAGGCCGAGGTGGGCGGATCACCTGAGGTCAGGAGTTCGAGACCAACCTGGCCAACATGGTGAAACTCCTTCTCTACCAAAAATACAAAAAATTAGCTGGGCGTGGTGGTGGATGCCTGTAATTCCAGCTACTGGGCAGGAGAATCTCTTGAACCCAGGAGGTGAAGGTTGCAGTGAGCAGAGATTGCGCCATTGCACTCCAGCCTGGCCTGGGCAACAAGAGCAAAACTCCATCTCCAAAAAAAAAAAGAAAAGAAAAAAAAGATGGAGAAGCATCTTTAGCGTTTGCAACTCAAGGATGTAACTGCCACGGGGAGATCTCTGCTCCATGTGGACAGGAAGCGCGTGCGGGTTTCATGGCAGATGTGACTTGGGAAGGGTCTTGTCTGGCAGAGAGGAAAGTTGAATTCAAGCACTTTGCTGTGGTTGAGCGAGGTGGGGATGCCCCTCGATGCTACCTTTCAGCTGATCCCAGGCCTAACGCACCCACAGCCAAATGGATTTGGGGAGTGGCTGGAATGTGACAGCTGCCAGCCCAACGGCTCTCAGAAGTGCCCGGCTCAAGCATCCATTGTCCAAACACATGTGCGGTCCTGCGGCTCCCTAGGTTCACAGGGAGAACTACTTCTTCCCCCACTGTAGACGATGTGTATAGATAGAACATACCGGCAAGAGTGGAAGGGGTGTATTTTAAAGCACTTACACTTCTGAATGTATGTTTTATACTGATAAGAATTAATGGAGCCGGTAGTGAGTGCACTGATTTTCAATGTTATGTTTCGGTGATATTTTGTTTTAGTTAAATGGGATATGAAATTGAAAAGGCAAGCTTGTCTTCAAAAGAAGGCAGTTGAGGAAGAATCAAACTAATTCTTTGTACTTTAAAATATCATTTAAAAGTAGTTGTTGTGTACAGAGGAAGACTAAACAAAAGCAACTTAACATAAAAGTAAAGTCATCATCTGCAGAGAGCAGGAGGAGCGGACAGAAATGAAGGGTTTGGGGGACATTCTGTATCTGACATGCCAGAGGACCCAGTCCCCTCAAAGAGTCAGGGAACCTTCTAGAAAGCAGTCTATCCATTCCCAACAGAGGGTAGGAGGTGAGGGCAATCTACTGAAATCACTGAGAACCTTCTCGTCCTTCCAGAGCCACCTGCCCGTGGCTGACACAGGCACCTGACCTTCATTAGCAGGCAGCCCCAACAGATGCTTCCTCGTGGTGGACTTCCCAGCTTAGGAGCCGCAACAGGGGCCAGGCTTCAACACCTCTGTCTGGAGGGAAGTGAGCGGGGGGTCTTGGCCACCAGAAAAGGGCGCCATGATTGAGCCCTGGGTGGTGGAGCCCTGGGTGGTGGAGCCCTGGCTCTGGCTGAGCCCCGGCCAGGAAGATGCCAAAGGAGACTCTTCTGTATCCATGGCTGTTCTGAGTGCCTGTGAAGAATCTAGAGCTCCAGACAGCCAAAAGCCAAGCAAAGGCCACGAACCATGCCTCACCCCAAAGACAGTGACTTCCCCAAGCCCAGCAGTTCCCACCCTGAGGGGAAAGGGGCCGTCTTTGGGCAGGGTCCTCCTCTTGAGAAAGCTCCAGTGCAGTCACCAGGGAGGTGCCCTGACTCAGGACAGCAGACAGGGACCCACCTGTAAACCATGTTGTACTGCTTTAAATTCAGCAGGATTTTTTCTTCTTTTCCCATGAGTTTTTATTCACATCCTGATAACATCAATAGAGGCAGATCTGCCAGAATAAGTCATCTCTGCAGCTCCCTCCAGGGAGGAAAGACAATGTGTCCTCCCATCTTTGTCTTTTTCAACAGAAAACAAAAAAAATAACAATAGCCAAATCCACAAAGAAAGATCAAGATTAAAATGTTCCGCGGCTTCTAAACACCCCCGTTCAAATTCCGGGTAATCGGCCGTATTGTGCCTCCCCTCAGAGAGGCCGGGGCTGGCGGATGCAGTTCAGAATCATTTGTGACATAGGAGTGCTTGTGATTAGATTTTTAATAAACCGTTTTGATTCTGTTTCCTGGGCTTGCATAGATGTTTGAACGTGGCTGGTGAGGACCTGAAAAGGATCCGGGTAATATCATTGTGGGGGACACACTCTTAATTCCTTTGATATACTTTGTCAAAGGTGATAGCTGTAGGTACAGGCTGGAACTCGGCGGGGGCGGGGGGGGGAGTGCGCTGTTGAACTTAATTGGTTCCATTTGTCACTCAAAAGTGACTCTGTGGCACTTCTGTCTATGCATCATCTCCTAACCTGCCGATCTGACCCATCGTGCCCACGGTTTGGGAAGGAAGCCAGCTTTGGCTTCCAAGGGAGATGTCTCGAGCAGAGCTCACGTCCAAGAGTGGGCTTAGCACACAGCTCAAAGCCCATCACCGAGCATCTGGGTGGTCTCTGGCTGGGCTGCTACCACCTGAGAAGCAGATCATCCAGGAAGGAGCCTGTGTCATCCAGATATCCGGCATTGCATCTTCCAGTGCCTCCGTTCTTCCACATCTGACGCTGGGCAGCTGGGTATCAGGAGAAAGGATGGGCTGATTCGTTCCAGTTCATGGACCCTGAGGCCCTTCTCCACGCAACCAGCCGGACTGTGGCTGAGCTCCAGGCTCTGCTGAGAAAAATAGAAATCCTGGGAAGTAGAATCATTATAATGAACCACTTGGAGGAAAAGCATGCCTCTCTCAATTAAGCCCAAAGGAGGCCCAGGCCAGCATCTTTTTATGCACGCATACCTGGGCCTAGTCCGGGAAGAAACCAGAGTTGGCTATTTGCAGGGCATCCAAAGACAACATTGTCTGCACCAAGAATCCTTTGCCAATGACCATTTTTGTATGTCAAAGAGCAGCAAGAGCTGTTCTTTATGGGGATTGGCAAGGTATTTGCTTAGACTTGGCCTGTTGAGATTTGAGCTATTTGCAAGAGTTGATCTCAAAACATCAGGCCTGATACGAAAGGCAGTGAGTCACTGAGCTCCTCTAACCCAGCATGTTACAGGGAGAAGGAAGAAGGATGGGCCTGGAGAGACTGAGTCAGCTGCAGGGAAGGCACTAAATATAACCGGACTGGATCCGTCCTGGCCCTTCTCCATGCAACCAGACTTTTGCTAAGCACCTACTATGTGCCAGGGCCCAAAGGGTGAACAAGCCCACCATGGCCTCTGCTTAGGGGAGACTGGCCACTGTGACACTGCACCTAGGGGAAAATTGCAACCATAACACTTTCCAGAGGACAATGACCTGGAAAATGTTGCAACTCTCATTTCCAGAGAGGCAAGTAACCAGGAAAAGGCTTTCCACATCCCTCAGCAGAGCCCGTGAATAAGAAGGGAAAGGACGGGAAATGGAGGGATGAGGACAGAACCCTGGGAAAGGGAGGCATAGGGAGTGCTGGGGGACAGTCTCAGTCATCTGGAGGCGCCTTCATTCATTCATTTGTTCCCCAAGCATGTGTCGGGCACTCACGGTCTGCCTGGGTCTGGAATCAGCCAGATAAAACCTTCCAACCCCACCAACCACTAGAGGAGAGGAAATGACCTGCTATGTGATAGCTATGGCCCAGTGCTGTGTCCATGCTAAGAAGGGTAGGGACTGAGAGAGTGTTTGAGAGGGGCCTCAGCCTGATGTGAGGACCAGGACAG
>NW_012103477.1:313331-322592 GCF_000951045.1 Mandrillus leucophaeus
TCTGCAGTGTGTCACCATCTAAGTGGCCAGAGAAAGGTTATGACTGTGACACTTCCCAGGGCCTCGAGTCACTTCACAGAGAAACCGCTTCCTGTACACATCTCAACCCCACCAACCACTAGAGGAGAGGAAATGACCTGCTATGTGATAGCTATGGCCCAGTGCTGTGTCCATGCTAAGAAGGGTAGGGACTGAGAGAGTGTTTGAGAGGGGCCTCAGCCTGATGTGAGGACCAGGACAGGCTTTCCAGGAGAGGTGCCTGTGCTGCCACCATGACAACTCCTGGAAGGATGTTCCCTTGTGTCTCACCATAGGAAGCTGGGGAAGCCAGAAGTGTCTGGGCAAGTTGAGGGGAGGGTCTGCTCCCCACCCACCCATCCACTCATTTATTCATCCATCCCCCCACACATCCACCATCTATTCATCCATCCATCCACCCACCCATCCATCCATTAACTTATTCATCCATCCACCCACCCATCCACCATCCATTCATCCATCCATCCATCCATCCATCCATCCATGTGTCCACTCAATCATCCATCCATTCATCCATTCACCATCCATCGATTCATCCATTTGTCCATCCACCCACCCATCCACCATCTATCCATCCATCCATCCATCCACACACCCACCCATCCACCATCCATTCATCCATTCATTCAACATCCATCCATCCATCCATCCATCCATGCATCCCCTCAATCATCCATCCATTCATCCATTCACCACCCATCCACTCATTCATCCACCCATTCATCCATTCATCATCCATCCATACATCCATTTGTCCATCCACCCACCCATCCACCATCTATCCATCCATCCACTCACCCATCTATCCACCCATCCATCCACCATCTATCCATCCATCCAACCACCCATCCATCCATCCACCCACTCACCCATCCATCCTTCCATGCATCCATCCATCCATCCATCCATCCATGCATCCACTCAATCATCCATCCATTCATCCATTCACCTTCCATCCATTCTTCCATTTGTCCATCCACCCATCCATCCACCCACCCACTCACGCATCCATCCACCCATTCATCCATTCATCATCCATCCATACATCCATTTGTCCATCCACCCACCAATCCACCATCTATCCATCCATCCACCCACCCATCCATCCATCCACCCACTCACCCACCCATCCCTCCATCCATCCACCCATCCATCCATCCACCCACCCATACATCCATTTGTCCATCCACCCACCAATCCACCATCTATCCATCCATCCACCCACCCATCCATCCATCCACCCACTCACCCACCCATCCCTCCATCCATCCACCCATCCATCCATCCACCCACCCATTCATCCATCCATCCACCCACTCATCCATCCATCCATCCATCCATCCACCCATCCATCCATCCATCCACCCACTCATCCATCCATCCACCCACTCACCCACTCACCCATCCATCCACTCACTCACCCACCCATCCATCCATCCACCCACCCATCCATCCATCCACCCACTCACCCAC
Source organism: Mandrillus leucophaeus (assembly GCF_000951045.1). NCBI lineage: Eukaryota > Metazoa > Chordata > Mammalia > Primates > Cercopithecidae > Mandrillus > Mandrillus leucophaeus. The sequence continues at coordinate 314,844 of NW_012103477.1, forward strand.
CCATCCCTCCATCCATCCACCCATCCATCCATCCACCCACCCATCCACCCATCCATCCACCCACTCATCCATCCATCCATCCACTCACCCACCCACCCATCCATCCATCCACCCACTCACCCGTCCATCCACTCACTCACCCAGCCATCCATCCATCATCCACCCATCCATCCATCCATCCACCCACTCACCCATCCATCCTTCCATGCATCCATCCACCCACTCACCCACCCACCCATCCATCCATCCACCCACTCACCCATCCATCCACTCACTCACCCACCCATCCATCCATCCATCCACCCATCCATCCATCCATCCACCCATCCATCCATCCATCCACCCACTCACCCATCCATCCTTCCATGCGTCCATCCATCCACCCATCCATCCATCCATTCATGGAAACATTCAGTGAGCCCCGACTGAACACTGACCCTGGTGAGGCCCTTGAAGAGCTTCAGTTGCTATTGGCTGCCATCATCAGTTAGAGGACAGTGAGCAGGGCAGGGCAAGCCAGGGTGCATGATGCTGGTCCTGACAGTGTGAAAGGAGTCAGGTGGACAGCCAGCGCCCACTGCCCAGCCCATCTGCCGTTTCTGGTTTTGCAAACTTGGGCCAATTACTTAACTCTTCTGTACCTCCATTCCCTCATTGACAAATGTGGATATGAGGGTGGCTACCCCTGGGGGAGACATGAGCATCCAGTGACTCAGTGGTGAGGCTCAGCACCTGTGGGCCTCAGCTCTGCATAGCGCTGGCCTCTCCAGAGAATAAGCTAGTGAGAAGACTCTGAGCTGCTCCTGCTCAAATGTGTCTGGTCCTCCTAAGGTCCATCTGGAAGTCACTCCCCAGGTGCAGCCTGCACATTTGAGAGGGTCTGAGGGTGGCCAGGCCATAAGCCTCTACACGGCTCTTACTGAGATCATGCACAACCCCCCAGGAACCAACCAACGGGGGAGAGCTGGGGGAGAGACCCCAGGAGTCCTTGGTAGGCTCCTCGGCCTGGCATTCAGCCGCCACATTTGGGGGCTTTTCTCCAACAAAGGAAAGTTCTGGGCTTGCCCCAAAGGCCTGCTTCCCTTGGCTCCAGGGCGCAAGCCAGCTATTTTAGGGAACCCCCACCCCTAGCTGCATCAGCTCAAGCCATCATGAAGAATTCCTCCTGCGTCTGCTGTGGGGTGCCACATTCACAAGCTCTGCAGTGTGTCACCATCTAAGTGGCCAGAGAAAGGTTATGACTGTGACACTTCCCAGGGCCTCGAGTCACTTCACAGAGAAACCGCTTCCTGTGGGCGACCTGGGCTCCAGCCTCACCCCGGGCAAGGACGTTGCCACGAGCCTTTGGTTTGGGGCTGTTGGGCTTTTTTTCTTCTAATCTTTGCTATGCTCAAAAACCAAACCAAAACAAAAGTATCTCACTTGAGAATGTCACAGCCAAGTCTGCGGTAACGTGCAAGCTTCAGGCTCAGAGGCTCCTCCTGCTCTTGACCCAACTTAAATCAAATTCAGGTTTGAACACCTGTTAGAGCTGTTAATGTCTGAACTGTGGCAGCCTGTTCTGGGTGGAGAAGCTGCTGCTCTGGCATAGCTGCCCCGGATCCCACCCTCCTCTAGAGCCTGAGCCAGCGCCACGGACAGGGTTCTGGGCCCAGCATAAGGAGCGGGGACTGGTGCGGGGCCTGCTGCGGGGCAGGGTGGGGAGTGGGCCTGAGGCAGAGCCTGCGGGCTCAGGGAATGACTTACTGGCTAGCGGGGCTTGGGGGACTTTGTACCAATGGCCTTAACCCGTCCAGATTGCCTGGATGTTATCACAGCAGCAGCTTGGGCATCAAACTTTCACCACCGCAGGACCAGGACGTAGACGCTTCCACCTCGTAAGAAGCAGGATACCCAGTGGGGCGGGGCTGAGCTCAGCACACACAAAAGGCTCCTCAGGGCTGGGGTTTCTTGGGAGCGTGGGGGTTAGGGGAGCCTCTGCTTCTGCATGCGAGCTCCACAGGACGGTCTCGGTGCCCCCGCTGCAGTGCCGGCAGCAGAGGGCAGCAGTGCCGGCGGCAAATGGCAACAATGCCAGAGTATTCACACCCAGAGTCTCCTTAGAGCCCCTAGATTCCTTGAGGTCAGACATCGCCATGCCCTGGAGAAACAGTGAGGGTCCCACCCCAGCGTGCCTTTGCGGGGACCCACATCTGGGCAAGCAGACACCGTGGCGACTCCAGACATCTCCTCGGGGTGCCAGGGGTCTCAGGGGGACGTCCCAGGCCGTCGTTGCAGATGTTTCTCAGCAGGGTCAGGCTCGGGCCCCCACATCCTTGCTTTGACCCAGTCGTCTACACAGCTGTGGAAATCCGTCTCTGTGCTTATGAAAAATGCCCCTGCAAGGCCACAGAACCGCGCCTGGTCAACCTGGCGTGACAGACGTGACCACTCCTGGGGTCCCTCCCTGCAGGCAGGACAGATGCGGGACCTGGGGCTTCTCTCCTGGGGATGCTGGGCGAGCGGGGCTGGGGCATCAGTTCCAGCAGCCTGGCCCCGTGAGGCAAACCCACTCCAGCCTGCACCTCTGTGAGAAAAACAGCAGGGATTGCAGCCAGGAAGGAGCCCAGCCAACGCGTGCTGCCCTCCCTGCCGTCCCCACGGGGACACATGGCCGGGCCTGGGACGTCCTGCCTGAAAGCATCCACAGGAAGAGGACGGAGCAGGGAACAGACCCTGCGCAGGCTGCTGGCGTTGACCAGAGCCAACCAAAGCCAACTGGAGTCAACCGTGCTGCTTCCACTTGGAGCTCCGGGTGCAGCTCGGCCTGCTTAGGTGTCCTCCTGGGGGCTTGCTGAGTGGGAAAGTGACTGCCACTTTACATGGAGGTCCCCATGCCCTCCCAAAGGGAGTATTGTATAAGGCCAGCACCAGGCAAACCGCTCAGGAGGGCCAGGACCCGATCCCGGGATCCCAGCCGCTGACCGCCAAGGGCCAGAGCTGGCTTCTCATGCTGCTGCTGCTGCCTCCACCCCTGCCCCGAAACCAGCATATCCTCATCAACACAAGACCCTTCTCTGCCCTGCTCTGGGGTCCCCAGATCAAAGCCAGCAGAGCCAGGCAAAGGCACCCAGGGTGCCCCCTTGGCAAAGAGCATTGCACTTGACCATAGTGCAGGATCCCTTTAAAAATGACACCTATGAGCTGGGATCCCCATTACAGAAATACGGTTTATACACAGCTTTTCAGAGGTGAAACCTCTTATACCTAAGCTGCTCCCAACACGTGTGGCAGGGACGGAGGCTCCCTGGACATATGTGCCCCCAGAGGAAGGTCCAGGCCACCTAGCAGCTGGCCTGGGTCGGTGAGGAAGGCCCCTGAGGCTCAGCCCAGGGCCCTCTGTGCGACTGTGGGCTTTCTCCTGGGGGCCCCGTGCACATCTGAGACCTTCTGCAATGGGGAGGGGGAGCTCTGCAAGCGGCGGCAGAAGCATTCTCTAAGGCAGAGCGCACGGCGTAGCCTGTTCACTGGGTGCCCCTCTCCTACTCACTGCGAGGGCTGCTTCGTCCCTTCGGGGGTCCTGAGGACCCCACTAAAGGCTTCCCAAAGGGCCAGAGGTGCCTGCACTTCTTGCTTATCTGAAAGACCCAGGGAAGGCCTCATTCTGAAGAGCAGGTGAGCAGGAGCAGCCAGGCGGGGGAGCTGCAGGCCCCCAAGCCACCAGTGGCCCGAAGTGGCCACCACAGGCACACAGCAGAGAACCTTCAGTGTCCAGGCAGAGCTGAGCACAGGGGTCCTCCAGGACGTCTTCAGCAGGTGCCAAAGGCCAGCTCCCAGTTCCTCAGAGCCCACCACGCCTGCGTGTAGCCGCAGCCTCCAAGCAGCTGGAAAGCAGAAAAGAGGCTTTCTAGTTCCAAAGGGGGACACCAAGGCAGGACCCCAGACAACCCCCACATTGTCATGATGAGGACGGTGGGAGATCGGGATTGGGAGGGTCTGTGTGACTCAGAGGTCAGTCTCTGAAGCATCCTGGAGGGAGGGGGCCACCAAGTCCCGCTGGTACTCCCCCCAGGACATGATGCTCCCCACTGTGTCCAGCCCACCGGCTGCCGGGCCTGAGGTTTCCGCAGACCCTGCTCCTTCCACGCACTGCCAATCACCTCTAGGTGTTCCATGTTTCATGAGCCTGTGTCTCAACCCTTCATTTCACTAAAGCTGCAACAGCGTGGGTCTGAGTCACCAGCATGCTCCTTTATTTCTGACAGTCAGGGCCGCAGCCCATGGCTAACAAGTCAAACCTCAGAGGTGCCACGATGGACGAGCCACATGCCAAGGAGGAAGCCCAGACCCCAACACCCCCAGGCTGCTGGGAGAGCAGTGGCAGGGCCGAGTTTGGGGACACACCAGGGGCACGCTGTGTGCAGTTTGCAGAAAGGGGCAGGGACCACTCCTGCGGCAGGTGGCATGGCACAGCCTCGAGGCCCGGGCTTGTGTGGCCCCTGTCCACCACTGGTGTGAGATCAGGGTGCGTAAGTCCCACCCCAGGGGACCTTGAGGGGCTTGGGAGCTGTGCACGGTCAGATGGAAACTCCTCTTTGCTTCCCTGTCTCAACCAGAGTTTTCTTCAATGTTCATAGATGCTGCTGGGAGGTCGCTGCCTGCCCAAGTGGAGACCCCGCCCAAAGAATAAAGAAAATGGGAATAGGAAGGAAGGGGAGGAGGGAACGAAGGCGAGAAAGAGAACTAAGGAAATTCCATAGCAGAGATGGCAGAGCTCTGGAACCTGGGCTGTGTGCTGGCTGCCGAGGGCCGTGCGCTCCCTCAGAGTTCCCCGGCATCTGGGGTCTGGGTGCTTTGGGGGAGATGGTCAGTGCACCCTGGGAGCGCCACAGCATCCCAGTGTCTGGGTGTTTAGGGGGACATAATCTGTGAGCCTCCATGTTTGCAGGGCATCTGGGTGTCTGGAGCTTTTAGAGGGAGAGGGTCTCTTAAATCCTGAGCTTCCACATGGCATTTGGGTGGCTCCGTGAATTCTGGTCTGTGGCTTTCACTAGGTTTTCGAAGGTGTCTGTGGCCCCAAGAGGCTACAAAGTGTGGAATTTGGTGACTGTTTTTCCAGCGCGTTGCATTCCTCAGATCTGCCCAGCACTGACACAGAGCAGAGGCCCCCAGGCATGGACTCCACATGTCCTGGGCCTTCCTCTGCCATGAGAGTCCCTCCGGGCCACAAGCATCCGAATTCTGGGCCATGCTCTTGGGGCTCTCTGAGACCCTGGGACCCTGGCCCTCATCTCTCCCCCAGCACGCCCCACGGCCTGAGAACCATCCAGTGAGACCACAGTCAGGCAGGAGCTAAGAGCCACCGCCCCTCCAGCTTCTTCCAGGGACAAACCCCAGACAGCCCACCCTTGCTCCCTGTCTCTCTGTGGGCTTTGGCGAGAGGCTGGCTTCCGTCTTGGAGGAATGGCTGCCAAGAGTTGCCTGTTTCTTCAAGCAGCAGCCTCTCTCTCTCTCTCTCTCTCTCTCTCTCTCTCTCTCTCTCCCCCCTCACCCTTCCCCCACCCAACCCTCCCATCCTCCATCCTTTCCTCTCCTCCCACCTCCCTCTCAGCCTAAGCAGGTGGGCCCCAGGCCTGCTGACCGCCGGCCAGGCCTCCTGTGTCCCTGGCCGTGGTGTGGCCCCATCCCACCAGCCACATTTCTCATTAGCACTGGGTCCCATCACCACCCAGCCCCCCATTGGGCATCAGGACAGGGATTTATGAGCCCATCCAGGCTCTGTTCACACCGGACTGAGGTGTTTCCAGAACACCTTCCCCCACTTCCTTGCATCACAAGAATGGGCTTTCTGTTTCAGCTACTCGTGGACACCATCAATTGTGACCATTGTGTGCATGCACGTGTGCGCATGTGCCTATGACAGGGCTCCACAGCCAGGGCTTCTCACTCTGAATCAGCGCATGGGTCCTTAAAGAAAGGGGTCAGGGTAAGGAGACCCTCCTCCCAGTTCCCACCAGCTCCTGGCTGTCAGAGGTGGACTCCATACCATGGGCTTCTGGGGAGCCTCGTGGCAGCAGCAGGAGGTGGGACCGAGGGGGCAGCGTCCCAGGGCTCCGCTCCTCCCTGCACGCTCAGAATCCACTAGGCAAGCTGATGATGGACGCCGCGGCGTTCCCACCTGCACGCACACCCTGGACGGGGCCAGCGGCTGGCCGTGCCCACTGAACATGGAGGACCAGCCCAGCAGAGAACCCACAAATTAGAAGTGCAGGAAACCTCAAATTATATGCAAAAAAAGTAAAGGTTAAGAGAAATTTTCCTTCACTTCACTTCGTAGCTCAGTATTTCTGATGGGGTTGATTTATGAGCTGGGGGAGCTGCTAGGCGCCGGGGAGTGGGAGAGAATGGGCATGAGGGCAGTTTCCTTTGGAAGTCCTAGAACTCCTGAGGCTCAGCCCCAAACAGCCCAAAGCCAGGCTTTTTAGTAGCGATCAGGCAGGCAACTGGATTCCAGATCTGGAGAGAGACACAGCCCAATGGCCACGGTGGCCTCCAGGCCACTGCCTGCTAAAGCCGGCCATGTGGAGACATGTGGACTGGGCCACTCCTTTCCTCTGTGGCTCCCTCCTGCGTTCACTGATCACATGTAAATAGAAGCGAGCAGTGAGCCCGGGTAGGTCACTGTGCGTGCGTCCGTTCGTTCGTCTACCCACTTCTCATCTGTACTGGCCTCCTATGTCACGGAGAACATCCCAGGACTCAGGCCCGCCCGAGAGGTTCCCAGAGGGCCTTGGAGGTGTCAGGGCTAGAAGACTTTACACCAAAACAGGCCCGGCTCCCAGACGCGGCTGGATGTAGCTTACACCCAGGTTGGAAAGGCTGGGCTCGCGCCCTAGGGCAGGCAGGGACATCACCTTTGGCACAGATCCTGGCGCTGGCCCCACCTGGTACAGTAAGGAGCCTGTGTTCAGGTGTACATGGCTGTGACCTTTGACACCACCTCCCTCTAAGCATTCCTGTTGCCAATGTTTCTTCCACAGATCCCTGATCTCCAGGAGCACCCAGAGCCCAGGAAGGCCCCGGTCAGATGCAACTTGGGCAGCCTGAGGGCCACCAAGCTAGGGAGGGGTGGCCTCTCTCTGTCCTTGTGGGTGCCGACAAGTCTCACGCCAAGGGAAGCAGGGACCGGGACCTGGGACTGCCCAGGCCTGCTGTGTGGATTCCAGAGCACATGAAATCCTGTGACCCCCAGAACAGGGCGTGGGGGCCCTCCCTCTGGTCCTTGAGTCGGCCCTGGAGAGCACACGGGGCGGCCATGGCACGGTTCTGGAGTCCAGCAGCCTGGGCTGGGAGCTGGCCCTGTCTCCAGGGGCCTCCATTTTCTCTTCTACAAAATGTACTGTGGGGCAGCAACACAGTATCCACTTCACAGGCCCACGGCACTGAGCGAGGGGTCTCGACAGCACCCAGTGTGGCCCCGAGCGCACAGAGACCCTGGGGAGGAAGGCGAGAGAGGACAGGAAAGGCGGCAGGAGGAGGCAGCGGTCGGGGCAACACCTGCCCTTTCTGGAATCAGAGACGGCACAGGCCCAAGAAGCCAGGCCCAAGCCTCCATCTGCCAGAACCACGACCCAGGGCCGCTTCAGGAGCATTTCTCTGGTCTGAGGCAGAAAAGCAGTGGCTTCTGAAGTTCCGTCCAAGCTCGTGCTCCACCTCCTCCCTCCTTCAGGAGTTCCCAGATGGGTCCAGCAGGACCCCCACAGGGCTGGA
>NW_012103477.1:328660-372592 GCF_000951045.1 Mandrillus leucophaeus
CCCTCCCAACACACCCCTCCCAGTGCAATCCCTCACCATGCACCCTCTCCCAACACACCCCTCCCAACACACCCCTTCCAACACACTCATCCCAACACAGCCCTCCCAGTGCACCCCCTCCCAGCACACCCCTCCCAACACACCCCTCCTGGTGCATGTCCTTCCAGCACCCCCTCCCAGCACAATTGTCACTGGTTCAGGGCCCTTAGACCAGGGCTTGTCCTGGCTCTCCTGGAGGAAGGGTCAGCGCCCACCTGGCCCCCCTCAGAGGCACCCCTCTGTAGAAGGAAGGAGTTAACCAAGCCCTCCTCAGTCACCCCAGGCAGGTGTAACTCCCACCCTGTGACCATCCAATTGGTCAGGAGTTGGGGCCCAGGCCTCCCGGGGACGAGGAGAAATGCCCAGGAAATGAGAGTGACAAGGGAGGAGAGGCTGTCAGGGAGGGGACCCACCAGCAGGGCAGCAAAGCCTGGGCACACACTCAGGACCAGGACCCCTGGGGGAGCTGTTGCCTCCGGTCTCCAGGCCTCTGCACCCGAGAGGGTCAGGGACAGACCGGACGCTCCAGAACACTGTCCCATGTGGGTGGGAAACCAGCCGTGTCCCTGTTCAGACACGTTTGAGAGAGCCAGAGATGTTTACCCTGGCACGGGAGGGTCAGGACTTAGGCCGCATGCAAATACCTGCAGGGCCGTCATGTGGAAGAGAGAGGCTTATTCTGCAAGGTGAGGGGGGCATTGCAAGAAGGGAGAGCCTATGCCCCAAAAAACAATTCCCGGTGACTCGATGCATTCAACAATACACCGGCGGCCTGGGAGCGCAGTGGGCGGCTGCTCCACAGAGCACGGTGGTGTGTGTCCGGAGACTGGCTGTCCCAGGGCACAGGTGGGTCCCTGGACCTGCAGCCATCAGTGGCTGGATCACAGGCATTGAGGAGGCCTCAGATGTGGGGTTGGATGGAAGGGGCCAGGGTTCTCCTCCAGACACAGAACCCACGTTTTTGAGAGGGAATTGGCCATCGCTTCAATGTCCTCCTGCGGCGTCAGCCTTCTGCTCACCGAAGGCTTCTCACCCCGTTCCTCCAGGACAAGCATACATACATGGACACATACACACACACATACACAGGTGCACCCACACACATGCACACACACCCACATACCTGTGCACACATGCAGGCACACGCCCACACACAAGCACACACCCAGATACATGCGCGCCTGTAAGGCGAGGGGCTTGGGAGCACTTAAAATAGTGGTTGGTCAGCCAGCCAGGGACATAGATTGTTTTTCCAGGGATTTCCTGGGGAGATGGACCCCAAGGCCTGGAAGTCAAAATGAAGCCAATACTCCTTTTTTTTTTTTTTTGAAACAGAGTCTCTCATTCTGTTACCCAGGCTGGTATGCAGTGGCACAATCTCAGCTCACTATAGCCACTGCCTCCTGGGTACAAGTGATTCTTGCGTCTCAGCCTCCCAAGTAGCTGCACACCACCATGCCCAGCTAACTTTTGTATTTTTAGTAGAGACAGGGTTTCCCCATGTTGGCCAGGCTAGTCTTGAACTCCTGACCTCAGGTGATCCGCCCGCCTCGGCCGCTCAAAGTGCTGGGATTACAGGCATAAGCCACCACGCCCGACGGAGGCCAACACTCTCGAGTCAACAACCAGGCCCCAGGAGAAGCCCATGCCATGGCTGTGGTCACTCACAGCGTCATTTATCTTCTCCCCAGCCCCTGTACCGTATATGAGGAGAGAAAGCCCAAAAGAGACCCATACTGAGAGGGAGAGATACAGAGACAGAGAAGCAGAGCAGGGGAGAGAGAGAGGGAGAGACCAGCACCCAGGCCCTTACCTATACAGGGGCTGTGAGTCCCCTGCCCCATAGTGACCTCCAGCCTAGACCTGGCCAGTGATGAGGTGGGACGGGGCCCCGTGGGTCTTGGCCAGCCCAGCCTCACTCCCTCCCTGTGGCAGAGGAAGATGGCAGGGCTGCCGACCACAGCTCTGGCTTGGCGAGCCTTTCCAGCGGTTTCCTGATGCGCACCAGCAGTCAGGGTGGGAAGTGAGAGGGCCCTGAGAGGTCTCTGTGCCTGGGGAGGGGCCTCACCACGTGGGCTGGTGGCCCTGGGTCTGCACCTACAGGATGGGAAGCCTGACTTCCCAGTGGCGACCAGCCGCTTGTGGCCTCCTCCCTTCCATGCCACGCCCCTGCCACTTCTGTCCTGGCAAGAGATGGGGTGCAGTGGGGTGGGCTGCTGAGTCTGTGGTTCTTGGATTGGGCTGGCCCTGGACAGCATGAGGACCCTTCCTGCAGCCCCTTTAGGGAACAGGACCTCAAATGTCAAGGGATTTGCAGTCCTGCCTAGGGCAGAGCTGTCTCTGCAGAAGCTGGTAACACAGAGAGAATCTCCCTGGGAACCTGCCCCTGTCTCTTATACACATCTAGATGTGTATAAGAGACAGGCCTAGACCTGGCCAGTGATGAGGTGGGACGGGGCCCCGTGGGTCTTGGCCAGCCCAGCCTCACTCCCTCCCTGTGGCAGAGGAAGATGGCAGGGCTGTCGACCACAGCTCTGGCTTGGCGAGCCTTTCCAGCGGTTTCCTGATGCGCACCAGCAGTCAGGGTGGGAAGTGAGAGGGCCCTGAGAGGTCTCTGTGCCTGGGGAGGGGCCTCACCATGTGGGCTGGTGGCCCTGGGTCTGCACCTACAGGATGGGAAGCCTGACTTCCCAGTGGCGACCAGCCGCTTGTGGCCTCCTCCCTTCCATGCCACGCCCCTGCCACTTCTGTCCTGGCAAGAGATGGGGTGCAGTGGGGTGGGCTGCTGAGTCTGTGGTTCTTGGATTGGGCTGGCCCTGGACAGCATGAGGACCCTTCCTGCAGCCCCTTTAGGGAACAGGACCTCAAATGTCAAGGGATTTGCAGTCCTGCCTAGGGCAGAGCTGTCTCTGCAGAAGCTGGTAACACAGAGAGAATCTCCCTGGGAACCTGCCCTGAGTCCTGAGCAGCAGGGTGGCCACAGACTCCCCACCAAAGCGAGGCTTGAGCCAACCGGGACCCAGAACAGGGGGAAGGTGTTGGCTGAGTCCATATGTTGGGTGCATTAGGAGTGAGTCCTGCCTCTCGGGAAGTGGCCTGAGCCCCATCAGCTGGTCCCTGGGCTCAGCGGGGGATGCACTCAGGAGCACGTACTCCTGGCTGCACCAGTGGAGTGCTGTGGCCCAGGTACTCCAGCTTTGAGGACAAAAGTCCGGGTCCCAGGTGGGAGGGCACGGCCTGCCCTGGGTGAGTGCCAGCCCTCAGCCCACAGGCACTGTGTGCAATGTGCTGTGACATCAGCAGGCCTCAATGGAGAAGTGGACCCATGGGCTGGGGACGGGACTGGGATGCTGCCAGCCCCATGTGGCCGGCTGTGCTCCCGCTAATTCATCATTTGTATTTTGAGCGTTCCCCCGCCACCAGTGTTTTCCTCGGGCGCCAGCCTCTAGCCTAGTTATGCTTCTCGGATCCACGTCCTCTCTGGACCACAGGCCCATCTACAGTTCCGAGTGGACAGGACTCACGGCCAACCCCGGGCAGAGAAGGGACCTGGCCATTCACTCACACTCACTTGGTGACTGGAGCAACCACGAGCTTGGGAGCGTTTCTGCCGCTGCCGTCTCTGAAATAAGACAGCCTTCGAGTGAATCTCCCACTGCCCTGGATGGAGCCAGAAGGGCTCCAGGGGCAGGCACGGCTGTGTGTGATAGGGGGACCCCAGGAGCACCCCCCTCTGCCCTGGCTGACCGCCCACCCTGCACCCCAATCTGTCTTACCCAGCACCTCTGGAAACCCTTAGTCGGGAACCCCAGCTTGGTAGAGGATGTCAGCGAGGAAACTGAGAGTAAGTGGAAGCGAAAGGAGATTTGAGGTCCTCTCCCTGTCTCTGCTGTGCTCTGGGGACCAACTTTCCCTGGAAGCCACACACAGAGGCCGGGGCACGTGGACAACACGCTTCCCCGTTGATTGGTGCTGACGTTGAACTTTTCAAAAGAATCCCAGCACCAGGCCTGAGATGGCCAGGAACCCGGGAGAGTGCATGCCGAGCATCTGAGGGTCAGGCACTGGGGTCACCGGGACCTGTGCACACAGGAGTGGATGCTCTTGGCCCCAACCTCCTGAGGGTCTGGACACTGGCAGCTGAGGACAGAGGCTGGGCCGGGGCGCTCCTGTGCCCTGGCAGGCTCCTCAGATGTCTCTCCCCATCCTTCACATCCCTGCCTCTTTCCGCCTTGCCCAGGCTCCACCTGCCTGTCTCTGGTCCACGTCCTCCCTTTGAGAATTAGGTCCATTTCATTTTGCTCTGGCACGAATGATAAAGTCCCCAAAAAGCAAAAAGTCTCAGAACTGAGGCCCCTCAGCTCACAGCCTCTTTCCAAACTAGCCCCTAAGGTGTCCCACAGAGCTTGGCCCGAGTGTACCTGCTCAGAGACTTGTCACTCAGAGGACGAGGCTGCCACAGCAGCTCCCATGGGCCCTATGGGGGGTGTGGTTTCAGGGCCGATGGGATGCAGATGCACAGGCGGACTCCACAGCACCCTTGTGCACCCCTGAGCTAAGCAGCTGCCTCCTGAAACCTCTGTTTCCTTGTGGACTCTCAGGCCAGGTGGGCCCTTGGTCATTGAGGATGCCCGGGGAACGCCTGCACTGTTCACAAAGCACCTGACTCTCTGGTCAGAAGAGGGCAGCTCCCGACCTCAGGTGGGCGGCTCCTCCCCTCTGCCAGGTCCTAGAGTTCACCATGGAGCAGTCAGGAGAACTCCAGAGAATAAGAGGCCCATGGTGCCCAGAGTCAGCTTCTACTGTTTTCACTTGGACAGGTCACTGTCTCATCCTGACTTCCCTGGGTCCTTCTGACTTCCTTATCCATCACCTCTGCCCACCCAGACACATCTGCTCAGGGATGCACCTGCCCACCAGGACACACCTACCCAAGGACACAGCTGCCCACCTGGACATACCTGTCCAGCAGGACGCACCTGCCCAAGGACACAGCGGCCCACCCACATACACCTATCCAGCAGGATACACCTGCCCAAGGACACAGCTGCCCACCCACATACACCTATCCAGCAGGATACCCACCTGGACATACCTGTCCAGCAGGACGCACCTGCCCAAGGACACAGCGGCCCACCCACATACACCTATCCAGCAGGATACACCTGCCCAAGGGCACTCCTGCCCACAGAGACACAGCCTTTCTACTTTTGGGACCTGAGTGTGGTGTGTCCCCAGCCCCTGCCCCCTGTCCTCCCTCCTGCCCTGTCTGGGCTGGGCTGCCCAAGAAGCTTGCCCAACATGCCGCTGGTTTGAAGAACCCAGAGAAGCCACTGGCCAGAGTGGGGGAGACTGGGAGGCCTGCAGCCACCACCCGTGGTCAGGCTGGTCGAGGTGACACCATCTCTCCACAGTGGACAGCAGGTCAGGTCTCCTCATCAGTGGTCCTCAGAGGAGTAGGGGTAACAGCAAATAAGCAAAGCCCTAGGGGTGGCCACTCTGCCCGTTCAGAGGCAACAGCAACAACAAAATAAAGCCAAGTTGGTGTGCGTGGGACTTTGCGGGCGTGGTGAGAACAGCTAGGCGTCTTCACGCTGCTGGGTGTCAAACTGAAACTCTCCAGCTTTAAGGAAACCAGATGCTTTTCTTATTGTCAGAGTGGTGTGCAGGCTGCCCTGAGCGTGCACACACACACGCACATGCACGCCCAGCAACACCTTCGCCTTCAGACGCGCTTTTCTCTAGCCCAGCGCCCCAGCTCCTCAGCAGAGGGCTCTGCTCCCAGATGCAGTGGTCTCTGCCTTCTCACACGTGGGACAGCTTTGCTGCGGGGGTGGGGGTTGCGACTCTGGAGGCTCATTTTATCGCCGGGCCAGGGCAGTGATCTGTTCGGTGAGAAAAGAAAAGGCCATTCCCTGCCTTTCCGCTGGGCTCCTGGAGACTCCTGGAGACTCCCAGGCTTGGGCAGTCTGGGTGGGCTGGGAGCCCCGCTGATGCCCGGAGGGTGGGCTGAGGTCTGGACGCCGACTTGCCTTCCTCCTTGAGCCCAAACAGCCAGGTTTCCGGGTGGCCAGAGGCAGTGTGCAGACTCCAGCACACAGGGCACCTCTGACTCCTGCTTCACTTTCCTCCCAGCAGATCTCCGAAGACTTGGGCAGCGAGAAGTTCTGTGTGGATGCGAATCAGGCCGGGGCCGGCAGCTGGCTCAAGTACATCCGTGTGGCGTGCTCCTGCGATGATCAGAACCTCACCATGTGTCAGATCAGTGAGCAGGTAGGTCCGGGCTCATAACAGGGACTTCCGCCCCTTGGAATTGTCCCTGAGGACGCGGCACCAAGATTGGCGGAGGTGCCGAGGCAAGGGTTGTCTGAGCCTCTCTGGGGACATCTGCCAAGCCCTGGCCTGCGGTGGGGGCACTGTTTGGTGCTCGGCCAGCGCTGGCTTCTGGGGAGCTGACTCACCCCGAGAGGGCTCCATCGGAGCCTTGCTCAGGGCCCCTGCCCAAGGCTGGCAGCTCCTGAACCCCAGGATGGTGGTTCGGGTGGAAAAGAGCAATGAAGCAGGCAGGACCCCAGATCACACGGTCCACACTTCCTGCAAATGCCGCTTCCCCGAAGGACATGGGAGAAGCATAGAGCAGGAATCGTCACTGCAAGAACCCATCTAAATGGCGCTGTTTAACCAAATTTTCCGAAGAGTCAGCACCGGCCAATGAGGCAGCCACTCAGGGGCCTCCTCGAGCCTCCAGGGCCTCTGACCAGCCTGCTGAAGGCCTTGGCCTTTTTGGCACAAAGTCCCTGTCCTGCGGGCAGTGAACCAGGCAAGAGACACCTTCGCTTCCGTCCCTGCCACCTCAAGACTGAGGCCCCCACTAAGCTCCCTGGACCCTCGACCTCCACGGCTGGTCCACACCACCACCGGCACAGGCGTCCAGACCCACAGGCTGATCGGGGAGAAGATGCGGAGTCTCTTTCCACTCCAGAAGGCACCGTGTCCCCAGAGTTGGTCGCTGCTTCATGAATTTCTCTATTCCAAGCTTGCCAGTGGCCCCTGGAGGCTCTTCTCACTCTCAAGCCAGGTCTCCCGGGCGGCATTTTCCACCCTGCGTGCTCAACACCATGCGTTCCTCAGGGTGCCCGGGGTCCCCGGCCCCTTCCATCACAGCAGTCTGGTTTTTCCTGTAATATCTTGGGGTCATACATGAGATTTCATTTGCAAAAAAAAAAGGGATCCTATGGCTGTGAAAAATGTATGTGAAGACCACGTCACGGAACATTCCCGGGTAGCCTGTGCAAGCCATTGAAAGTGGTTCAAGGCTCTCGACTTGAGAGAAACAATTTTGCATTAAGAAATGCAGAGAGCAAACTCCAGGGAGGTCCCGCAGGCCCCGGCTGGCTGCCAGGGGCTCTCCCTCATTTGCTGTCCCCTTGGCTGTGGAGCAGAGTCTCCACCGAGCAGTTGCTCTGCTGGACAAGCTCGTTCTGGATGGGGACATGAATCTGCTGTACTACCAGGACTTCCATGGCCTTCAGTTAGAGCCAAAACTGTTTAAAATAACTTTTTATGATTGAAAAAAAAACACAGAGAGGAAGCAAAAGAATAATCATAAACATAAGAACAGAACTTAAAAAAATATTTTCCTTATTCCACATGAAAGTGAAATTGGAGTGAAGGAAAATTGGGCTTGAGGTGCGTAGAAGGACGCGTCTTTCCATCCTTTTCTGGGGCTCAGATTTGCAGAGAGTGTGTGTCCTTGGTCGTCTGTTGGGAAGCCGAGGGGCAGGGGCACCACAGTGCTGGGGCAGGGCTGTGCTTTTGTGAGATGCAAACTACAGTAATGAAGGACCCAGAGTTTTTTATTTAAGAAATAAATGTTTATTAGAACATTGGAACTAAACTTAAGCAGTAAAGTGGGTATCTTTATGTGTCTAGCTTTTTAAAAAACAAACAGATGTGTAATCTTCTCAAAGAGAAGCCTGTCTTTGAAAAAAATCTTCATTGTATTATTAATATTTCAGGGAAGCTTTCCTTTTAGCTACACACGAGGTCCAAAAGGAAGGGACTGCTTTGTAGCCAACTGCGTTTCCGTGGTCAGGACCGGGGGCAGAAATCCTTTTTGCCAGGATGGAAGAATGATCCTGAATCCTGATCCGTTCCTTCCCTTTACCCCGCCGTTATCCCACAGTGCGGACTCCCTCCAAAGCTCCGTCCTAGAGTCAGAAACGTACTTGGCTCTATTACCCAAACCACAGATAATGTCAAAACTACTGGGATACCTCCTGACCTGCTAGACGGCTCTCTCCAACACCGCCTCAAGGGATTCATTCTCTCTGCTTTCGGTCTGGTCCGTAGGCTGAATTAAAGCCACAAACCCAGAGGGAACTTGAAATGCACATTTAAGCAAATGCAACGCCAAACTGGCCCAAAGCAGAGAGAAATTCCTCCGCTCAGGGCACTTCTGACCCCCTCAACCGCACTGTGTGACCCTTCCCCTCCAAGAGGGAGAGGAGCCGTCTGCTCTGAGAACACCCTCATAGGTAGCACAGCGGGTGACATCGGGTGTTACAGGGCCACCAGCGCTCCTGCCCATGTCCCCGCAAAGGTGCGCCTCTGAGCTGGATAAGCCACGTGGCTGGAATGCCCGGGAAACGCCCGGGAAAGCAGGAGCCGGCCGGAGGCTGGAGGAGACTCGCTGCCCAGGCACGGGGAGTGAGGTGGCTGAGTTGGCAGCTTCTCCTCCTGAAATCTCAACCGTGAATTTCAGTTATCAAAGGAAAATGAGCATTGTGTGGGACGTATTTTCCTTCGAATAATAATAACATTTAAACACTAAAAATATGAAAAACTGCTTTCAGAAACCCATAGACTCTCGTATGAAATGACTTTTAGCAATGCCTTGTTGAAAGGGATATCATAGATTTCAATCTAGTGTTTTAATGCTCTCTCGTGTGCGCTGTGATGGCCACATGGCTGCAGTGGAAAGCATTTCCATTCCCTGGCCTTGACCACGGAAACATGGGTTCCTGCAAAGCAACCTATTTGACTGTATGCGGATCTCAAATAAAAACGGCCCTGAAATATTAATAAAACCAAGATTTTTAAAAAGTTTTTAACAGCTTCTCTTTGAGAAAGAAACATTACATGACACTAACGCCATTTCTCAGATTTCCACCAGGCCAGAAGTTCCACCGGGATTTTCTGGCTGTTATGGACACCACACTCCCCCTACACAAACACACACAAGTGAACAATCCTCCTCCCTTCCTCTCTCTCTCCCTCTCTCTTTCTCTGTCTCTCTTTTGCAAGATTGCACACACACCCTACCTCTAATACAGCATAGACACAGAAGGGAAGGAACCGTATCTGAACATCTGAGGTCCGTAAAACAACGTCGAATTTGCCAAATGGCATTCAGCAGGGAAAATACTTCGGTCAGAAAAGCATCACCGTCATTTTGAGGTTCGAGACATGTGACCTCAGCCCCCATTCTCAGAGGAAAAAGGAGACTGGGGCAGAAGATGGTCCAAACATCCTAAAAAGAAAGTTCTGGAAACCACAGCCTCCCAGAAGAGATGAGCTCTCCTGCTGGGCAGAGGAGAGAGGTCGCTCTGAACTGAAAACTCAGGTCGATATTCAGATGGGGGCCCAGGCTGGGGCTTTCCTCCTGAGTCTCCTGCTAGTGGCAGCCAGGACTTAAGCAAACACTGGGGCCTGGGCTCCAGGGTGCTCCTATGTCCTTGGGGTGAGACCCACACTTCAGGGGCACTTTGGAGGCAGGGGAGTCACATACCTCCTCTGGCCCATCCCGGGCTCCTCCTGGCCTTCGCTGGATGCGGGCTGCTGTGCATCTGGGGGCGGCGCCACCCCCACATCCCTCATGGTTCTGTGCAGTGTACTGGCACTCTAGTTGATGCTTTCAGGCGCTCCAGGGCACCTGCTGAGCTGGGTGATGCAGCACCCACAGGCCCGGTTCTGTCTGTCTGGCCAGGACCCATTCTGGCTGCTCAGAAGCCTGCTCAGATCACTGACCACGTGTCCCTCTCCCTAGCATCACCTAACATGCCCCAAGACACCTGCCCTGTACAAAAGAGGACTGGCTATGTGCTCCTCCACAGCCACTGGGGAGAGGCAAGGGACAGGGGCTTGAGAACATGTGAGCCCCAGAGCTTGGAAAGCCTCAGCAACCGGCCAGCACCTCCCCAGAGGCTCCCCGCTGCCCTGCCGCCCCACGGTGCCTCATGAACAGAGGCAGGATCGGCTGAGCTGAGGGCGGCATGGAGGCCGGATACCCTCCTTCCCAGGCGGGGCTGGCCCAGCATCCTGTCCCTCGCCATCTCAGGCCCTGTGGGCACTGGACCGTCCTCTCCATGAACATGAGCTATCCCCATGGTGTGGGGCTGAGGGGGCTGCTTGTGGGCCCCACCTCCACGTTCTCATCTAGCAGTAAGATCCCCCCTCCTGGCCCCAGGGGACGTCTTGAGAGGTGACGGGGCCCATCCCCAGCCTTTGCTTCTCTAAGGCCCATCCCAGCCCTCCTCATGGCTCATGGGAGAGCTGAGCAGAGGCAGAGGCCACATTGGGTCATGAATTTGCTCCTGGGCCTGGCCGTGTCGCCCAAAAGGGGACTTGTGGTTTTCTATTTGCACAAAGAGGCCCCAGATCACAGCCAAGGGCACGCTGGCCCCTTCCGAGGCCAAGGGTGCCGCTGCTCCTGAAGCAGCACAGGCTTTCTGGGGAGCTGCGGGGAGCAAAACAGCCACGCACACAGCTTGGGGGACCGAGCCTTTGCCCTGGGACTTTCAGGGCAATCGGATTGCAAGGGAGGTAGGGCCTTGAGGTGTCAGAAGTCGTCGTGGGAGACTTTAACTTGCTGCCTCATCTGAGCATGAGCGTAAGAGGGACCCTCGGGATCTCCGTGCACTTTTTCGGGGATGCGCCCCCCACCATCCTCCGGCTCCTGCTTTCCTTTTTGGAAAATTCAAGACACTCAGATCACCCCTGGGTGGTTCTTTCTCCTGTAAATATGAACAAATGAACTGGTTTGAGATGTTTCAGGAGGCACAGACAGGGGCAGTTCCTGCATTTGTTTTAACTTTAAGAAAGAAAACCAGAGCTTGGCGATGAAGCGCCCACAGGGGGACGCGTGAGGCAGGGAAGGGACTCTCACGGCCGGCGCTGTTTGTTTTTTGGTTTTTCTTTTTCTCACGTTGCCTCGATAGGGCAAGAATGTTGGTGGTGGGATGTCAACTGGCTAGCGGGGTGAGGATGGCGGGGGACGGGGCTGAGGTTGAACATGAATGTCAGGGAGCCAGACTCGGGTGCGGGTCCCCCAGTGTACCTCGGAACGGCTATGGGGCTCACAAACAACCTGCAGCACCCCTGAGTTGAGAAAAGCAGCCCCAATCTGCACAGTACCCTGGGGCTGCCTGGGCAGCAGACAAACCCCGAAACCCCAGCGCCTTCCAGGGGCAGAGCAGGGGTCCCGGCGCCCGCCGTGGAGCAGCGCAGCCCCCCCACAGAGCGTGTTCCGCGAAGGCATTGTGTTAGAAGAGTGGCCGCCGGTGGCCAGGCAGCACCGCGTGGACAAGAGCCCACACTGGGTGTGCATGAGAACCCGGGGTCTCCCGGGTCGGCGGAGGGCCTTTCTCTTTTGCTTTGTCGTCCTGGGCTCTGACCTGGGTCCTGCGTTTCTGTCTGGGCGTGTGCCCTGTCAGGGTTGGGATTTTAAACGGACGGCATCCAACACCCATCATCTTGTTCTGCCCTGACCCCAGACATGTCCACATTCCCTTTGCTTTTATCTCTCACAATTTTTTTTTTTTTTTTTTTTTTTTTTGACAGAGTTTCACTCTTGTTGCCCAGGCTGGAGTGCAGTGGCACGATCTCGGCTCACTGCAACCTCCGCCTCCCGGGTTCAAGCGATTCTCAGCCTCTCAAGTAGCTGGGGTTACAGGGGCCTGCCACCATGCCTGGCTAATTTTGTATTTTTTAGTAGAGACAGGGTTTCACCATGTTGGTCAGGCTGGTTTCGAGCTCCTGACCTCAAGTGATCCACCAGCCTCGGCCTCCAAAAGTGCTGGGATTACAGGCGGGAGCCATCGCCCCCAGCCATCCTCATAATTTTTTTAAATTAAAAATCATAGATTGGTAATTTGATCAGGGCACGCAGGAGCCTCCAACCATGAGATACAGTTTACCCCCTTGAAATGGGAAGGAGGAGGGCAGGGTGCTCCTTTCAGCATTTCATAACCAGCTTACAAAAGACTCCCAAAGCATATTCAAGTTGCTTTGATTCCCATTTTACGGGGCCCCCTTTGGAACAAACTGATCCTCTTCTTGGTGAAAAAAAAGGTTTAAATTCAACTGTGCCGTCTGAACCCCTTCGCAAACCGCCTGTCGGGATGTGCGTATTCCTTTCCTGCTCATCACAGGCTCACTTTACTAGAAGAAGCTATTTAAGAATGATCAAGGTAATTTAACTGTGGACCCGTCCTTTACATTTTTATAATCCAGATCCAAACCACACAACTAGAAACAGATAAGTGTACACAGAGTTTTATTTCATGTCTGATCGCTGGGAAGGTGACGGCATATCGCACACAACACAATCATAAAACTTAGGCTTAATAAAAATGCTTCAGCCGTGTGCGGGAGGAGAAGAATGTGGCAAAGCCCGGGACTCCAGCGGGCTTTTCCTCGCTCTGCCAGAGGACAGGACTGTCTGCAGTCCGGGAGCCTGACTGTGGTCTCCTCCAGCCGCTTAGCACGGAGGAAGCCGGGAAGCCGGGAAGCCAGGCCGGCCAGAGGCAGGCTCGTGAGCACAGGCGTGCACAGGGGAGGGAGAAAAGAGACCTCTGTCCATACCCCAGCATTGCAAATCGGGGTGCTGGCCCTGCTGGCATTTAGAGCACCATCACCACTACATGCTCGGCTTCTGGGCCAGCCTCGGGGCTGGGGGGATCACAGCGCTTTCCCACGCTCACAGCGGCGTGGAGACAGCAAGGAGTTAAAATGAAGCCAGGAGCAGCGCGGAGACCCAGCCGCCTCGCCTCAGGGGGAGGTCCCGAGAGCTAAAACCAAAATGCAGGGGACAATCCTCAGACCAACGTCCTCTCTCTCTCCCACGGCCAGGTGAGAGGCAGACTGGGTCACCAGGGGAATTTGCTTTTGGGAGACGGTTTGGGAAGAAGTTCGATTCCACTGGCTGCTTTGTGAGAAAAGGCCCTCGCACAGCAAACTCAAGCGCAGTTGAATTCTGAAACCCAGAATGGTGAGCGATTGAGTTTTTTCCAGTAAGCACACGGAAGGAGGGTTCACTTATTTGATTCAAGCCTGCCTTTAAAGTTTCTTATACTGGGGTCCAAAAGAGACAAGAAAGCCCGAAAGTTCGCTTGATGGAAAAAATTCATTTACTTCAGGAAAGAGAAAACAGGAAGAGCCGCTGCCCAGATTCACCCCAGTGCCTTTTAGTCTGCAGTCTGGTGATTCCCACCTGGTGGCATTACGTGGAGTTTTTCGCCTATGTATATTGTTAAATTCTATGATTAAGCGGGAATGAAAACCGTACCACTTAGAGCTTCATATTCGAAAGTTGTCTCTTTTCCTGTGAATTGATTTGATATTTTAAAAAGCTTTCTTTAAAGACCTGTAAGGAGAAGGTATCCCAAAGCTGGCAGCCATTGTAAATTCAAATGATTTCTGTGTCTTAAAGAATATTGCGGGGGAGCAATGATGTGAATTTTCATAACAGGCTCCGCCTGAATGAACGCTGACACACCCCGAAACCCCAGCCTGACTCTAGGCTTTTCGCAGGCAATTTCTCTGCCTTCTGTTGAGAACGTGGCCATTTATTTGTCCCAGAACTCCGCTTACCTACAAGAAGCCGCCTCTTCGTGTCTGGAAAGTGATAAAAGGGGGAGAAAATAGGCAGGGTCATGCTAACTACAGTTTGAATTCCGAGGACCCGTGTTTCGTGTGGTTCACCCGTGTTCAGTCAAGTCGTTGTTGTTACAAAGAGAACCTGAAGTGTTGGAACAAGGACTTAACTTCAAATCCAGTCTGTTTGGCGTCATTATTTTTTAAAGCCATTTAGAGCAGACATTTATTGGCGCTAGTAAACTCAGCTGTTGTTAAGAGGGTTCCCCACCCTCTCAGATCCTTAAACCAAAGAGAAAATTCCAGCCTTGCCGGTGCAACACAACCCGGGGACTCAGGCACGACTTCAACAGCGTAGCGGACGCAAGTGTTTATAAAAAGGCATAGATGCTTAGATGCTGTCGCTTAAGAAAATATACTGTTCTTCTTCCTTTCTGGGGGCCAGTCCCCCTCCCTGAGGCCGCTGCTGGGGGCTAAAGGCTATCAGAAACTCCAGACTTTATTTTTGCTTGAACAAACTTCTCCCACCATGCTGCCTTAGTGCGGTCTGAGCAGGACCCACCGCGGGTCGCACAAGGAAGGAGGATTATAAGCAGACGGCAGGAATGTGTAGGGAGCTGCAGTCATAATTTATGACAGGCCCTGCAGGAAGGGGCCTGCAGTACAGTAAATGCGCAATTTGTGACGCCCTCGAGCCAGGAGCCGGCCCAGGCTGGGTCCGCAGACGCCCGGTTCCCACCGCAGCCGGCCTTTGTCCCGGGAAGTCGCCTGACCCCGCCGGCCAGGAACAGTGGCGTTCTCGGCGCGTCTGGCTGATAAGGCCTTTGTGACACCGGGGACAGGCTGTAAAAACGCAGCCGGCTTTTGTCTGCACCTCAGCGCCGCTGGCAAGGGCGGGGCCTGCGACTTCGGAAAAGTTTGCGCGGATTCCCGTTCACCTCTGACCCCCAAAGCAGTTGGAGGCAGGTCGGGGACCCCCGCCCCGCCCCGCCCCGCCCCGCCTCGGGCCCTGCGATCAGCAATAATAACGATTAATTCCGACTGCGGCTCCAAGTTCCGTGGCCAAGGCGCCCTCCTCCTGCAGGTCCCGGGCCAGGGAGGGGGCGCCCGCGGCCCAGCCGCCCTCCCGCCGCGGCGGCTCCAGGGCAGTGTCTGCGCCGGAGGGCAGGGTCTCCCGACACATCTGGTGCCCTCGGAGCCGGAGTGGGGTCCCAGGAGACACGGGGGCCCTCGGATTGGGGGAAGAGGGGGGAAGGGGTTTCCTTCCGCAGCCCCGTGGATCAGAGGAGGGAGGCTTGGCGCCCTCGGAGCTGGGGTGGGGGATCCCTGGAGGACCAGCACCCTTGGGTGGGGGACATCCCAGGAGATCTGGCTGCCCTGGGAGGGTAGGGTGTAGAGAAGGGAGTCTGGGCGGTGTCCTGGGAGTGTCTGTGGGCTTCAGAGAGGGGATGGGTTGGGGGCGGGGTCAGGGGAGTCTCGGAGGCTCTCGGAGGGGGCCAGGCGGAGGATCCAGGAGGGCCGCGCCCAGCCCCCGTCTGCCCACCAGCCCTCTGCCCGCCACTGGAGCGGAGCTGAGCAGCGGGGTGGGCCGGAGGATGCCAGAGGTCTCACATCAGGACCCTCCATGTTGGGGGGGGTGCAGCCTGGAGCCAAGGGGCGGGAGGCCAGGGTCCACATCACCCTCTAACAGGGACCCTTGAGAAGCCTCTGATGCGCCCGCTGACCCTCCTCTCTCCTGCCCAGTGCCCGGGCCAGGCCACCTGCCCCAGGGTCGTCAGCCAGGCCGGACACTCAGCAGCCCCTTCCACCTGCGTCTGCTACAGTGCCACCCGCAGCACGGCTCACAGGGTCACCAGGGCTTTGTCCCAGCTGGCGCTTCTCATCCTGCACTTTGGGTCCAATTTTCTAATACAGTGGCTCAAGTTTCTTTTTCGAAAAAGAGACAATTATTCAGCCACTGTGTGATTTTATTTTTTGATAAGATGATACAAAACTGGGGTCCTAATAACAATGGGTTTAATTGAAGAAGTTACTGTGGCCCAATTTCTCCTCTCCACTTTTACATCTCCTCATAGTTTTAGCAACTTGTGACGTGACGCACCCTAAGGGAACTTCACACACTGCTGAGAGAGGCTGTGCGCCTGCTATCCTCCTGTGTGCAGTTCCTGTCTGGGTGTCTTGGGAGTAACAGACACTGGGCGTTACAGTCATGCTGTGGCTTCTGTGTGTCCTTTGAGAGTTCCTTGGTGTCATTCTGGAGTCAGTTTGGGACTGGCAGACTGTAGTGAAATCCACAATGTGGGGGTCATGGGGAGGAGCATGCAGGGGCCATGCCCAGCTGTCTTGGGGGTGCCAAGCTGTGTCCAGCCACAGACCCCAGCCAGGTCCAGCTGCTGGAGAGCCTGGCCTGACACAGGATGGTCAGTGGGGATGGGAGTGTCACCCACAAGGAGGGCCATGTCCCCTCCATCCCTGGGAGCTCTTCCCTTTCTGAGTCTAGAACCACTCTGTTTTCTTGGAGGAGCCTCAGCCCCAGGTCCCACAGGGGCAGGTGGATTTTCCTTGGGCTTCTCCCCAGCCTCGCAGCCAGTCCTTCGGCCAGGACTGCAGGTCCCTGGAAGCTCCCCAGTTACTGTGATCAGAAGAGAGTCTCAAACACCCACATGTGTGGGGTGGGCAATGATTCTTCCAAGAGAAACACACCTACCACCAGACACTCCCAGACCAAAGACGCAGGGTTTCTGGTGTTGGGGGCACAGCTCACGCCCTGACCCAGGCCTCAGATGGCCCAGCCTCCCCTTTCTGAGCTTCTAATTTTCTTCATCTCGACCACCACTTCCACACCCCAAGACAACCTCCTCTTTTCAGGAGGCCCCTGGCAAGCCACGGTGACACAGCCCCCAACAGCACTGTTCAATGAGTAGAGTTCCAAATGGAGGTCCCCTCGCCCCCAGGGCTTGACCAGGCTGCAGAATCTACCTGAGCCCACCAGTTCGCAAGGGTGTCCTCCATCCCAGACTCTTGCCTGTGGGGTCAGCCTCAAGGCGCCAAGTTGACAGTGGGCACATAGTCCTGCCCACCCCAGCCATCCTGGCTGATGGCATCCCCACTCATGGAAGAACCACAGCCCCGTGTCCTGACCCACTGGCCAGGCTCAGCTCATGGCCACTTTCAGAAACAACCAGATTCACTCCACACCCTGACCTCCCCCTCCCCCACCACCACTGGCAAAGGGTGTCTCACTTACATACACAAAATTGAACAAAAGAAACTTGAGAACCCACCCAGGTGGGCTCTTGGTGGAAGCAGGGCTCTGCTGTGCCCCCAGAACACCCCCAGCTGGGAACTTTGATGCAGATCCTACCTATTTAGTCAGCCACCCCCTTTATGAATATCCTAAAACCCAATAAAGCAAATTAAAAGGGGACGCAATTCCTTCTGCGCATACTCTGCAAAAGTTCCAGAGGAGACCCTCTTGGTGGCAATTAGAGGAAAATCAAGTGCAGGCTGAGCTGCGTCCACAGTGTGAGGGCTGAGTGTGCACTGAGAGGCTCTCTAGACACCAACAAACCACACTCACCCTTTCTCTCTGGTCTCTCCATCCTAGATTTATTATAAAGTCATTAAGGACATTGAGCCAGGTGAGGAGCTGCTGGTGCACGTGAAGGAAGGCGTCTACCCGCTGGGCACAGTGCCGCCCTGCCTGGACGGTAAGACCCCTCCCCCGAACGGGGCCACGGCCCCTGGGAGACCCCAGCCCACCCGAAAGAGGAGCAGACGCCTGGGAGGACCCAGGGCCTCTCATCACCTCAAGCCACCTAATGAGGGCCACGCGGCCCCCAACTGCCGGGTGCCTCCATTTTTGCAGACCCCAGGCCGGCAGAAATTGCCCGCCCCCGCAAAGGCTCAACCTAATGGCTTTCTTGTTCCTCTTCCCTGGGGCACCCAGGAGGTGCACCCAGAATTTAAGAAGGGCTTCGGGCAGTGGGCGAACTGATGCCCAGTGGATTACAGCTTTGCAGTGTTAGGGTCCCAGGTGATTTTTTTAAACTATGTTTTATTATTGCTATTGTTCTTATTAGCAGCAGCAACGGCAGCCTTTGCTTTCCCCGGTACTTAAACGAACAAACACAGAGCCAGTTCTGTAGCTTCGAAGCATTTCTGGCTGCCCCAGAGCTCTCTGTGCTGTGGAAAGATTTTGTTTCATTGAAGAGAGTAGATGATGGCATGTGTGTCTTTCAAAGCAAAATGTGCATCTGTAGCTAAAAGTCCAAGAGAAGCGTGAGGGGAAGTTTCATTCGGCAGAGGGAAAATGCAGGGTCTGAGGTGGGTCTCACAGTGATGCGGAGTTGCCCTGCTCTTCCGGACTG
Source organism: Mandrillus leucophaeus (assembly GCF_000951045.1). Classification (NCBI taxonomy): domain Eukaryota; kingdom Metazoa; phylum Chordata; class Mammalia; order Primates; family Cercopithecidae; genus Mandrillus; species Mandrillus leucophaeus. Next base: position 346,945 of record NW_012103477.1, read on the forward strand.
GGCTGTGGGAAGCCTTCCGAATTTCCTTTTCCCTAGATCGGCCAGCCCCTCTCTGTCGAGTAGAGACGGGACAAGTGAGTTTCCCTTTCACCTTCCTCCGCACCCAAGTACAGCTGAGAGGATGCCTGAGAAAATTCCAGCCCCACACAGATGAGCTCTTCCCAGATGAAGGCTCATTCCTCTGTCCCCGGCTGTGTCCTCTGATGGGGGCACAACTCCGTCCATGGAGGGCTGGGAGCAGGGAGCAGCAGGGCAGGGATGGTCACATCATGAAGCCATGTGTCCATTCCCCTACGGGGTCCTGGAACAGCTGGCCAGGAAAGGCTCTGTGGGCAGCGGGGCCCTGGCCCATCGGTTCCATGCCGGTCCCTCTGAGCAGATGGCTCCAGAGTTCGAGCCTAACTGCTTTTCTTTGGGTGAGACCCCATAAGTGAATAGGAACGCAAGCTCCCTCCTGGCCATTTCCGGAGCTGGTGATTCCTGCTGGTGCTGCAGCCTGAAGGGAGGCCGAGTTTTCCTGCTTGCTTCTTGGACCTCCCCTCCAAACACACCAAGGCTTAATGATTAATGCGGTTCACTGCAAGTTTCTCCAAGGAACCACTCTGATTTCACGGTGACGGAATGGTGCTGGAATTAGCAGGAAGGCTTTGAGACCAGACATGGAGAACTCTGCCTTCATTTACCCTTTCCATCACCGAGCGTGGCCCAGCTAGCGGGGTCCTTCCTTGGTGCAGTATCCGTTCATGTCCCTGAGTGTCCGAAAGGAAACGACCACAGAATGACGGTTTAACAAGCGGAAGCCTATCTGCACTGTCCTCTAAAGTTTGGTTTTATTTAGGCCGTCGAGAAAAGAAAAATAAATTGCTGAGATCTGGGTAGCAGGGGGGAAGGCCTCATTTTCCTTAAAATAATTATTGAAAAGATCTATGAATCTCAGATAGCACACAAGAGCTCCAAGAGACAAATCTACTTGACTTAAGGAGAGTGCTTGACTATGGAATTTCATTTGTACAATGAAATTTCTTTCTTCCAAAAGGTTTTTTAAAAACCTTGATTTCTGCTCCCCACCCCCCTCCAGCCCCGATATTAAATAACCTGGGTCTACATTTTCCTAATAATTTATCAAACATCTGTGGGCTAATTGCTTGCCACACATAATAGCCCAACATCAAATATTTGACTTTCCCTCCTCTTTCCTGTCAAGATCATGCCTCCCCAGTAACCGCCTCCCCCACCAGTTAAACTCTGAATCGCACAGAAAGAAAATGCAAAAATGTTCCTCACTAAGATAATTATCATAAAAAATCTTTTATCCCAACCCCAGCTCAATGCAGCCAGCCCCTTATCACTGCAGGAACTTGGAGGAGGCTCTCGAGCTCCTTTGAGCCTCGAGTCTGGTAGATTAGTACATAGACGCCACATAATTGTGAACCCCTCGGCTCTCCGGGGCCATTAGGCACTGATTTATTTTTCTGTTACATTCCTGCTCTGCCATGAAAGTTGCTGATGGAACTTCAGATAGGCAAGCGAGGCGCAGATATGACAAACAAGATGTGAGTTCACCACGGCGTTGGCTCAGCTGGCGTAGGTGACAGGTGGATGCTGTACAGCAGCTCACGCACCCCCGCCAGATGAAGAGTTTCATTTCCGATCACTGTTTTTTGTGCTTTTGTCGGGAGAAGAGGGTTTGGCTGGAGATCACGTTCAGGTAGCGAGGAAGACACAGGAGACCCTTGGGGGCCAGCCCGCTTCGGGAGAACCGAGCCTCTGCCCCGCAGTCCCGGGGCTGGACACATTCCCTCTGCAGAGCTGCGGCTCTGTCAGGAATGCAAGGCCCATTTTCACACAAGTGACTCAGACCATGGGGAAGCCACTTTCAGCTGCATTTGACTTTGTGTTTTGTTTTTACACTTACAATGGAGAGGAAAGAATTCTCTTTCGTGAGAACTTTTTGCTCTTGGGAGAAAATAAAGAAAGTTACTTCCATTCCAATATGCTTTTCTTTTGAGAGAGCCTCCTGATAATTTGCTTTTCCTCTCTCCAGAAGAGGTCAAGAGGAGGCAGTGCATGGGGCACAGAGCGAATGAGCCAGCCAGATCGTGAGATCAGAGATAATAAGATGGGAAACATTATCAGAATAGGTCATGTTCTTTCAGCATTTCTTTAAGGCAGAAGTTTCTTGTGCCGAGAAAGTGAAAATGCCATAAACTATGCCCCCGCTTCCAGCCCCAGGGGTGTATTCGGGGCCGGCCTTACCTGCCTGGAAGACAGCCGGGAGACCCGTCCACACCACTCAGTCAGGGCAGGCCAGGCTCAGGTGTGTCCTGTCCCCGGCCCTGTCCTCTGATGGGGGCCCAGCTCCGTCCGTGGAGGGCTGGGGGCAGGAAGCAGCAGGGCAGGGATGGTCACTGAAGTCCGCTCCATCACGTCCAGGGCACCCTCCAAAGCCATTGGAGTGAGAATCAGACTGGATTCTCACTTGCGATCTAAATTTTTATTTTCATCCCAAATTCTAAATGAGAACTGGAAAAAATAAGTTGGTCAGTAATATGAGTAGGTGGGGCTGGCATTTCTTCTTGTCTTTGTTTTCAAATTTCAACTTCTGTGATTGTTCTTCACTGGGTCCAGAAAGAGTAAAATAAAAGCTGGCATTTCTAACTGAATCACGATGCTGGCTGGAGGCCCCCATCTCAGCCTCCTTCCAGCCCGGGACGTTGGAATCCACCCACAGGCAGCTTCCCGGGTCTGCGGGTTGGCTGTGCTCCGCAGTGGTCTTGGTGCCCAGATCTGCAGGGCTTGTTCCCCAGTGAAAATCCCAATTTCTGAAGACAAGGGAAGGCCTGAGAGGGCGTGACGGTGAGCATCCCTCTGTCACAGGCTCACCTCGCTTTCCCCAAAACCCTCAGTGGGAAATTGGGGCCCTGGCAGCCCTGCTTCCTGGGCCCCAAAACCATGGGCAGGCTTCAGGCCCACCTCTTCCTTGAAAAAGCAACTCAGTCTCGCCCAGCCTCAGTTTGCCAGTTCTGAAGCGGGCATGCGAATACCATCGCCCTTCCCTGGGTGCTCGCAGGTCCGTGCAAGGCTTCAGTGCCCGGATTCTCTTAAGCTCTGAGGACAGGACCTGCCACGTGGGGCTCCCACCAGACCCCAGGGGTCAGCCTTGCCGCCCACATCACTTGCACATTGAGCACTTTCTGAACAATCTGCAGGCCTGAATCACATTTCAAGGTGGCATTTTGTAGACTTCTGGGGTGAGTATTTCTCACCCACCTCCTCCCAGTCTGTGCACCCTATCCAAGGATCCCCCAGTCTGTGCACTGTCCAAGGATCCCTGCTGTCTGAGGATCCCCCCAGTCCATGCTCCCTGTTTGAGGATCCCTCCATCTGAGGATCCCTCCTGGCAGCTCCTAGGTGGGTTTGGTTTGTTCAGCGAGCATCTGGGAAGCTCTGAGTGGCAGCCTTCCCCGGAGAGGTTTGGGACGGAGGCTTCCAAGCCCCAGAGAACAGAGCTGAGGTGTGGACGGCAGTCCTGTGGGAAGTGGACTACGCAGGCTCTGGGCATCCTCTGGCTTTTTTCCCTTCATGATCTTGTTTTCCCCCAAACCAGTGCTTTCCTGAGGTTCAGGTTAGCGAGCAGGACCAGGACACCTGGACACCGGCTGAGAACGAAATCTGTGTTTCATGCATCTTGACCGGCAGTGGTGCCTGCCCACTCACCCCCAGTGCGCACACCCCCGGTGCTCCTCTCAGCCAGGCACCCTTCCCTGTCAGCCAGATACTCACCTCTGTTCAAAGACGGCAGTGAAAATCACATCTGGAGAGCTGGCATCTGTGCCTTGGTTGGCAAGGGTAGGGGGGTGCCATCCAGTATGCCTGCTGTGGTCTCTCAGGGCCAGCACCCTGCTGGAATCCCCACCCGGGCACCTGAGGCTCAAGGAGCCAGGCTCTGAGGACTTGCCAGGGGTGCTGGGGTGGCCCAGGCCAAATAGCAGCATCTCCACCCTTAGGCTCAGGGAAGCTTCCAGTCAGCAAGGAGGTGCCACTTCTGGCAACCCCCGCACTGCCCAGACTGCAAAGCTGCCCACCCTTTCCTTAGGACTCTAAAGGCCTATGACTGTGGTGGTCTCTCCGACACAGGGAGGGCACAGGAAGTGACGGCCCTCTTCCATCTGCCCCCATCCCCTCCTCTCCTCAGCAATCCTTAGGTTCAGGCCTTTGAGCCAACGTTCAGACCAAGTTCATTAAGACTCTGCTCAGCGCTGGGCACTGGGTCAGTCCTTGTGCACATGCATACACACCCAAACACACATTCCCACAAGCACACAAATGCACACACACAGATCACATGCACACACACATCACATGCACACAAACACAAACATGCACGTTAGCATATGCACATTCATATACAAGCATGTGTACGCATATTCACACATGCACAACTGCACACCCATTGGTGCACACACACAGGTCAACACACAATGTGCATGTTCACACACGTTCACACGCACATGTGTGCACATCAAACACACATGCACACATAATACACGGTCACCCATGCACACAAACATATATGTATAATATGCACTTATGCATACATAACACAAATGCACACACATGCAGACAGAAACACATGCATTCACACTATGCACCCACATGAACACACGGGTGCTCACATACCTAAACACAAAGGCATACACAAACCACACATGTGCAGGTATGAAAACGTGCCAGTACACACAAATATTCACACATGTAGGTGCATGCAGAAACACACCCTCACACACATGCACATGCGTACCCATGCAGCCCCACACAAACATGGGTGTAAGTGCACAGACACGCACACACAGTCACACAAAGATGCACAAATGTGGATGCAGATACGCTGATATTCACACTTACATGTGTACACACAACTGCATGCTCACACCCAAGACGCCCCCGTGCACTCACACACTGGTGCACACACCATTGTTCAGTTCATTTGGGAAAGAGCTCAGTGCCAGCGTTCTTTCCAAGCTGGGGGCTGAGGCGTCTTGCGGGGAGGGGCCTCCTGTCTTAGACGGAAGGCTGCGGCCCAGCTGCCGCAGGCAGGGGAGGCGGGGACGGGCCCAGAGCCCCCCACCAGGATGACAGCTCCAGGCCGGTTGTTTGGCTTGGCAAGGCGGTCAGGATGCAGCCTCGTAAACTTAATAATAGCTGCCCCCCTTTTAATTTGTTTGACCTTGACGACAATAATTTATTATATGCACTGGAGCTCTGTCATCGTTTTTCTCCTGATTCATAAACAAAGCACTTGGCCCGGCTTCCTCCTCCACTCCCAAGCTCGGGGCCTTCTCCAGCCCACGGTGGCTGCCTGAGGCACAGGCAGGGCCGGGTATCACTCGGGGCTCCCGCTGAGGCACAGATTCGGGGGTCCTTTGGTGCTGCCCAGGGCTGGGCCCTGGGGACTCCACATGCCTGTTTCCAGGGCAGGCTGGTGGGCCCCAGGATGAACCCTGGCAGGAGGCAGAGCAGGGCTGGCCAGCCTGGGTGCAGGTCCTGGGGCACCGTGGTGAAGGGGCCAGGTCTCCAGAGTCCCCTAGGAGCCCTGGGCTGGGTCTCTGGCTCTCTCACCACCGCCTCGTTCTGTCTCTTGCAGAGGAGCCCACGTTCCGCTGTGACGAGTGTGACGAACTCTTTCAGTCCAAGCTGGACCTGCGGCGCCACAAGAAGTACACGTGCGGCTCGGTGGGGGCTGCGCTCTACGAGGGCCTGGCTGAGGAGCTCAAGCCCGAGGGCCTTGGAGGTGGCAGCGGCCAAGCCCACGAGTGCAAGGACTGTGAGCGGATGTTCCCCAACAAGTACAGGTGCTGCGCCCTCCTCTGAGTCTTCCCCACCTCCCTTCCCCCGCCTTGCCCCCCAACAGGTGGAGACAAAGGGCCCCCTAGTAGGACACACCCTGGGGGATATGCACCCCTGGGGGGACACTGCAGAGCAGGTGCAGGGTCCCGTGGCCAGAGCCGCAGGTGTCCCCTGGCTCTGACCGCAAATGTCCTGGCCCCAGAAATCTACCTCCTAGGCTCGTGGCCCTGCCTACCAGCCCGCTATGGGGAGAAACTAGAAAGGAGAAAAACTCAGGCCAGAGCCGAGACCTGCAGCCACTCAGCCCAAGGCTACTTCTGTAATAAGGTCCTAGACCGGGATGGGGGTGGCAGCACCCACCACTGAGGGATTCATGGCGGCCCCACCCTCCGGACACAGGAACGACTCCCTCTCAGATGGTAGGCAAGAGCGGGAAGGGGTCACCCCTATCCCCAAGACACCAGCCCTGCTCCCCACCGGGTGGCAGCGGCCTGTCCCAGGAGGGGCTTCAGAGACATGAGTGGGCCCACACTGGCCCTCCCCTGCCCTAAGACCAGGCAGGAGCCAGGATCTGGGACCTGGGCGGCCTTAAGGACCTGTGACCCCCTGGAACAACAAGATTCCTGGTCTCTCTGGGGAGTAAAACCAGGACATTCAGTCCAGTGCTGCCAGGAGCTGTGGAGACTTTTCCAGCATGGGCCCCTCCTCCTACCTTTGAGGGTTTCCTCCAGGACAGCCTCACAAAGTCAGAGCAAAGCCCATCAGGCCACTAACCGCCTATGTGATTGCTGGGGATTACCGCCCATCCCCGCGCCGCTCCCTGGGGACGGCAAACCCTCCACCTGGAACAGATGACTGAGAAAATAAGCGTTTGGGCAAATCCCGACTGCGGCCCTTCCCAGTAAACGCCGCTCAAGAGGGTCCGTGTTTTCTTTACATAAACACATAAATCACAATTAACAACAGGGGAAAAGATACAGTCTCCTGATGCTCGGGAACCAGGCGTTTCTGATCTGAATGGATGGCTGGGCCCCGTAATTAACGAGCCGTGATATATCACTGCTTTGCTCATGAAGATTAACGGTCATCCCTGGGACGGGGGAAGCCGGGGGTCCCCCGAGAGCAGGGAATTAGAGCAACTCCTTCATCCAAGTGCAGCGGCCCCTCCGAGCAGCTGTGCTCTGCACCCTTCCGTGTCACCTGGAGACCCCCGAGTGACTCCCGGCCTGCCTCCTTGGTGTGTGCCCAGCACTCAGAGGGGCGTCCTTGGATTTTGGGGACTTGCCCCACTCCTGGGTTCATGCCAGCGTTGAACCCCTTTTTTTCTTAGGCCCAAGCTTAGCCTCAATGTCAGGACCATCTTGAGAGGCACCCGGGGGTGTGGGCCGGGATCCAGCCCTGCCTCCAGCCGCCCTGGGGGTGGTCTTGGGTGAGGGGTAGAACCGTCCAGGTGCCGGCTTCCTCATCTGCTAGGGGAAGGCCACTTCTGCCCCTTACACCCCGGCCATCACAGGGAGGAGGTGGGCAGGGAGACACCAGCATGTGCTCTGTCCCCCGGCAGTGTGGTGGGGGCTCCAAAGGGGCACTGGGAACAAGCTGTGCGGGGTTGGGGTCCCGTCCCGGGCAGAGGGTAGGTAGTTGGGCCCCACAGTAAGCCCCATCCTCTGCACAGCCTGGAGCAGCACATGGTCATCCACACGGAGGAGCGTGAGTACAAATGCGACCAGTGCCCCAAGGCCTTCAACTGGAAGTCCAACCTCATCCGCCACCAGATGTCCCACGACAGCGGCAAACGCTTCGAATGTGAAAACTGCGTGAAGGTAACATGCAGGGCAGCCGCATCTGAACCCCGCCACAGCAGGAGGCTGCAGATGGGCGCCCGCTCCCATGCTCCCTACACCCCCTGGTCCAAATGCAGATGGAGTGCGGCAGAGTGGGTAGGAGGCCCCTGTGGTGGCTCAGGCCCTTCCGTGTTACTAGGAAGGAAAGGAAGTGTCAGGGAAGACTGTGTCCCCCAGGTCAGAAGGATCAGGGCCGAGACCAGAACCCAGGCCCCTCCCGGGCACAGCTCCTGTCCTCCCACCAGTGTGGAAGGAAGAGGCTGCGGGGCTGAGCCTCCACCCCCAGCCCGCCAGGGTCGCAGCGCCACAGCTGAAAGCGCTTTCTGCAGCCCTGTCTCACGCAGCCTCAGTTCAGTCATTGTTCTTGAGGAAAGCAGCTGGGGAGGCTCCGTGGCTCACTTACGGCCATCCAGCGGGTCCTGGCTACAGCAGAGACCTCTCCCTGCTCGGTGCAGACCGCAACGTGGCAAGGGAGACAGGCAGGGCCCTGCTCTCACAGCTGGTTGGTCCGGCAGCCAGAACCAGGCCAAGGCGGGTTCCAGGCAGGGCACGAGCCAACGGCCTCCATCTCCCCAGGTGTTCACGGACCCCAGCAACCTTCAGCGGCACATCCGCTCGCAGCACGTGGGCGCCCGGGCCCACGCCTGTCCCGACTGTGGGAAGACCTTCGCCACGTCCTCCGGCCTCAAGCAGCACAAGCATATCCACAGCACGGTGAAACCTTTCATATGTAAGTGGTCGCCCAGCCTGGCTGCCCGCCCTCCGAGTGCTCGGATACTGTGGGGGTCGGGCTGAGGTGTGCCGTCCCCCAAGGTCTCCCCCACTCCAGGGGACCCCAGTTTGTTCTGAAAACATCTTGGCAGGTTCTGACATCTGTGCCATGTGCAGCCTGTTCCCCAGCAGGCACCCTCCGAGTTTGTCCCTCACTGCTCCCCCTGCCCATCCCGTCCTCCTCCACGGCTCCCTTTGCTTCGCCTCACAGGGGCTGGAGGAGGGCAGCAGGTGATGGGAGGGACCAGGGTCCTGCAGAAGGAGCTGGACCCTCCCTCCCTGTGGTTACTCCCGTCCCGCGAACTCACTCCCCACCCGTGCCGAACTGCAGAACGGCGTGTTTCTGTGCTGCCCTGCATGTGGCAGTCCCAGCAGACGCCCACGGGGATTGTCAGGGTGGTGTTTCTAGGGCGCCCTGTGTGTGCCCAGCGCTGTTCCAGTGCGGGGCCAGCCCTAAATAAAAGAGCAGCCGTCTTTATGGGGCTCCTCGCACACCAACGGGAGAAGACAGGCAAGCCAGATAAGCAAGGCAGCAGGCACGGCTCTGGGTGCAGCGGTGCAGGGTTACAGCCTCACAGGGGGCCGGGCTGGCAGCCTGGCATGGGAGCTGTGCCTGCCTGTTCGATGAGAGGCGTTCCAGCAGAGATGCGAGGAGAGTGAGCCCTGGGCACCTGTGGAGGAGGCTCAGGAGGGAGCTGTGAGCATAGAGGCCCCGAGGCCAGGGTTTGTTTAAGGAGTGAGTGAGGGGAGTGAGAAGAAAGGGCCGGGGGTGGCTCATGCCTGTAATCTCAGGACTTTGGGCAGCCCAGGCAGGACGATCACCTGAGGCCAGGAGTTTAAGACCAGCCTAAGCAACATAGTAAGACCCCATGTCTACCGATTAAAAAAAAAAGTTGTTTAATTAGCCAACCATGTGAGTGTGTGCCTGTGGCCTCAGCTACTCAGGGGGCTAAGGGCAGGAGGATGTCCTGAGCCCAGGAATTCAAGGCTGCAGTAAGCCAAGATCACACTACTACAATCCAGCCTGGGCAACAGAGCAAGACTCTGTCTGTAAAGAAATAAAAATAAATAAGAGAGAGGTAAGATGTCACTGGGGCCGGGTCCCAGGACCCTTGCAGGCCAGTGCAGGGACTTTGACCCTGATTCTCAGTGAAGTCAGAGGCCTCTGAAGCATCCTGTCTGCTGGGCCTTGTGCCGAGTCATCAGTTCACACACACGTTGTGTCAAGTCATCACTTCCCAAGCGTTCTTACGTGGCATCCTCACAAAAGCCTGAGATTGGGGCCCTTCTGTCTCCAGCTGTCACAGGAGGAAAGAGAGGCCACAAGATGTTAAGTGGCTGTGCGCTCAAGGCCAGGCTGTGGAGCCCAAATTTTAGCTCCGGGGGCCCGGCTCCTGGCCCCCGGCTGGGTGATTTGAACCTTCCAGGCTCTGTTGCATCAGCATGGAGAGGAGGGGTGCTGGGAGCTTGGGAACTTGGGCTCAGGTATTCTTGCTGATGTAGGACCACTCAGGCACTGACCACTTGCACAAGAACTGTGCCCGCCAGCCAGCCAGGCCCTGTCAGCACCTGGACTGTGCCTGTCCCACCCACCTCCCAAGCCCCAGCGTCCAACCGTCCTGCTAGGGGTGACTCAGCCCCCAGGCCAACCTGGGCCACATGCCCCCACCAGCTGAGGAGCCAAAGGGAGACGGAGCTCTCCCTGCTGGCCGTTCCACAAGTACCGTTTTCCCATTTGCTGACCACCGATCTCCCAGGAGGAGCCTGCGCACAGTGTGCCCGGCTCTGGCGCCCCGATGCACAGTACCCCTTCCCTCTGGGAGAAGCCAGCACTGAGCAAGCTGGGCAGGAGTCAGGGGCTGGGGTTGGGGGTGACTGCTCCCAGATGCAGGTCAAGTGACTCCCACTGCGAGAGCAGCACCAGTCAGTGCCTCAGATGACAGTGCGGAGTTCTATAGCAAGCTCAGAAGCACAAACATTGGACCTAGATTTAAACGTCCTTGCCCCTCTGGGCGTGCAGACGAGCATTCTAAAGTCCCATTGCATCACATTAATGATGTGTGTTCCAGGAGCTGCAGCACCCTGGGCGGCTGGAGCCTACAGTTCCCACCACGCTGCAAGCTGCTCCCCATCCCTCGTGGAGGGAGTGAGGACAGGGAAGCTCAGCTGGCCCTGCCTGGCCTCAGCGGCTCTTGCACCTCTTGTCCACACTCCTGGCTCACCTTTGTGCCTTGGCTTTTGGCTAAGGGGATAAAGCTTAAAGGAAAACCCCGGAGATGGGCAGATCGGGTTTACAAAGACCTCATTCCCTTAGAAATTAGATCAGATACACGCAACCCAGCCCCAGTATCCCCCAGGCCGCGGCACAGCGTCCTTTGGCGCACCTGTGGAAGGGGGTCTTCAGGCTTGGAGAGGAGGATTTGCAAACAAGCGAGGGAGCCCAAATAGTGTGACCCTTTCCAGGAACGGTCAGTTGCTTGCAGGAGAGGTCACAGTCGTGCAGGCACTCACGGCCAGACTCTGTGTCCACCCGTTGGGTGACACCCCCATGGCACAGGCAGATGGAAGCCCTAAGCCCCCACCTCACTGGCCACACAGACGGACGGGGTGTCATTCCTGGTGATGTCTTTCCCACCAAGGAACTCACCTGTGCACTGGGGTGTGTACACGCAAGTGTGTGTGTGCATAGGTATAAGAGAAAGGGGGGTAGGGAGAGAGGAGAGGAGAACAGGAGAGAGAGGAAGTATATCCGGGAATGAGGTGGACAGGTTCCCACTGGGCACTTTTCAGAAAGGGCCTTTGCTCTAATAAGTGTGTATGTGTGTACGTGTGTGTGGGGGGGCACGTGAGCTGGTGCATGTGTCGGCGTGTGTGAGAGCGTGTGAGTGTGGGCACGTGAGCTGGTGCGTGTGTTGGAATGTGTGAGAGCGTGTGGGCACGTGAGCTGGTGCGTGTTGGCGTGAGAGCGTGTGTGGGCACGTGAGCTGGCACATGTGTCAGCGTGTGTGAGAGTGTGAGTGTGGGCTCCTGAGCTAGTGCGTGTGTGCATGTGTCAGCATGAGACTGTGAGTGTGGGCACATGAGCTGGTGCGTGTGTGCGTGTGTCGGCATGTGTGAGAGTGTGAGTGTGGGTGCGTGAGCTGGTGCATATGTCAGTGTGTGAGAGAGTGTGGGCGCATGAGCTGGTGTGTGTGTCGGCATGTGTGAGATTGTGTAAGTGTGGGCACGTGAGCTGGTGCAAGTGTGTGCGTGTCGGCGCAAGTGAGAGTGTGGTCACGTGAGCTGGTGTGTGTCAGCACATGTGAGTGTGAGTGTAGGTGCGTGAGCTGGTGCATGTGTCAGCACATGTGTGTGGGCGCGTGAGCTGGTCCATGTGTTGACATGTGTGAGAGCGTGAGTGTGAGCACGTGAGCTGGTGTGTGTGTCAGCACATGTGAGAGTGTGTGAGTGTGGTCGCATGAGCTGGTGTGTGTGTCGATGTGTGTGAGAGCGTGAGTGTGGGCACGTGAGCTGGTGCGTGTGTCGGTGTCTGTGAGAGCGTGAGTGTGGGCATGTGAGCTGGTGCGTGTGTCGGTGTGTGTGAGAGCGTGAGTGTGGGCACGTGAGCTGGTGTGTGTGTCGATGTGAGAGCGTGAGTGTGGGCACGTGAGCTGGTGCGTGTGTCGGTGTGTGTGAGTTGTGCAGGATTGAGTGTGAGTGTGCATTCACACAGATACCCTGCGAGGAGAAGAAACTGCTGTCCAGAGCAAGCACCAGCCTGGACCCTTCCCATCTCGGCAGGACCCGGTGGGGCTCCCTCTGCAGGCGCTGGCCCCAGGTCCGGTTCACTGGCTGCCCAGGCCGTCCTCCACCCTTTCAGGTCACTGCCTCCCTTTGCCAGCTCTGAGCCAGCTGAGGCCATCCCCAGGGTTCAGGACCTGCCCCTGCACAGACCCCAGTCTCTCCAGTCGCCTCCTCTTCCCCAGTCCTTCTGCACATCTCCCTACTTAGGGCCCTCCATCAGTGAGGATGGGTGGGAACCAAAGGTCCCTGAGCCCAGGCACAGCCGCTGGCCTGGGAGGCCCCTCCTTGGAGCTGCCCTGGGCCAGAGGCTGCTCAAAGCCAGTCTCCAAGTCAGGATGGCAGCAGGATACAGCCAGGGTGTGCTGGTTTGGCCGGCAGGGCTGAGCGCCTCCCCAGGGGCCAGGAAGGTGACTGAGGGGTATTTACAGACCCTCTCTGTGGAGGGTCACCTGTCCATCAGCCGCCCTCCAGAGAGGGCAGATTTGATAAAACGAGACCAAGTTCTTCTCCCCTCAGCCTTGCAAACGCCCCGCCAGGCTGGACGAGCAGGAGGGTAGAGCGGTTAATATAAATAGATGTTGTGATGAAAGAACATGATAATCTCAGGGGAAAAGCTCCCAGCTGGAATCGAAGGAGATCAGGCCGCCGACCATTTCTGGTGAGCGAGAAGCTTGCTGAAATCATTGTTTCCACTGTGCTGTGTTTAGGAAGCAAATCGTCCTACAGAGAGAGAGACACTCGCCAGGGTGTGTGTGTGTGTGGTGTGTGCGTGTGCGCATGTGTGTGCATGTGTGTGGTGGGTGTGCATGTGTGGTGTGTGTGGTTGTGTGTGGTGAGGGGTGTGTGTGGTGTATGTGTGTAAGTGTGGTGTGTGTGTGGTGTGTGTATGTGCACGTGTGTGTGTGGTGTGGGTGTGTGTGGCGTATGTGTGCATGTGCGTGGTGTGTGGTTGTGTGTGTGGTGTGTGTGGTGTGTGTGGGTGTGTATGTGCGTGTGTGGTGTGTGTGGTGTATGTATGCTATGTATGGTGTGTGGTTGTGTGTGTGGTGTGTGTGTGATGTGTGTGTGTGGTGTATGTGTACATGTGTGTGGTGTGTGTGGGGGTGTGTGGTGTGTGTGTATGTGAGTGTGTGTGGTGTGTGTGTGCGTGTGGGGTTGTGGTTGTGTGTGTGCGTGTGTGTGGAGGGGTGTGCGTGTGTGTGCTGTGTGTGCGTGTGTGGTGTGTGTGTGCATGTGTATGAATGTGGTGTGTGCTTGTGTGTGTGCACGTGTAGATGTGTGTGTGTTCCTCCCTTTCTTCTTAGAAAAACAAGAGGCAAAAGACAAGCTGGCAATTTGGTGACAACCGTTCACAGGCCTTTAGGAAAATGGTCGGAACCCCCAGGCCGCTGGGTCCTGGAGTCTGGCCAGGCCGGCACTGCCCTCTCCTGTTGAGAGAAGATGCTGGCACTCGCCAGCCAGAGCTGGGCACGGCAGCTTCCATTCCAGTCTGAGGAGGTACCCAGTAGCAGGATTTTCACTTTTCTCAAGCAGGGAATAGTCCCTCTGCATGGGGCTCCTGCCCAGGGTGACCTCCTATCCATGTCCACCTTGAGCCATCTCCAAAGGGTGGCCGAGTGCCGCCAGGAGCCCCAAAGTCTGAGCTCCCTGAGTTGGGGCCTCCTGAGAACCTCAGGAACTGTCTGTGTCACCCCAGAGGCTACCTTCTCTGGGGTGCAGGCAGCAGGAACTGGGGCGGAGGGGGAGGCCGGAGGACACCAGGAACACTGTGAACTTCTAGAGAGGAGAAGGCCCAGTCTGCATGGTCAGCATCCTGCCCCCACCCCGCCTAGAACAGCTGCAGAAGTGAAGACTAAAGCAGGGCAGTCCCTGAGCCAGCTTGCCCTGAGTCCACTGATGGGGTGGCAGACACCATCACATGCCTTCGCTTTGCCCGTGCCCCACCCTGGGGAGCAGGCTCGCCTTCCCCAGGGACTTCTGAAAATCTTGGCTCCCAAATTAGCAACACCATGGGCTAGGAGGGTGGGAACAGCAGCCGCAAGCCCATTCTCCAGCAAAGAAGGTGGAGGCACAGCAGGATCTGTACCAACTGACCCCAGGATCTGTTCTGGTCACTGGAGGCCAGCCTTGGGGTGGGCGCATGCACACTCACATATGTTTCCACATGCTCATGTGTGCACATGTATGCACACTCAGACACACACGCTTGCAGAATACACACCTGCCCCCACACACACGGACACTTATGCACACAGACACACATGCACCTGCCTGTATATTTGTGTGTATGCACACACATGTACGCACAGTACACACATATCTGCCCGTGCCCATGCACGTGCACCCAGACTGCTTCCAGCCCCAGCCCCGCCCCTCCAGCGGCTGGGTTTCCCGGCAATTTCATGCGGCATTTTCAGCAGGGTTTCCCGGTCATTTCATGCGGGTTTGTCTTGGCTCCTGCTGATGTTTTAGGTGAGGTCTGCCACAAGTCCTACACGCAGTTCTCCAACCTGTGCCGGCACAAGCGGATGCACGCCGACTGCCGCACGCAGATCAAGTGCAAGGACTGCGGCCAGATGTTCAGCACTACCTCCTCCCTCAACAAGCACCGGCGCTTCTGCGAGGGCAAGAACCATTACACGCCGGGCGGCATCTTCGCCCCGGGCCTGCCCTTGACCCCTAGTCCCATGATGGACAAAACAAAACCCTCCCCCAGCCTCAATCATGCCAGCCTGGGCTTCAACGAGTACTTCCCCTCCAGGCCACACCCGGGGAGCCTGCCCTTCTCCACGGCGCCTCCCGCGTTCCCCGCACTCACCCCCGGCTTCCCGGGCATCTTCCCTCCGTCCTTGTACCCCCGGCCGCCTCTGCTACCTCCCACGCCACTGCTCAAGAGCCCCCTGAACCACACCCAGGACGCCAAGCTCCCCAGCCCCCTGGGGAACCCAGCCCTGCCTCTGGTCTCCGCCGTCAGCAACAGCAGCCAGGGCACGACGGCAGCTGCGGGGCCCGAGGAGAAGTTCGAGAGCCGCCTGGAGGATTCCTGTGTGGAGAAGCTGAAGACCAGGAGCAGCGACATGTCAGACGGCAGTGACTTTGAGGACGTCAACACCACCACGGGGACCGACCTGGACACGACCACGGGGACGGGCTCGGACCTGGACAGCGACGTGGACAGCGACCCCGACAAGGACAAGGGCAAGGGCAAGTCGGCCGAGGGCCAGCCCGAGTTTGGGGGCGGCTTGGCGCCCCCGGGAGCCCCGAACAGCGTGGCCGAGGTGCCTGTCTTCTATTCCCAGCACTCATTCTTCCCGCCGCCTGACGAGCAGCTACTGACGGCAACGGGCGCTGCCGGGGACTCCATCAAGGCCATCGCGTCCATTGCCGAGAAGTACTTTGGCCCCGGCTTCATGGGAATGCAGGAGAAGAAGCTGGGCTCGCTCCCCTACCACTCGGCGTTCCCCTTCCAGTTCCTGCCCAACTTTCCCCACTCCCTCTACCCCTTCACGGACCGAGCCCTCGCCCACAACTTGCTGGTCAAGGCCGAGCCAAAGTCACCCCGGGACGCCCTCAAGGTGGGCGGCCCCAGTGCCGAGTGCCCCTTCGATCTCACCACCAAGCCCAAAGACGTGAAGCCCGTCCTTCCCATGCCCAAGGGCCCCTCGGCACCCGCATCCAGCGAGGAGCAGCCGCTGGACCTGAGCATCGGCAGCCGGGCCCGCGCCAGCCAGAACGGCGGCGGGCGGGAGCCCCGGAAGAACCACATCTACGGGGAACGGAAGCTGGGTGTCGGTGAGGGGCTGCCTCAGGTGTGCCCGGCGCGGATGCCCCAGCAGCCCCCACTCCACTACGCCAAGCCCTCGCCCTTCTTCATGGACCCCATCTACAGGTATTCAGCACCCCAGCCTCACTGGTTCTCCCTGGGGCGGGGCCACGGCAGTGCTGGGCGGGCTCAGTGCATGGTGGTGTCTCTTTCAAGCTCCTCCAAGGTCGTCCCCTGGCCTTTGCTGACTTCAGGAAGATGCCCCTGTTCTTGGGGGGGGTCTGCACCCCTCAGGAGGATGCCTGGCTTGTCTGTTCCTAAGCTAGGTGCCTGGCCCGGGCCGTGTTTGGGAGGCCAGGATGGGTGCTCCCAGACACGTGCGGTTTTCTTGCACTGATGACCACTCAGACATCACACAGCTGGTCTCGAGCCCCTCCTGTCCAGGAACCCCCACCCCCGTCCCAACCCCACCCTTCCCCACCCCTCTCTCCAGCTGTCATCTCTGGTCCAGATCTCCCCAGCCCCCACCTGCAGAAGTCAGAGGGGCCTGGGCTGAGTGCTTCCTGCCCCTCCTGGTGCGCTCCTGCTCCTCCTGGTGCGCTCCTCCCCCTCCTGGTGCACTCCTGCCCCTCCTGGTGCGCTCCTCCCCCTCCTGGTGCGCTCCTACCCCTCCTGGTGCGCTCCTGCCCCTCCTGGTGCGCTCCTGCCCCTGGAGCCACAGAAGCAGGGGGAGTGGGGCGGGGTCGTCTTTCTGGAGGCCCAGGGGAATCAGAGAAGGAGCCAATGGTCCCTGGAGGGGAGAAGGAGGCCGGGAGGAAGCAAGCACTGGAGGGTTTTCTAGTTTTCTAGACCCCAGTGCCCCCTGTCTCTGATGCCCCTCCTGGGGAGAGGCGAGTTTAATGCCACTCCCTAATTTCTGGGCAGGTTTGCCCCTCCCTAGAATGCAGGTGGGTTGGGAGAGTAGGGCCAGGCTTGGGGAGGGGGTCCTAACCCCACCAACACCTCTGCCTGTGCTCTCCGCTTCACCATGTAAGGAGACAGGCAGGCAACCCTGAGCAAGTCCCGTCCGAATAAAGCAAAAGCAGCCAGTCCTAGACATGCTGGGGGTGCTGGGTCTCGGAGCGGGGCGGCAGATTTACCAAAGCGTTCTCAGTGACGGGAAAGAGTTTCCCAAATCTAACTCTCAGACCAGGCAGACAGAGAAGAGCAGGCCGCCTTCAAGAGCCGCCAGGCCAAAGGAGGGCCAGTGGATGGCTCTGCCCGCCGCCTCTGTTTACCACAGGAGATTTGTATTGTGATTCAATGAGCAGGCTTGTCACCGGCATCTGGGGAAGGTTCTGGAGCTGTAACCTCCAGCAGCCCTGGAGGGTGTTTAGACAGGCCCCTGTTCGGGCGCCACAGGAAGCCCCTGGTGACCTCCCCAGGACAGAAACCTGCTGGTCACTCACGTTCATCAGCACACACGGGCAGCACACCCATGTGTGCCAAGGGCTGAGTCAGGGAAGGAGGGGAGGAGGCCTTGAGCCTCCAGTGTGAGCCATGCTGTGCTGTGAGCAGGTCCAGGGACCCCCGTCAGAGTGGTCCCCACTCATGCAGGGCTGACCGGCCAGTTAGCGGGAGGGAGGCTAGGGTGCACAGGGCCTTCAGAGAAGACTCCAGCTGTGTGCACTTAGTACCCAGGACATGCAGGAGTGCTGGCAATGAGGGCTTAGTACCCATGACATGCAGGGGTGCTCACAGTGGGGGCTTAGTACCCAGAACATGCAGGGGTGCTGACAGTGGGGGCTTAGTACCCATGACATGCAGGGGTGCTGGTAGCAGGGGCTTAGTACCCAGAACATGCAGGGGTGCTGACAGTGGGGGCTTAGTACCCAGAACATGCAGGGGTGCTGGCAGCAGGGGCTTAGTACCCATGACATACAGGGGTGCTGGCAGTGGGGGCTTAGTACCCATGACATGCAGGGGTGCTGGCAGCCAGGGGTCTTTGAAGGCCCTCAAGGGGAACTTGGAGGTGTGGGAGGTGTCTGGGAACCACCAAGGAAGATGTTCAGGGGCAAGTGGTAACAGGGAGGGTCCGTCTAGGGGTGCAGGTGGGCTGGACCCCCAACATCCCCAAGGCCCACAGAGGAGTGTGGTCAAAGTTGGGGCAGCCCCAGCGAGGCCCACACCATGACCTTGTGACTGGCCGGGCATATGGACAGGTGGGGTGGGCAGCTCTGTGGGGCGGGTGGCTCGGCAGGGCTGGCGGCTCGGTGGGGTATGTAACCCTCTGTGCTGTTGTCCAGCAGGGTAGAAAAGCGGAAGGTCACGGACCCCGTGGGAGCCCTGAAGGAGAAGTACCTGCGGCCGTCCCCGCTGCTCTTCCACCCCCAGGTACGTCCTCAGTGCAGACCAGGACGCCCTGTAACCCACATGCCAGGGGCCCCACCGCCCGGCTGCTGAGGCTCAGCGGCCAGGCTGGAGCCTGAGTTCCCATCCAGGCCACACCACGCACAGACGCCCTCAAAGGCAGAGAAGGATTCTCCCCCTGTGGCCCCTCAGGTCACTGTAGGCTGGAGAGGTTGAGGACTGAGAGCGATTCTCACGGGGCCGCCCCAGGGACCTCTCTGACCCCTGGCTCTGGGCTCCAGGAGGGAGAAGGAGCTTCACTGGAGTCGTGGGCAGAGCCTGGAGGATCGAGGGCAGGGATCGTGAGTGAGGGGAGCAGCCTCAGGTGGCAGCCCCAGGACACAGCGTGGGCGCTCTCTCCAGGGTGCACAGGACCTCAGTGTGTTCAAATGGACCAGAAGAGAGGAAGGGCCTGAGCATGCAGAGAGGGGCATGGAGCCAGGCCCCAGGGAGGCGGTGGGCAGGGGATCTGGAAAGAGACCCAGAGGGCCCCCCAGTCCGGACAGGCGGGTGCAGACCCTGCCAGGCCTGGAGTCGCTCCTGCCTGCCCCTGAGGCCACATCCTGGGAGCAAAATAGTGGGTGGGCAGCATGGCCAGGGCAGAGTCTCCCCAGTCTCCTGTCCCCTACTGACTTGGTCTCATTGCTGGGAGCCTGGCCCCTTCCGCAGGGCTGTGGGCTGCACCTGGAGGGCTGCACTCCGGGGGTCACGCAGTGGCCCTGGCCCTGACAGACCACAGACCAGGCCGGGGCATTGTTCTGTTTCTCAGCCTTCCCCGCTGTGGACGGGGCCCCCCACCCCCGGTTTGTGAAACCTGCACCCAGGCTGAGCCCGCTGTGGACGGGGCCCCCCACCCCCAGTTTGTGAAACCTGCGCCCAAGCTGAGTTCACAGCTAAACTTAGTGCCTCCCATTGTTTCCCCGGGGCCGTGGAGTTTGGTTAATAACTTCCCCTGATTTTCTTCGGGATGGGCTGGAAAGAGCCACGAGCCAGCCAGGCGCATCCTGTGTTTGTGTTTGTGCGGGGATCGAGGCCGGGAATATCTGATTGGGCGGAACAAGCCGGGCAGGAGAGGCCCACCCAGGCCCGAGGAAGGGAGCCTGGCGGGGGGCAGCTGCCATTGTCCCTCCTGCCTGCTGTCCCCACAGGCCTGCCACCCCCGTTGCCTGTCCCTGCAGCCCGGAGCCAGAGGTAGGGGTGGGAAGAGAGAGATGACTAATAAGTCACCAAATGGTCTAAGGTTGGGCCATCACTCGAGCAGAAGGCACCAGTTACTAATGGCCTCGACAAAGCCCAGGAGGCCATGACTGTGCGGAGACCTCAGTCCCGCTGCTCTGGGCTGCGGACGGGCTGGTGAGGTCCACTTGATGACTCAGAGAGCAGGGCAGCTTCGATCTGCCGATCACCGGTTCTCATCAAGATGAGAACATGCCCAGAGGTGGGAGAAGCCTGACCTCCACGGCCTGGGTGGGGCTGGAAGGGGCCAGAGGGACACTCGTGTCCGGCCACTGTGGACGGACACGAATGTCTACTTGTTCATTTCTTTCTGGGTATTTTTATTGTTACCAGTCAGTTGTTTCCCAAATAGCAAAACGTCCCCACTACGGAGTCGTGTGACCTCCGGGAGCATTTGTAGAAAGCCTTCTGCTCCCTACCAGGAGTGGTTGGATAAGTCCCTGGCAAGCAGGTCTCTGAAAAGCTGAGTGCCAGGTACTCGGACTCTGAGAGGCCCCAGCTGTGTGACGGGATAGTTTTGTTTGCCAGTGGGCAGCCAGGGCCAGGGTCTTGCTGTAAATGGGCAGGTCACCCCCATGGAGCTGGCTCTGAGCATTGCCCAGAGGCAGCGAGGCCCACATGAGGGCCCTGGATGAGGCAGGTCCCCACCTGCCCTTCTCCTCACCCCCACACCCATTCCGTGGAGACTGGGTGCCAAGAACCCACACCCTGGCCAGTTCCTCCCAGTGACACCAGCACCTAGGGAACCCCCAGGCTCTCCCTTCCCTCTGCATCTCTATCAGTTCCTGCCTCACCCTTGCCCTCCCTCACCATCCCCTTCTCTGGGAGCTCCCAGGGGAGGCGGGCTATGAAAATACCTGTTTAGCAAAGGTGTCTGGAGGCTGGAGGTGTGGTGCGGAGGCCCCGGGTTTGTTCCCTGTGTTGCCTTTTGCTACCCCTCAGGTGATGATGAACACTCTTCCTTTTCAGCCCCTACTCAGCCCCTACAGGGCCTGGCACACAGCAGGTATCACAGCCCGTCTCCTTCTCCATTGGGAGCTACTCCTTATTTTCAAAGAGAAAAGGAGCTGGGAGAGGCGGGGCTGACACTGAGCAGCTCCATCAGCCCAGCCCCTCCCCTCTCCTGTCACTATTGTCAGAGACCTCAGTGGGGCCAGGACAGTCTGGTATTCTGATCAGAGCTCTGCCCACTGGGTGAAAATGACCAATCCCATGCTTCCACTCTCCTAATCGAGCAAGCCCTGGGCATCTTCAGGGAGCAGAGAGGCAGCTCCTATTGCCCATATCAAATTGCCCTGTGTCATGTGACATTTGGCGTTATTATTTTGAATATTTCCTTTGTGGGATTAAGTCTTAAAGAGGCTGTTGAATTCCTTAGAACTTTGCCTGCAATTATGGCGTGCCACCACGTGGTGGCAGTGGTTCGGCAGGCCCACAATCTATGTTTTGAACTGAGATTCAGGTTGCTATTTTAATTTTTCAAGACTAAAAAATGAAATGTTTGATGTTAAACTAAATGTAATTCTACATTTAACCCAAACTAGCCAACCAGAAGTGCTGGCCAGGAGTCAAGTCAGCTGGGCATTTTGCCGGCCTGGGTCGGATAAGGGGTAATCATAAACATCAGCTATCCATTTCACTCAGGTCCTGCCCAAACCAGGCAGTGAGGCTGGTGGCTAAAGGTCAGTTTCAGCTCCTGCAGGCAAGACCTTAAACTATAAACGAGGGACTCAGGGAAGAACAAGAGCAGGGCTGGCTACAGAAAGGTGTAAGAATCCAACCCAGGGTCCAAGAAGATACTAGGAGACCATTGCTTCCAGTGCCCACCTGAGCACCCTAAGATATGCTGTTGTACAGAACCCCCAGCAGTGCATGCCCTTGAAAACAGGTGAGAGTCAGCTGAGTCCATAACCTCCCACTCTTATGCCTACAGATGTCAGCCATAGAGACCATGACGGAGAAGCTAGAGAGCTTTGCAGCCATGAAGGCCGACTCGGGCAGCTCCCTGCAGCCCCTCTCCCACCACCCCTTCAACTTCCGGTCCCCACCCCCAACGCTTTCTGATCCCATCCTCAGGAAGGGCAAGGAGCGATACACGTGCAGGTGAGGGGCCCTAGGGTGCTGCTGGGACAGCCCTGTTGGGGCTCAAATGCTACACCTGTGGCTGTGAACTTATGCTTCCAGGAAAAACTCAGAGTCCTGGCCACAGGAAAGCACAGCACCGTAATCAGTTGGTTATCTGCTTGAGGTCATGCTTTGCAAATAAGTGACATGGGTGGCCTCCCCTGCCTCACGCCATGCTGTGCTCATGTGAGCTCAAGAAAATGCAACCTCACCCCAGCTTAAACTGGGAAGGCTGGGGCTGGGGTGTGCTGGTCAGTGACTAACCTCAGTGCTTGGAGGGATGGGCAGTCCAGTGCTACAGCCTCAGCCGGTTTCTGCAGTGTCAGGATGACACCCTCCCAGCCACCCTGTGCTGGTGCAGGCCCGTCCAAGTCTCTGTTGGAGCCTGCACTGTCCAATGCCAGACTGAAGGGCCAGGTTGCTTCAGGGGACAGGGGCTGGTCTGTCTACTCCTGTGGCCCATGGCAGGCTGCTCTGTAACCGAGGCTGGGCTTCAGGGCTGTAGAAGAGACTGAAACCGGGATGCTGGGATGGGCCCACCTGTGCATCAGGTGTGAGACCCTGAGCATTAACATGAAACTATTTCTGGGAAATGGCCTTGTGAACCTGCCCTAATCCTCCCTCACCCTTCCCACCTCCCTCCACCCCAGGTACTGTGGGAAGATCTTCCCCAGATCAGCCAATCTCACCAGACACCTGAGGACGCACACTGGGGAGCAGCCGTACAGGTAGGTGCCGCCCGGGCCGGGTGTGGGGCGGGGCCACCTGCCTCCGTGCACTGCTGACCCACTTCTAGGAGTCAGTGTGCCCTTCCCAGGGCTCTCTGCTGGAGTGAGCAGGCAGTGGGTGGGGCCGGGTGCTCAATTCTGGTCATTTTGGCCCTCCCCTCCTGGTCTCACCAGGATGTTGTGAGGATGAGGCAGGAGGTGCCCAGGAACCTTCTGGAAGGCATCTGCCTGGCTCTCGAAGATGTGAGGGAGCAGCTCTCCACCCACCCTAGGGTGTCCATTGGGCAGGGGATCCCCATCAGAGCAGGGCTGAGCAGAGCCATGGCCCAGAGGGTCCACATGGGAGAAAACCTCAGCTTCCCCACCCCAGCCCAACTCCGTTCATCTCAGCTACAGCCATAGCTGCCCCCACACCCTCACCCCTGGTGGGCTAGGGAGTGGGCTAAAGGCAGGGTGGGACTCTGCACTTGGAGCCCACCAGGGATTCTAAGGGGTCCCAGGGACAGCCTGGATGGGAAGCGGTGCGTCTGATTCCAGGATCCCCCTGTGCTCCTCTCACCTGAGGAGCCGGCTGCCACCTGCAGAGAAGCAGTCACACAGCTCATCAGGATGGGGAAGGCATTGAATTTGGGGCTCACAACAGCCTCCCAACAGGCTTGTCATCCCGTTTCAAAGATGAGGGGCCCAAGGCTCAGAGATGTCCCATGAATCACCAGGGTCAGTGCCTGGGAGTGGGCATTTTAAGCGAGAGCCCCAGACAATGGTAACTGGGTGGCGAAGGAGGAAACGCTGGTTTTCTGCCAAGGTTGGTTTAGTGACACATGCAGGGTGTGTCTGTTCACAGAGGCCATTGGGGATAAAGAGTGTTTCACACGACTTAAGTTGACAGCGTAAGATTTCTGTCCTCTGGCCACACAAAGCTAGAGGGACCACATGATAATGCAAGCACTGGGGACTCCGTTTGTGTCTCCATCCCTGGGGAAGGAGACCAGCTGAGGCACCTGTGCATGTTTTGGTCACTGACCCCCACTCTGAGACAGAGCAAGCATCCCCGGCTGCTCCAGGGCTGTGTCCCAACTCGCAGGGTAAATGACAGCTCATACTACTTATAGGTCATCTGTTCAATGCTCACAGCCCTCCCCAACTCACAGGCCCCCCCTTGCCCACCCTTCAAAAAATAGTGACTTACAACTTAACAAAGGCTAGCAACAGAAAGATTTATTTGGTCTGGTCCCCTCCCAGAAAATGAGCTGTGTGTTTTTTCTGTAATGAGAGCCGACTTCTGGACAGCGTTGTGTGCTAAGAGCCCCTAGAGGGTTGGGGTGGTGTTTATAGAAGAATTTAATTATCATTGATTTCTTTTGCTCTCTCCAATCTGTGAGTTTCGACTTTGGTAACAATAATTGCTTTGCAAGTTTGTGTTGCAAATCCTGACTTTATCTGGCTCAAGGCAGGTCTGTGCCGAGGGGTTTGGAGCGTGTAGCTTTCCTTTTGATACCACTGGCTTTGATAATCTGGTTTCTGGACTGGCTTTGATAATCAGAAGGATTTTAAGTTGGAGGAGGGAAAGTGCTGGCCATCCCCAGAAGCCCGCCAAGTGGAGCCCAAGCCCCCCATGCCCACCCCAGTGTGAGCCCCTTCCCGGTGCCAGCACCCACGCGTGTGCCCGCCGCATGTGCGTATGTGTGTGCCCTGGAGAAGTCGGGCTGACGCAGCCCCACGCAAGCAGGAGGAAGCGGGCTTCTCATGGGTTGCCTAGAGCGATCGGGTAATCAAACCAGATGACATTGAAAGCCTCTTCCGTTTAGGTCCTTGCCTCAAATGACCTGAAATCATTCAGAATGTGTTTCAAAGCCCTGAGGTAGGGAACGTAGAGCCTTTGGTGCACCAAATGCATTTCCTGGAGGTAACTTGGCCCCTAGCTTCTCCTGGCCTCGAGGTCTTTGAGTGAAGTGGGAAGGTGAGATTCAGTTAATGTCACTCTTATTTCTTAAAAATAAAAATAAAGCACGTAGGCTTTGTGGGATTTGGGTTGGAGAAGCATAAACATTGAAATGGGAATGGGGAAGGGGGCTGCTCCTTGGTCTTCATCCTGACGGCCGGCCGGGAGGTCTCTCTGAGATGATGCCCAGTGGAGCCTGGAGTCACACCCTGGATGCGAGCCTGCTCGGGCTGCCCAGGACTCCTGCCGGGACCCGAGATTCCCGCCTCAGGGCTGCTGGCTCCCTGGTCTGCCGTGTGCTTCCGTCATCCCCCCAGGCTCAGTCCTGCCTTCTGTGTGAAGCTGGATCATGCAAGGGCGGCATAGTTGTGCTTCCATCGGGGGCTGCAGGTGGCCCATGCCTGTCCTTTCCTTTTTAGTTTTATTTTTACGGCTGGGTTTCAAAATACCTTCTTTCTTCCCCTTCCCTCCCTTTTACAGTCACCAAAAGCAGTTCCCCCTGTAGTGGTTGCAGGAGACCCCACTGGATCCCAGGAAGGATGCTGCTGCCCAGGGCTCAGGGGCTCGGGGGCCCTGGCCACCTCCCTGTGACCTGCCCATGCTCTGTTGTCCCCCTGCCAATGGCTTCCCTGGGAGTGCGGCAGGCACTGTCACAGCAAGGTCCTCTCAAGGCCTTCCGCAGTGCGCTGGGGCCAGGCTACCCTGCACATTCTCCTTCCTTTTGGAGCTCACAGGCGTGTTATTTTACACAGTGAGGCCATCAATTTCACCGGCCGCTTGTCAGCTTATTTACAACGCAGACCCCAGCTGCTCAGAGAACTCTGCTCCCTTGCAGCCCTGGGCTCACAGCTCCCCTAAATTTCAAATGGACTTCTCTCTCTGGGCCATTTATTTAGATTAGAAGCAAGAGAGGGCCACGTTCAGGGCTCTCTGCAACCAAATAGAATGCACAGCCCCGTCCGTGGCTCTCCCCGGCCCCAGAACTTCACACAAGGGACTTGCTCTCCAGTTTCATGAACAAGCTTCTTTTCCAGTCCCGTTTCCCACCTCGGATCCCCAGTTGCGGGGTTTACACAGGAGCCATTAGGTGGAGTTTCTGCAAAGGTCGCTGCATTTCCAAAGAAACCAGGAACTGAATGAGCTGTGTGTGAGCACACATTCAGACAGACAAGCAGACACACTGGCAGGCAGACAGGCAGGCGGACAGACAGGCAGACGGGCAGAC
>NW_012103477.1:377905-380040 GCF_000951045.1 Mandrillus leucophaeus
GCCAGGTGACCAAGCCGGCCACAAGTTCAGCTGTGCCTCTGAAACTCAAGGACATTTTGATTTAATCTGAGGCACTAAAAGTTTCCAAACCAAAATGCTTCACCTTGAAATACACACATGCACACACATACACATGTGTACACATGTGTAATACACATGAATGCACACACGTGCACATACATATATGCCCCATGTACACGTACACATTCACATGCACATATGCACACAGAGATGCACGTGTGTATACATGTGTATACATATGCAGGTGCATGCAGGTGCCCAAATACAGGCATGCACGTACACACACACACACACACACACACGTGTACATAACATGTACATGCATAAATATATCTGCATAGATCTGCACACATGCAAGTACATGCACATGGACAGTGTGTGCACATACACATGCGTGATGGACAGTCGTGTGCGTACACATAGAGACGCGTGTGTGCATGTGTGCATGTGCATATAAACACACAGAGCAGCAGAACAATGGGGGAATTCAGATCCAGGAATATTGGCGCATGCTCTGTGCAACCTGGGATATCAGGGCTCCATGTGCCCCACTTACTCTGGGGGAGCCTTCAGACACCCTAGCAGAGCTGCTTCCTGTGTAAAAGCTAAAGCCAGGCCAGCTGACAGAGAACCGAAGATGTTCCAAACTCTTAAGAGGCCTGAGGGGGTGATCCCCTGATTCTACAGAAGGGAAAACGAGGCCCACAGAAGTGAGGTGCATTGCTCAGGCCCAGAACCTGGAGCCAGAGCCCACGCTCTTATCGCACTGGCCATGGGTGGTCTAAGGCTGTGTACCCGCAGGGCCCAGCTCACTCCCTACCACCTCCAGCAGGTGAGGAAGAATCCCCCTGAAACCCGGGCTCCCTAAGAGCCCACCTGCTGCTCCAGGGCAGGGCTGCGTCTTCCTGTCATTGCTTCTAGGAGAGTGGGGGCACCTGGAAAGAGGCGTCCAAGCAATAAACACAGGAGGCAGTTGGACACTGGCTCTGGCAAAGCCACGTTCCAAGTCTGTGCCCCTCGTAGGTAGGTGAGCTCGCCTGTAGGGCCCTCAGCATCTTCTTCCATCAGAGCCCAGGGCAGGCTCAGAGGAGGGGTCAGGGGGAGAAGCTGGCCATGGCCATGGTCCCACAAGCCTCACCTCCACCCTGCTGCAACCCCACCTGCTCTGCAGCCCCAAGGTTGTCCCTGCATTCCCCGCTGGGCTCCAGGAACAACAGCCTGAAGGGAACTCAGCTCTGGCCATGCTGAGACAGCCGCACGGGAGCTGTTCGTGTTCCCTGCAGCTGCGTGTCAGACCCATAAGTGCCATGGGCCAGGCCTTACCTACGCCCCACAGCCCTGTCCTCAGGCACGATCCCCTAAACTGCAGCTCCCAGAGCAAGACCAGGCGAGGAACAGGCGAGGATTCTTCGATGGCATCCTTGCCAGGGTGAGCCCAGGAGCAGGAGTGTGTGCAGAGGCTGAACCACCTGGAAGACAGCAAGGCCCCCATGCCCCAAGCTAGGGTGGCAGCCCGGCCATACTGCAGAAGCCCCACCAGGACAGAGGGCTGTCTCCAGGAGAAAGACGTGTGGCTGGGCCTCCCCATTGCCTTTGCCAAGGCCCACCATGCCCTGCTCCTCACAGCCCTGGGGATGGGGACAAGGGAGGCTCTCAACACTTCAGAACATACGGGCACAGCTGGCCACAGACCCAGGCCTTCGGAAGGCCCGTCCTGCAGAGGCAAAGTCCCCAGGTCCAACTGGCCTTGTCCCGAGAGCCCCCACGTCACTGTCGAAAATGAGAATAGGGCAAGATGGACATAGGCAGCCAGTCCCTGGGGTGGCGGGGCGTTCCCTGGGCCTCCTGCGGAACCAGCTCCTGCCCTTTGCCGTCAGAAAGGATCCATGCCTGTCGGGCATCCTGGTCCTGCAGCCCAGCGAACCCCTGAGTTGAATTATGTCCCTCAACATTCCCAGGTGGAAGTCCCAGCCCCCAGCATTTCAGAATGGGACTCTCTTCAGAGATAAGGTCTTTAAGGAGGGATTAAGCAGAGGCCACACTGGAGTAGAGTGGGCCCCAATCCAGCGGCACTGACAGTCTTGAAAAAAGGGACAACTTGGAGAAAAACACGC
>NW_012103477.1:384785-394793 GCF_000951045.1 Mandrillus leucophaeus
GAAGGCAGACAGACAGGCAGATGGACAGACAGATGAACAGACAGGCAGGCAGACAGACAGGCAGACTGGCAGGCAGGCAGACAATCAGGCAGGCAGACAGACTGGGCTGCGTCCACATGCCAGAGGGGCACATGGCCCCAGCTGGGTGGGAAGCCTCTGGCTGGGCAGGGCCTGAATTTGCATCTGGGCTGGAGACGCAGGGTCCAGTGTGTCCTTTCTCGGCAGTCTGTCAGCCTCAAAAGCAGGGCGGTCCCAGGGCTGGGCACCACCGTTCCAGTCTAAGGATATATCAGGGTGGGGGATGTGAGAAAATGCATTCGGGGGTGTAAAATCCCTTCTTTCCCGGAGATTGTGTGGGACATGTCAGGTAGGGGGGCACCCAAGCATCTCCACCCCAGCTGCCGAAACGGCTCCATCCTCGACCTTACTCTTGTGTGAGTTCACAGGCCGAGTAAAACAAAACTGCAGCGCCGCCCAGGGCAGGCTTTGTGGATGGCTGGTACAAGCCAGGGCGCTGCCTGTCACTGGGCTGCGGGAGGAGAGGCTGGGACCTGGGTACCCGGAGGCAGCTCAGCTGACCTGGGGAGGAGCAGGGGCTCCCAGAGAAGCCCACAGGCCGGGCCCCTGGGTTCAGGAGCAGAGAAGGTTGAGGGTCACTTCGGGGGAGCTTGGGGACTTCCATCACAACTGGTTCTTTGCCTGTCTCCCGTGGAAGAGGCCCGAGTGAGCCTGACCTCTGGCAACAGTTGGAAGATTCGGGAACTGAGTGGATGAAGCCTCAGGGCAGCGCCAGGAGCGAAGTGGGTGGGACGTGGAACTGCCATGGCCAGGTGTGGGAGAGGAGGGCCCTTCTCCCGCGACTGCCTCCGTTCTCTAGGGGACCCATTATCAGACAGACTTCCTAGGTTCTACCAGGCAGCTTGGGGAGCCGGGGAGACTCGCAGGCTCTGAGATTCCAAGGACAGTTTCTCACGGCCACAGCCCCTCCGTGTGTGGAACGCTGAGCTCCTGGGCCCGGCGGCAGCACCCGGAAGGTGCGGGACTGCAGCTTCCTGCCTCAGGGAGGCCCCTGCGGGTGTGTTGATGGCGGCCAGACTCCCTCGCCAGGCTTTTGCGATAGCAAACACCAGTCCAGGCCCCTCCTGTACAGGGCAGCACCGCGCCGAGAAGGCTGAACCAAACAGCCCCTCCCGGTCTGGTAGGCCAGGACTCCCGAGTGTCGC
This sequence comes from Mandrillus leucophaeus, assembly GCF_000951045.1. NCBI lineage: Eukaryota > Metazoa > Chordata > Mammalia > Primates > Cercopithecidae > Mandrillus > Mandrillus leucophaeus. The sequence continues at coordinate 386,009 of NW_012103477.1, forward strand.
CAGGCACGTCCCCATCCATGTGACAAGGGCACATGACCTGTATGCTGCACTGGAGCGGGCTACCAGCACCGGTCGGGGCGGGGTGGGGCCTCTCCGAGCCCTGTCCTCTGTGGGAATGAAGGCCACTGTGCTTAAAACAGCCACGCCCCCTTCGGGTGAACAAACCCTGCCCAGTCCTGGTGCCTCCACAGAGGCTCCCACAGAGGCCCTGGCCCGGTCTCCGGCTGCTGCCGAGCCCCCCCTGCCAGAATCCTGCCACAGTGGATGGGCTTTCTGCGTGCTGTGCCGTGGACATCATGGAGCTTGTTCTGTTTTCAAAATATGAAAATGCATGATCATATAAACAGAATGTTCAAGTGTGTGTGTGTGCCTCTGGGATCAGATGAGCACCCCTGCGGGCGTTCTGATAGCCAAGAGCACACACAAATGTGCACACACAGGCGGGGCACACATGCACACGCCAAGCACACACGTGCAACTGAAAACCAAGCAGTCAGGGTTCCCTTCACCGTCGCCCAGCCCAGCCGGGTGTCAGTAAGCCAGCCCTGCCCGCCCCGGGTGCCCCCCAGGGAGGAGGCTGTGTCTTCACAGAGGCAGCGCACGTGCGTCTGCAGAGCTCGTGGGGTTCCTCCTCAGCTCATGCCCAGCTCCCCCTCTCCGTTTCAGGCGTGATTTTCTTGCTGCTCAATGCACGTGTTGCTCAGGCCCCCTAACTCTCAGCCCCGCTCTCCAAAATGAGAGAGAACAACCCTCCCTTTTCCTGCCTGCACGGTCACCACGTGTGGCTGTGAAGGTCACTCCCAGCGCAAGGGCCCCATGCGGAGGGGGAACCTCCACACACAGCCCTCCTCGATCACTCGTTGTGATGACTTTCCAGCAGCAAAAGGCCTTGCTCTGCTAAGCTCAGGGTGTTAGAGTCCTGCTCTGCCTGATGCCGTGGAGGCCAGATGGAGGAAGGGGGTCTCATCCCAACTTTCCCGTGTGCATGGTGCAGACTGGCCGCAGCCCTGCCCACCCTGGGGGAGTAAAGATAAGCCGAGCCCGGAGCTGGCAGTGCTCAAAGGGGCCAGTGTGGTCTTTGTGTCCTTAATAGAGGAGGCAGCCAACAGGTAGCAGCCTCCAGGGCAGCCCCCAAGCCCTCCATGAATGGATTGGCAAACTGAGGCTCCAAGTGAGGTGGGGCCTGCCCAGGGGCCCCCAGCCACCTCGAAGGCTGGAGGAGGAAGGTCACAGGGAGCTGGTCTGGGTGCTGGTCTGTGGAAGCCTCCACCTGGGACGCTGGCCCTGCCGTGCGTCTTTCCATGGAGCAAGGCCGCCCTCCGGAGGCTGCAAGGAGCACGTCATCCCCGGCAGCCCACCTGCGGGCCGTGGGGCCTGGGGACCAGGGAGAACCAGACAACAGAGGGCGGGAGATGCTGGAAGGTCGGGGGCACCGCCTGCCCAGGGGACGTGGGACACTCTCCGGGGGGATCCACCACCCACAGAACAGTAGAAGAATGAACCCCTGCTTTTTTTTTTTTTTTTTGAGACAGAGGCTCTTTCTGTCACCCAGGCTGGAGTGCAGTGGCCGGATCTCTGCTCACTGCAAGCTCCGCCTCCCGGGGTCCTGTCTCTTATACACATCTAGATGTGTATAAGAGACAGCCTAAGGGTCGCCAAGGATGGCCAAGGAGGGCCAAGGAAGGGTTACCAAGGATGGCCAAGGAGGGCCAAGGATGGCCAAGGAGGGCCAGCAGCAGCAGGAGCTGGAGAGAGGCCAGGGACAGATTCTCCCCGAGTCTCGGAAAGAACTCGGCCTGCCCTCGCCTGGATCTTGGACTTCTGGCCTCAGAGCTATAAAGGCATCCACGGCTGCTGCTTCAGGCCCCCATACTGTGGGGTTTGGTTTGGGCAGCTCTGGGAAACTGACTGTCCTCCCTGTTGGAGCCGAACCAGCCACCAGGCCCTGTTCTGTGTCCGAGCCGGACACTCCGCTCCCCAACACTGGAAAGCAAATACTCTCTGCACAGGGGGTGTGCAGCAGACATAAAGAGGGCAAAGCCCCTGCCCCCAGCTGGCGGGGATTCCATGCAAACCTACGTGGGGCCACCAGATGGATCTCATGGCACATGCCCATGTGATAAGCCTGGGCTCTCACCCTGCGCCATCTCATCCCGTCCTCGGAGTGGACAGGGAGGGGCATGTCCTCGGGTCATCGAGAGGGCACAGGCCCCAAAGACAACCCCACCCAAGGGCACCTCACCAACAACCAGGGTGAGAACCAGGACCCAGATCCCAGCAGCTCCATGGCTGAGGAGATGGGTGTGTATACAAGACGCTCCCAGCACCCAACATAGGCGACCAGGACCGAGGAACTGTCCTCAAGCCCTGAAGCCTGCTGAGTTCTGTCCATCCTGGAAGGCAGAAAGACAAGAGATAGAGACGTGGCATCTGTGGAGAGCCAGGGGATTACGGCCTCCCCAAGCCCAGTTCCTGTGCACACAGGCGACTCTGAGACATGGAAGTCAGTCACTGGGAGACGCTGTCACTTTCTTGCTTGGATGCCAAGACCAGGACTCCTGCATCTCCCCCGCACTGTGGGTACCTCCCAGGGTGGCAGTGGGCAGTGCCCCCAGGCAGAGTGAGGACAAGGAAGAGTGGCCCTGGGGCTCTGGGCGTGGGCAGTCCAGGAACTGCGTGCCCTGCCCTTTGCTTGGGCCCGTCTACCAGCATGTCCAGCACCTGCCCGGGGGCCCTCAGCTCCCCTGGGGCCCAGCCCACCCAAGACACAGCTCTTGGCCATGAACATGAAGATGAGCCAAACTCCAGTGGCTCTTCCTGAAAGAAATGAGAACGCTCAGCCACGCCCATGCACACTTTGTTCTTTTTTTTAATACTGAGGAACCGGAGTGGAGGGGTCCTGCCAGGCTGCAGTGACCCTGGGGGAAGTCAGGAGAGCCCTGGGCTGCAGGAGAGTCCCCTCAGGCTCTGAAGCAAGCATGTCCTGGTGCTTTCAGACTGCTGACAACAGGCTTTGGGCCCTCACTCTCCAGATCCCAGAGAGCCCTCCGGGGCTCCCAACTCTCGGGCCAGTGCTCACGTCCTCAAGTTGTCAGCCTGAAATCCTTCCCCCCGAAGTCTGCCCTGAGGGTGCCTCTCGTGCAGTGCCCAGTCCCCACACCAGTGCAAGACCAGCTTCCCCACAGGACTGCCCACCTCTTCCTCCCCAACACCGCCTGGCCCTGGTGCCCTCACGGCCACAACAGCCGCCTGCCGCTGGGCCTTGCCCCGCCCCCACCACCCTGAGCACTTGTCCTCCTCTCCTGGGATCGCCCCAAGGCCTCCGTGCCTCTCACTCTGCAGACTCAGTGGCTGGGCCCGGGAACCGGTGGGAGCTCTCTCAGGAAGGGGGCTGAGGGTCGTTGGGGGAGGCAATGGGGGCAGAGCCGAGTCACCAGCCTTTGGGGGTCCATGGCAAGGAGAGAGACGCCTGAACTTGGCCAATCTCCTCCTGTGTCATTTCAGGCCGGAGATGCAGGACGTGGACGGCAGCTCCCAGTGTCCAGGTCTAGCCAGCGAGAAGCAGGAGGACGTGGAGGAGGAGGATGACGATGACCTGGAGGAGGACGATGAGGACAGCCTGGCCGGGAAGTCGCAGGACGACACGGTGTCCCCCGCACCCGAACCCCAGGCCACCTATGAGGACGAGGAGGACGAGGAACCACCCACCTCCCTGGCCGTGGGCTTCGACCACACCCGAAGGTGGGGGCAGCCGTGTGCTCCTGGACGGGGCAAGGGGGGAACGTGGGCGTCCATCGGGAGGGGGACCTCCCTCTTCAACCACTCGTGAGCCTATCCCAGGCTCAGCCCCTACTCCAGCACAGCCACCTCGGGGCTCCTGCACACAGGCCAGGGCAAGGCTGAGCCATGGGCAACAGGGTCAGGGGCTCTCAGCCCCCCACCCACCCCCAGGAGCCCTGGAGGCTGGAAGCAGAGTGTGGAGGGGAAGGCATTTCCCTGCACTGAGCAGACATGGAGGCCCCCAGCCCTGCAGCAGAGCTACCTGTCAGCCTGGGACAGCGTGTGCAGCCCCTAGAGGGCCGTGGGCACAGGGGCCAAGCACCCACTATTCTGTGCCGGCCAGAGCCACTTCCCCATATCCTCAGTGTTCGCCGCCAGTATCAGGCTTGGGCAACACTGCCAGCATTCCCAGATCCCCCAGGAGGCCCTTCGGAGGCGGTGCTTCCTCCCCAGCCTGGATGCTGCCCCTGAGTCCCGAGAGAGGGAGCCCCGGGCCTCTTGGAGCTGCCTGGGGTCTTAGAGCATTGAAGCCTCCTTCTCCACCCTCCACTCGAAAGATCTGAGCCCCCTGCCTGCTGCCTGATGTGTGTGCACGCACTCACCCCCGCCCTGACCTCTGTCCGTCACTCTCCTGCATCCGTGTGGCTTCCCGTCCAGGCGTCTGTGTGTCCGTGTGTCTGTCTCCCTGTGCATGTGGCTGGCAGAGATGCAGTGGCGTGCATGCAGGCCCGGAGCAGGCCTTGCGGCATCAGAGAGGCGGCCAAGGCCAGGCTGCTAACAGCAGGCCCTCCCTCTCCCCGGTCATTGGTGCAGGTGTGCTGAGGACCATGAAGGCGGTCTGTTAGCTTTGGAGCCGATGCCGACTTTTGGGAAGGGGCTGGACCTCCGCAGAGCAGCTGAGGAAGCATTTGAAGTTAAAGATGTGCTTAATTCCACCTTAGATTCTGAGGCTTTAAAACATACACTGTGCAGGCAGGCTAAGAACCAGGTAGGTACCCACCAGAGCCCCGCCCCCACCCCACCTGGCCTCCTCAGCCAGGGGACAGCCAGCACTCACCTCCCGCCGTGGCCCTCCCAGGCCTGGGGAAGCTCTGATCACTACTAACGCCCCCGTGCTGCATCCTCCAGATAGGCCCCAGTGACCACCGCCCTCCCGCAAGCTGGGGTGCAGCAGGGAGGGGCTGAGAGCCGATGACCCTGGTGGGACCCTCACGAGGGAGCTCACTCGTGGACACGGGCAGCTCACCTTCCTGTGGTCCTCAGTGGGAAAGGTCTGTGAGCAGGTTTCTGGCCCGCCCAGCCGCCTTCGTCTCGCTCCTTCTCTGAGCTGGGCCCCAGTGGCCTGCAGTCCGGATTTTTCCCACGGGAAGAGCTGTCCAGCCGGGCGGTCTCTGCTTCCCGGCTGGAGCTATGAGGTCAGCAAGGGCACCAGGGTTGGCCCCAGGTGCTTCTCAGCTTCTCTCCTTAGGGCAGGTGGCCCCAGGGCCCTGCCCACGCATCTCTCCAGTCTATAGGGACTGGGGTCTCATTCAGCTCTCTACAGCCCTCCCAGAGGAAACAGGTCCGCCCCAGGTCTCAGCAAAAGCCGTCTGCGTGTCTGTCTTTGTCTTTTTACTAATTCTGTCTGGAGTGTTAACTCGGGTGGGACAGCGTTGGGCTTCCCCACCTCCCTTGCCCTTAACCCGCACACGACGCTCCCCGAGTCCCATCCCCACCTGCCCTGTGCTGGGGGCAGAAGGATGTCCCATGAGCTAATGCCTGGAAACATACCTGCACTTCCTAAGAATCCCATCGGCCCAGAAATGCTGCACGTCCCTGTCCCAGAGGCAGCTCTTTGGTGTCCCCACGGTCACCAAAACAGGCATCCCCTGGCAGGGGTGGCTCTTGTTGACCCCCAGGGCCCTCCTAGACCAGACACGTGTCTGTAGTTTCTGCTGATCACCAAGTGGAGAAAACTTGGGGGGAAGGGGTGGGAAGGAGAGGAGGCTTTGAGGGGGAGGACCCCAAAGCAGCCAAGGGAGCTGGTGTGCACAGGAGGCCCCGCACTGGCACCCCAGTGTCCTGGCATCACTCGGAGCAGCGGGTGGCCTTCCTCCCTCCCACTGTCACGGCTGCTCGTGTCTTCCTCTTCCAGGCTGCGGAGAGAATCTGGGTCTCTTAGTCCCTTTTGCTCCCTCTTCCCACTGTGGACCAGGGCGAGGTTGAGCCAGGCCAGGGCTGCGGGAGGCTGAGAACAGACGAGGCTCGGCCCTGCCGTCCCGGGACGGTCTGTCCTGCCCGCACGCTCACCTGCCTGTGTGAAACAGCCCGCCCTGTCCATGCGCTGCCTGTCTGGGATGGCCCGCCCTGCGCACGCACTCACCTGCCTGTCTGGGATGGCCCGCCCTGCCCACATGCTCACCTGCCTGTCCTGTGTGTGTGTCATCCCCTCCCCGCCAGGCATATGCAATGATGCTGTCCCTTTCCGAAGACACTCCTCTCCACACCCCCTCCCAGGGCTCTTTGGACGCTTGGTTGAACATCACTGGAGCCACGTCGGAGTCTGGAGCATTTCACCCCATCAACCACCTCTGACGGGCTGGGCGGCCGGGGGCCGGCGGCCAGAGTGAGGGCACCAGCCGCGGAGGACGGAGGCTGACGGGGCCGTGGAGGACCCCGTCCCTGCGTGTGGCCACTCCTCAGCATCCTCCCCACCCACCATGTTTCATTCCGACTTTTCCAGTGGAAACTCAGACCCCGAAAGTCCCTAAAGCAGCCGTAGAATCTCACAATCTCCAACGATTGGTCTTGAGAACACTGTTCAGTGATGGCTCTGCAGGCGGCCGTCCAGAGACAGCCAACGGAGCTGCCTCGCAGAATCAGCCAGTGGGCAGGTGGACGCTCTGCTGAGACACAGAATCAACCCGTGGGCAAGTGGACGCTCCGCTGAGACACAGAATCCACCCGTGGACAGGTGGACGCTCCGCTGAGACAGAAGCTGGTGGCCACTGCTGGGTGCCTGCGTGGGGTTGCAGAAGGGAGTGGATAGACGGGTGTGCTCAAAAGAGAGAGATCACTCAAATGATTTTTATAATGAAATGACAAGAATAACCCTTTTGGTAATCGTATTGACTACAGAGTCTATTTAAGCATGTGGTTTTAAAAATAGACAGTATTTTTTAAAAATCAAAAAATGACTTGCAAATTGTTTTTTAAAAGTAATTTTCCATTGCTTTGAAATTTGAGCTCGTTTGCAAACCCGAGTCTGCCTGGGAACCCGCACTGTGCCTGGGCCTGTTCTTTCTACTGTAGATAATGGAGAAATTTTCTATCTCTGTCCCTATTTGTATACACCAAGGTGACGCTGGGTGCCCCGAGGCAGAACAAGAGGCATGGGACCACACCCGCGAACCGTGCAGACTGCTGAGGAAGTCTTAGACAGGGTGCCCTGGGCTGCAGGCCTGCCCGAGGCTGGGATGGGGAGCATGCCTGCCATCATGTGACATGGAATTGGTGCCAGGGCCGCCACGTGGCCTTCAGAGGAATCCGCAGGCCCCCACCTAAGACCCCTCAATTGTATGGGGAAGTCGAGGGCCCATGGCTTGAGTCCCGAGATGTGGCCGGGCACCCACCTTCCTTCCCTCCTCTGTCCCTGCCTTGGCCACCCCACGCCGGAACCCACCGCCGTCTTCTGAAGGCAGGGCCTTGGCCATGTCCTGGGTCTCCCAACTCCCACCTGTCCCCAGCCTCTCCGGTGTCCTCCACGTGGCTGCCCTGGGGAGCGATCCCAGCGGATGGCTCCGGGCCACCAAGCCGTACCTGTGCCTGAGACTCCGGATGGACGACACAGTCACCACGCCACTCTTCCTGTGCGCTCTTGGTGAGACACAGCTTGAGAACAGAAGGGCGTCGGGGGAACCTGCCGCAAGCAGCAGAGACAGCACAACCCCCGGGGCCCGGCCGCCTCCCTCTCTTGGGATGCAACTTCTTCCCCACTCGGATGGGCTTTAAATTATTCCCATAGGGGCCAATTTCAAATAATAATTTTTTCCCTGATGGAATTTACCTTAATCTGTATATAACTTGTAATTTTTTCTAATTCATTTCTTTTCTTATTTTATTTCCTCCTTAACAGTATTTTTGGCATTAGACATTCTTATTGTGAAGAAATAATGTTAATATAAGTATCTGGTGAAGGACCAAAACCGTGTAATAAGGTTGTGTGTCGTGTGGGAGTGGGGCGATTTTTTATGTGCCAAATACCCCCGTCCCCCCCATGAATCCTGCTGTCCCTGCTGCCGTTTACCAGACAATCATATGTTTTTGTTAAATTTGCGTTTCAGTTGCATTTGCATTTAAGACAAGTGTTCTATTTATTTCTTGTATTGTTTGGAAGAAAAAATCATGATAGTGTCCCAACAAGAAGAGAAAAAAAACGCCCACGTTGCCCTTAAAAAAAAAAAAAAGAGCGTAAATACAAACAGGAGTGGTGCAAGCCGCCTTGGTGTGGGTTTGTGTCACGCGTGGACATCTCAAGCTGTCCCCAGCGGTGACAGGAGATGTCCTGGCTGCTCCAGGCCAAAAGACAATCGTCTCTGTGGGGGCCAGGCGGTCCAGGCTTGCACTGAAGACTTGCCATGGGGAGGTTCCTGCAGGAGGCTCCACCTGATGTATCACAGTGAAAGGGACCCCTCCCACGCCAGATCTGCACAGCGTGACAAGACGGGACCCACCTGTGCGTGCGCTGGGGCCACGTGCGGCCTGGGTGGCCACCCGGGGCAGCGGGGGAGCTGCCTGCAGAAGAGCCAGCTGGCGTGTCGGGAAGGATTCAGGATCTGCAAACACAACCGTTCAGGCCTCCTTATGCGTTTCCACAACATCCCCTGGGTCAGACCCACCAGGTACCGCATAGGAATTTCCAGTTTTCCTTGATCTAGATGGGATTCTTGTACAAATTCAACCTCGGACATAAACACCCCATTTCTGTAAACCCAAATTATATGATTTCTTCTGCGAAAGAGTAAGG
>NW_012103477.1:397276-400124 GCF_000951045.1 Mandrillus leucophaeus
CACGGGGCACGGGGCAGGGACACGAGCTCCCTTCCCCCTACCCTTTGTGGCCTGGCCTGCCAGGCAGAGCCAGAGCCTGCGCTGAGGAGCGCGTGTGCCTCTTCCAGGTGTAAGTACTGCGACCGCTCCTTCAGCATCTCTTCGAACCTCCAGCGGCACGTCCGGAACATCCACAACAAGGAGAAGCCCTTCAAATGCCACCTGTGCAACCGCTGCTTCGGGCAGCAGACCAACCTGGACCGGCACCTCAAGAAGCACGAGCACGAGAACGCACCAGGTGGGCCACCCACAAGGTCAGGCCCCACAGAGGGGGAGGGGAAGAGGAGGGAAGGGGGCACCGGGCAGGGAAGAGGGCCACAGACGATACCTCAGGAAGCCAACAGGCACCCCTCAAACTGTAGTCATTCAAGAGAACCCAGAGCTCTCCAGTGTCCCTAAGAAACCTGCCTCCCTAAGAGCACCCCAAGTGTGCACTGTTCGCGGCTGGTTTGCCCCATGGAGGGAGGGGATCACTGAGAGGCCACCGCCTGACGCTCTCTCCCCTCCGCAGTGAGCCAGCACCCTGGGGTCCTCACGAACCACCTGGGGACCAGCGCCTCCTCTCCCACCTCAGAGTCGGACAACCACGCACTTTTAGATGAGAAAGAAGACTCTTATTTCTCAGAAATCAGAAACTTTATTGCCAATAGTGAGATGAACCAAGCATCAACGCGAACAGAGAAACGGTAAGAAGACTATCTCGGGCTGGGTAAGGTGTGGACCCAGCCAACAGCCCTGCATGGCCACCCTCAGAGGACCCCAGCACCAGCCCCTGGCACATCCAGAAAGGCACAGTGGGGACCTCACCACAGAGGGTGAGGCGCCCGGGCTCTGGGAACCTGGGGAAGCTGTGCTGTCTGCCTCAGCTCCTCCACCCGGAGAGTCATGAGAGTAAGCACCCCTGGGCTTGCTGACCTCACTGTTAACAGATATGTGCGCAAAACACTAGCCAGGTGACCAAGCCGGCCACAAGTTCAGCTGTGCCTCTGAAACTCAAGGACATTTTGATTTAATCTGAGGCACTAAAAGTTTCCAAACCAAAATGCTTCACCTTGAAATACACACATGCACACACATACACATGTGTACACATGTGTAATACACATGAATGCACACACGTGCACATACATATATGCCCCATGTACACGTACACATTCACATGCACATATGCACACAGAGATGCACGTGTGTATACATGTGTATACATATGCAGGTGCATGCAGGTGCCCAAATACAGGCATGCACGTACACACACACACACACACACACACGTGTACATAACATGTACATGCATAAATATATCTGCATAGATCTGCACACATGCAAGTACATGCACATGGACAGTGTGTGCACATACACATGCGTGATGGACAGTCGTGTGCGTACACATAGAGATGCATGTGCGCATGTGCATATAAACACACAGAGCAGCAGAACAATGGGGGAATTCAGATCCAGGAATATTGGCGCATGCTCTGTGCAACCTGGGATATCAGGGCTCCATGTGCCCCACTTACTCTGGGGGAGCCTTCAGACACCCTAGCAGAGCTGCTTCCTGTGTAAAAGCTAAAGCCAGGCCAGCTGACAGAGAACCGAAGATGTTCCAAACTCTTAAGAGGCCTGAGGGGGTGATCCCCTGATTCTACAGAAGGGAAAACGAGGCCCACAGAAGTGAGGTGCATTGCTCAGGCCCAGAACCTGGAGCCAGAGCCCACGCTCTTATCGCACTGGCCATGGGTGGTCTAAGGCTGTGTACCCGCAGGGCCCAGCTCACTCCCTACCACCTCCAGCAGGTGAGGAAGAATCCCCCTGAAACCCGGGCTCCCTAAGAGCCCACCTGCTGCTCCAGGGCAGGGCTGCGTCTTCCTGTCATTGCTTCTAGGAGAGTGGGGGCACCTGGAAAGAGGCGTCCAAGCAATAAACACAGGAGGCAGTTGGACACTGGCTCTGGCAAAGCCACGTTCCAAGTCTGTGCCCCTCGTAGGTAGGTGAGCTCGCCTGTAGGGCCCTCAGCATCTTCTTCCATCAGAGCCCAGGGCAGGCTCAGAGGAGGGGTCAGGGGGAGAAGCTGGCCATGGCCATGGTCCCACAAGCCTCACCTCCACCCTGCTGCAACCCCACCTGCTCTGCAGCCCCAAGGTTGTCCCTGCATTCCCCGCTGGGCTCCAGGAACAACAGCCTGAAGGGAACTCAGCTCTGGCCATGCTGAGACAGCCGCACGGGAGCTGTTCGTGTTCCCTGCAGCTGCGTGTCAGACCCATAAGTGCCATGGGCCAGGCCTTACCTACGCCCCACAGCCCTGTCCTCAGGCACGATCCCCTAAACTGCAGCTCCCAGAGCAAGACCAGGCGAGGAACAGGCGAGGATTCTTCGATGGCATCCTTGCCAGGGTGAGCCCAGGAGCAGGAGTGTGTGCAGAGGCTGAACCAACTGGAAGACAGCAAGGCCCCCATGCCCCAAGCTAGGGTGGCAGCCCGGCCATACTGCAGAAGCCCCACCAGGACAGAGGGCTGTCTCCAGGAGAAAGACGTGTGGCTGGGCCTCCCCATCGCCTTTGCCAAGGCCCACCATGCCCTGCTCCTCACAGCCCTGGGGATGGGGACAAGGGAGGCTCTCAACACTTCAGAACATACGGGCACAGCTGGCCACAGACCCAGGCCTTCGGAAGGCCCGTCCTGCAGAGGCAAAGTCCCCAGGTCCAACTGGCCTTGTCCCGAGAGCCCCCACGTCACTGTCGAAAATGAGAATAGGGCAAGATGGACATAGGCAGCCAGTCCCTGGGGTGGCGGGGCGTTCCCTGGGCCTCCTG
>NW_012103477.1:407287-422257 GCF_000951045.1 Mandrillus leucophaeus
TTTTTTTTTTTTTTTTTTTTTGGCAACACGGCCCCATCTCTCTGAAGTGGGACGTTCGGACGGATGGAGCCCTCAGCGTGTCTTTTCTGCAGAAGCAGAACCGATGAGGGCCACCCTTACCGTTGCTCTCCGGATCTCCCCGTCCCATCCCGCCGTTTTCAGCTGTCTTCCCAAGCATCCCATCTTCTCTCGGCGCTCTGTCCTTCCACCCTTCCCAAGAGTCCTGGTTGCACGTTTTAAGTCACATATTTTTGTCCCCCTGAAAATGATAGCAAGCCCAGTTTCTCCTGAGCATCCAGCCCCCAGGTCCCAGCACTTGGCATTTTCAGGAGGCCCTGTTCTTACTGCCCCTGACAAAGACAGCACTTATTTCCTGGGCTGATGCACCCCAAAACATGGCGCCGACACTTAGCGTGGCCCCAGGCCCCAGCGAGCCTCGCCCTCCCAGCTTTGCTCCGCCCAGCAGTGTTGGTGCCCAGAGATGACATGGGCCAGGGAGCCCGGCCCAGGTGTGAGAATTCAGAGATTCTGGCCTTCAACTGTCACCACACTATAAGGGGCCCATGTCGCTGTGTAGCATGGACAGGGACGTGACAAGGCAACTGGCTGTGTCTGTGGCCAGGTGGCCAGGGTCAGGGCTGCAAGCCAGGTGTCCAGGGCCCCTCCGTTCAGCCTAAATGCTGCCCCAATGCTAACTCCTTGGATTGTCAACCCCCATCCCCCAAACGGAAATTCCGAAGGAGGCCTCCTCGCACATGCCCTCTGCTGCTCCTCAAAACCCAACCCCCAGCAAGCCGACATCCCCACCAGTTCCTGCTCTCATCCCCAGGTTGGGCCCATGGGGTTGCTCCTCTGTGGGCCCGGCAGACCCTTCATGAGGGGGACCCGAGATGTCACTGACTCCAACCCAGAGGAGCGAGCCCCTGCACCCTGCATGGGGCCCTGGGGTGTGGAGCAGTGGCTGGGATGGGCATGGCGTGGCCTGAGAGACTGCCCAGCTGGAGAGGCCTTCCTTTACAAGGCCATGCTTGCAGCTGTCCCATCCAGACCCCGACTGGCCAAGACCTCCACGTCCCCAGAGTCCAGCCCTGGAAATTCCAAGGGCCCTGGTGTCCTCTGCCTTCCCCGCTTCCCCGTGAGCGTCTGCAAAGCACTTGCCTGAATACATATCACGTATTTTAGACTCGAAGCCTCGAAGCACTGGATTGTGGTCCCCTGCTCCTCTGTCCCGTCCCCCTGCCCAAGTGACTGAAACCTACTGAGCTATATTCACTGTGCTGTCCTAGGGGAGGGAGAGGAGAGCTCGCCCCTGCACTGCAGCCTTGGTGGGGAGGGCAAGGCTCCCCTCCCAGCCAGGGATGCCAGGACGTAGCTGCTCCTGGTCAGTGGAGGTCAGCCGGGTATCAAAAGCCATGAAACTGTGTCTCTGTAGCAATGAGTGATACTGTGACGAAAACATTCTTGCGTTCTTCTGAGAAGAGTTCCTCAGTTCCTTCCATTCCATACTTGTGTTTGTTTTGTTCTTCTCTGTCACTGGTTCGTATCACCACTTTTGGAAAAAAACTACATAAATAAATAAAAGGCAGCTTGAGTTTCCAAACGTGCGATTCACTCGTGAACAAAAGTCATTCTAACAATTGCCTTTGGCGTCACGTGCATTGCCACTTCTGTTTCAGCACAAGGGATGCTGAGCCCTGGTGTCAGAGTCGTAATTTAACGCGTGTGTGTATACGGACTTTGTCCCTTAAGGTCTATATAAAGAATCCTCGCAGAATCACAGACCTGTGCCGCCCGCCACCTTTTGCCATTGTTACATGATAGATTTGGTTTCGTTTTGTTTTGTTTTGTTTTTTTTCTTTTAGAACTGTACAGTGTTGAAAAAGAAATCAAATGTAAATGTCCGGTTTTCATATAATGTTTAAAAAGACCATTGAGGAGGAGGCTGGCGCTCGCCCCACGTCCCCCTTGATTGTAAATTGCTTCTGTTTATAAGTAAACTGTGCATGACTCCTGCGTAGCGGTCATTATCGTGTCTGTTGGTGAAATTTTTATTAAAAGGAAAATTCTGTAGATGCACTTATTGAATATGTGATTAGGATCTACGTCCGAGACTAGGAGTCCTGAACTGCCGACGCAAAAGAGGCACAGTTCCCAATTAATACGGAAATCGCTGTGGGAGAAGAATGAAATGAGACATGAAGTGTAGGAAATCATGAAAAGAACAACTTTGCAAATTTCATTCTGATGCTTGTGATAAAGACAAATGTACTTGTGTAGAGACATTTCCTTAAGAGAAGGCCTAGGAGAAGCTGATTTTGAGGTTAATGCTGTAGAATAGGACTGTATACCAAATGTAATCTTTCCAATGCTCCAATGAATTTATACATGAGATTGATATGCAATAAATCTGTGTGCTTTTCTAAGCCTCGGTGCCCGCGAGCTTCATTGAGGGAGAGGCTCCAGGCCTGTGGAAGGGAGAGGAGGCGCAAGCCAGGACTTGGCCGAGGTCCAGGCTCCCTGGCCTTGACTGAGGAGTCCCGGGGCCAGGCCTTGATGCCCTTGGAGCATTGTTCCCTCCATCTTCCAGGGCAGACTCCTGGCTATTCCCATTTTCCAGAAAAGAATAAGCTCAGGAAGGCATCAACTCCCTGGACAGCCCTGCAGCGAGCACGGTGACCTCCAGGTGTGTCCCTCCGCCAAGCATGATGGCCTACAGATGCAGCAGCCTCCAGGCATGTCCCCCAGCTGTGCCTGCCTCCAGGTGCACAGGACCCAGGGCCTACCCCACAGGCCTTGCCCCGAGGCCTCCGGGGGACGCAGCGTTCCTTGCTGGAGGTGCTGGGGGAACTGATCTTCCATGGCAACATTCCCCAGGCTTTTTAGCACCTGGTTTCATGGCAGACAGGTTTTCCACAGACCAGGGGATGGATGGCTTGGGGCTGATTCAAGTGCATTACATATATCGTCCACTGTATTCCCATTATTATTACATTAGAGTATATAATGAAATAATTCTACAACTCACCATAGTGTAGAATCCGTGGGAGTCCTGAGCTTGTTTTCCTGCAGCTAGATGGTCCTATCTAAGGGTGATGGGAGACAGTGACCGATCATCAGGCATTAGATTCTTATGAGGAGCGAGCAGCCTAGATCCCTCACGCACAGTTCACAATAGGGCTCACGCTCCCATGAGAATCTCACGCTGCGGCTGATCTGACAGGATGTGGAGCGCAGACGATGATGCAGACAATGGGGAGCGGCTGTAAACAAAGAGGAAGCTGGGTTCGCTCAACCGCTGCTCCCCTCATGCTGTGCGGCCTGGGTCCTAACAGGCCAAGTACTGGTCCTGGCCCAAGGCCTGGGGTCTGGACACCTCTGTTCTAGGCAAGTCCTCAACCCACCCCTTCCTAAGGGTGGCCCTCCCCATGTCAGCCCTCCCTGAAAGCTGTGTCCACCAGCACCTCACACAGCCTGACACTGTCCTGACAAGGGACAGCCACATGGGGTGGGGGGTGGGAAGCAGAGGCCCTGGGGCTGGAGCAGACCCAGTCTCCTCAGAGGCTTCTCTGGCATTCCTTCCTGGGGCCCTCCTGCCTCCGGGAGAGGCTCCATTCCCCAACCCGATTCTGCTCTGACCCCGACCCAGAAGCCTAGGGTGGGTAAACCTCAAAGGGGAATGTCCAGCCAGGCCGAGTCCAGCCTCCCCAGCCAGGATCGCCCCAAACAGTCTCACCAACGTAGGTCCCCACTGGCTCCCTGCAGACACAGAGGTGAACTGATGTCCCCCAGGCAACCTGGCTTCCCACCCAGGGCCTCTGAATGCCTCCTGGGCTCCGTTCTGCCAGGCTCTGGAGCTGTGCCCTCCACCTCTCCCCTCCCTCACCCCCGAGTGCCTGGAACACAGGCCTGGCTGGGGTTCCGGGAAGGTGGGCAGTCATTACCCACACGTGGTCAACAGCCTTGCTTCGGAGTCAACACCGCGGGCCTTCGACCACCTCCCAGCAGCATCTTCTTCCAAGGGCCCCTGTTTGAGAGTGGCCCAGGCTGATTACAAAACTGACATTTATGATGCCAGACACCTGCTCACATCAGCCACCACCACAGCTACCGCCTTGGCTGTGTCTATGGGAACCTCTCACCTGCCTGAGACCTCACAGACCCTCCTGCCTGCAGCCTCCCCTCCCCACTCCCTGAAGCTCCCTACCCCTGACCCCTCCATGCCACCCTCCTCAGCCACTCCAGTCCCAAGGGGGCAGCCCCGAACTCCCAGGACCTATACCACCAGCAAGAGATCCTCCCCACCTGCCCGACCACACGGGAGGGGGGCTGGGCAGCGCCTCTTCCACACGCCAAGAGCCCTGGGCTGCCCGTCTGACACCCCCGTATCTATCCCTTCGCATTTGTGGAAGGAGAGGCAGCCATAGGCAGGGAACTATCTCAGCTTCCTCCAGCACAGCTGAAGTGCTCAGGGATTCTAAGCCTCCTCATAGACTGGCACCTTGAGACCCCAGGTCACGCAGGGTACCCCTTAGCCTCCGTCCACTGAGTCCAAAAATACCACATGCACTGGATTTGGGGCTGTGAGGACTCCTGGGGGCTCCCTGATTCATCTCTCAGCCCCCAAAGCCTGGCTTGGGGCCCATGCCTGGGAGAAGGCTGCTTGCTTGAATGAATGACGGGATGAGTGAATCGGTGGCTTGCTGTGAGGGCCATTACTCAGCATGGATTCCGGGATCACCAGGGCCTCCCAAGTCCACCGAGCGGCCAGAGAAGGCTCTAATGTAGGTAAAGGGAAGTGGGGGGGGTGGCTAGGGTCCTCAACGGCAGCTCCTGGTGGCAGCCAAACGGGCACACGCAGAGGCTGATCTCAGAACAAGATCCCAGACCCGAGTCTGGAGTGTTGAACATTTTTATGTTCTTAACACCACCACGTGAAGTGTTTACACAGTGCTGGACTAGCAGGGGCAATGCCTTTCAATATTTCAAGGTTTCTTCCCTTCCCGATGTGATTCACGAAGCGGCGGTGAGATCTTAAGCCCCCTCAGTCAGATGTGGGCTTGGCCCCGGGAGCCTGAGGCCCAGAGACAGCCTGGAAGGCTTCTCTCTGGGAAACACGTTTCCGCTCTCAGAGGACAAATTATGTGAATCACAGAACTGATGGATGGCCCTGATCCCAAAAGTCACTCACAGCAATCGAATGACAGTACACAACCTCCACATAATGGCCCTTCCCTGGAGCTGGCCACGCTGGGCCTCCACGAGTGAAAACCCTTCCCATCTTTGTTCAGCCTGGCAAACTTTCTCCTCATTAGCCCTGGAGGGGAGAGGAAAAATCTATGGAATAAGGGAGCTATCTGATAATGGCCCTATTGTCAGGGCGACCCCAGAGGGAGAGAGAACAGAGACTCACAGAATATTGCTGACAAGTGGACTTTGTCTTCCTGCGGCCGGTTCCTCGCATAAAAGACGGAGGAAAAAGGCTCCATTTTGGAAACAGGGAAAAATCAACAGGAGAAAAAAAAATGTGTCAATGAGGAATCTGTTTTCTGGGAAAAGAGATGCTTTTTAATTCCCCTTCAGATTCATTTTGGGCCAAGTGAGCTTGTCAGTTATTTGCAGAGAAGCTATTTTGAGAAGCATTAACCTTAATTCTCATGGCAGCAAAAGCCTCCCAAAAATCAAAATGTGTCCTCATTCAGGGTAAAATGGCCAGAACGAGGGTGGCTTTTGTACAGACAGAGGTGCCCAGAGAAAGGTGTCCCGCAGCATAAGTTGCTCAAGGGGGACTCTGGGATAGAGGCAGCCACCAGCCCTGAGCCTGGCTGCCATCCCTGCTGGTGGAAGGGGTCCGGGCTCTCCATGGCGGGACAATGTCTCCCACAAGCCTTGGTCCTCATTCAGGACAGGGAAGCCGGATGGAATTCACGCCCCCAGTTCCAGGGAATAAGAGAAAGAAATTCTGAGATGACAAGCAGAGCCCAGGCATGACCCGAACCCCAAAGAGGCGCTGAGGCCCACCCAAGAGCCCGAGGGAGGGAGCTGGCTCTTCCTCTGTCCTGCGTTGGGGTATGTGGTCCTGGATTCCTGAGCCCATCAGGCTACCCGGAGGCTCCAGGAAGCCAGAGAGGCAAGGACAGAGCAGGGTCCAGCTTTAAGACGCAGTGAATAGCAGGCACTCATCCATGTAAGATCTGTGCACCAGCGCCCACAGCAGCCTTGTCATCACAGCTCCAACCCGGAAAGGGCCCAAACGTCCACCCACTGGTGCCTGCAGGGACTATGCAAAGGAACAAAGACCTCCCAAATGAGGACAGGCAGAGGCCACTTACTCAGAGCTTGCTGTAGCAAGAGAGCCGGCCGCCATGGCCTGTCTGGCAGAGCCTCCAAGGCAGGCAAGGAGCTGGGAAGCTTCAGAGTGGAGATGGGAAGGCTCCAGGTGAGCCCCGATGGAGGCTGTTGGCCTGGGGAGCTGGAAGCGGCTGACCAGAAGCAGGTGTCCTTCGGGATTAGGGAGGGGGCCTGTGAAGAGTTGGAATATGAACTGAAGTGGGGACAAAACTTAGGGAGGCCGTCAGTTGCCAATCAAGTGTTGGCCATTTGGGGGCCAGCTGTGGCAGACGTTAGTGCTTTTCATTGCTGCAGCCTGTGACTGCTGTTTTTTTAAATAAAATTTCATTATTAAAGCAGTTTTAGTTCACAATAAAACCAATCAGAAGGTGCAGAGATGGCCATGTGCTCCCAGCCCCCACACATACACAGCCTCCCCCATTATCACCGTCCCCCATCTCAGCAGATGAGCCTGCATCCACACGTCCTCACCCACAGTCCCCGTCAGGGTTCTTTCTTGGAGTACATTCTATGGGTTTTGACCAACGTGGACTGGCGCGGATTCCCCACCTCAGTGTCATACAGCTGGGTTTCACCGCCCCAAAAATCCTCTGAGCTCTGCCTCTTCATCCCTCCCTCCCTGCAACCCAGGCAACCCGACCTTTTTATTCTCCACAGCGTTGCCCTGGCCAGAATGTCATCTTGTTGGAATCACACAGTGTGTATGCAGCCTTTTCAGACTGGCCTCTTTCACGTAGAAATATCCATTTAAGATGCTTTCAGGTATTTTCTTTTCCTTTTGTTTTTCTGAGACAGAGTCTCGCTCTGTGGCCCAGGCTGGAGTGCAGTGGTGTAATCTCGGCTCACTGCAGCCTCTGCTTCCCGGGTTCCAGTGATTCTCCTGCCTCAGCCTCCTGGGTAGCTGGGATTACAGGCACGCTCCACTCCGCCTGGCTAATTTTTGTATTTTTAGTAGAGATGGGGTTTCACCATGTTGATCAGGCTGGTCTCGAACTCCCAACCTCAGGTGATCCTCCCACCTCGGCCTCCCAAAGTGCTGGGATTCCAGATGTGAGCCACCGCACCCGGCCTCCTTCATGTCTTTTCATGGGTTGATCACTCATGTCTTTTAGCACTGAATATATCATTCATTGCACTGTCTGGATGGACCACAGTTTATTTAACCACTCACCTACTGAAGGACATCGTGCCAGCTTCCAAGTTTTGGAAGCCACTATAAAGGTTTTTGTTTGGATACGTTTTCAACCCCTTTGGATGAAAAGGACTGTGGTTTCTGTGTCCTACGATGAAAGTGTGTTTACATTTGTAAGGAAACACCAAAGTCTTCCAGAATGGCTGTACCGTTTTGCATTCCCATCAGTCACGAAGGAGGGCTCCTGTTGCTCCACATCCTCACCAGCACGTGGCATCGCCTGTGTTCTGGATTCGGGCCGTTCTAACAGGCGTGTACCAGCATCGCACTGGGGCTTTAATTTGCAGCCGCCTAACGATGCCATGTGGAGTGTCTCCCCACTGCTTCAGCGCCTTCTGCAGATCTTCTCTGTGAGGGGTCTGTTCAGGTGGGCACTTTCTTATTGCTGAGTGTGCTCTAGTCCTGCACATGGTCTGGCCTTTGGTCCACTTCGCCTCTGAAAACAGTGATGCCTCCATTGGAAGGAAGACTGCTCGGCAATGATGGGACAGCCGCTGGTGCGGGCCTCAAAGCCACACGGCTGAATCTCTAAGCCAGTGTGCCAGTGAAGGGAGCCATGGGCTGGAGAGTTCTGTGCAACCGATGTCTGGAAAAGGCAAAGCTACGGGATGGGGCACAGATCCACGCCGGGGGCGCAGGGCCAGGGGACTTACTGCGATGGGCACAGCAAGACTTCTAGAGCGACAGACACATCCTATATCATGATGGTGGTTACACAGGTATACATTCATTAAAACTCATCTCACTGTACATTTTAAAAGGGTGATTTTACTGCACGTAAATTGTGCCTCGATTAACATCATTTGTCAAAAACTGTGTGTCCCGCCCATCCCCACTTTAAGGCTGGGGTCTATCATGGAGCTGCCATTCCTGGAGGCCCTGGTGCAGCTTAAAGCAGCACTTCTCACCCAGGCTCCCCACTCCCCCAGACCTACACTCCTAGGCTCACCCAGGCTTCCCCTACCCCGAGACCTACACTCCTAGGCCAGCCAGTCATCCTACCCTTGGAGAGGCTCTTCCCCCACTAAAGCACAAGCTGACCAGCAGCAAGCCCAGTGGGTCCTCGAGACTGGGGGCATGGGGCGGGGTGGAAGGGTGGGTGGCAAGGAGCAGAAAGGGTCTTGGCTTTGCTGAGGGCCAGTGCTGTGGGCTCCCAGCCTTGCCTGGCCCCAGGCCTTTGGGGTATGCCTACTTCCAGCCCCTCCGAGTCAGCACAGAGCTTCTGAACAGATTTTCTGCTTGATATCATTCAAAGAGTTTAAAAACACACAGAGCAGCGCTGTAGGCTTTGATGGTTACATATGCCCATAGCAAGGGAACAAAAATGTGGTATGAGATGGATAAATACCAAATTCCGAGTTGTGGTTTCCTCTAGAAAGAAAGGGAGGTGGTGGGCTGGGGGCCGGGGGAGTGAACAGGCTTGGAGGGTGGGCTTCAATTTTATGTGCAGTTGTAGACACTTCAGGGTTCTCTAAATCACATTCAGGTCACCTGCACAGTGACAGAGACAGAGAGAGGAGAGAGAGAACAAGACAGTTACTGTTACATCCTGTTTTACGTTTTGTTGCCTCACTGCACAAGCCAGGCCAGTGTTGAGTGGCAGTGCTGAGTGGACTTCCTTGCCAGGCTCACGATCCCAAAGAGAAAGTCATCCATTCTCCAGCATCAGGTCTGCTGTGAGCTATCAGGTACCCTTTATGACACTGAGCAAGTGACCTTCCGTTTCTACATCACTGAGATTTTTATTTTATTTATTTATTTATTTATTTATTTATTTGAGACAGTCTCGCTCTGTGGCCCAGGCTGGAGTGCAGTGGTGCGATCTCGGCTCACTGCAAGCTCCGCCCCCCCGGGTTCACGCCATTCTCCTGCCTCAGCCTCCCGAGTAGCTGGGGCTACAGGTGCCCGCCACCACGCCCGGCTAATTTATTTTTTGTATTTTTAGTAGAGATGGGGTTTCACCGTGTTAGCCAGGATGGTCTCAATCTCCTGACTTTGTGATCCACCCACCTCAGCCTCCTAACGTGCTAGGATTACAGGTGTGAGCCACTACACCCGGCCTAGATTTTTTTTTTTTAATAAGCATTTGGTTGAGTCAAATTCTTTCTCTTGACCTATTGAAAAGTTATATGATTTTTCTCCTTCAGTCTGTTAATGTGGCAAATTACACTGACTGAATTTTTTTTTTTTTTTTTTTTTTTTTGAGATGGAGTTTTTATCACCCAGGCTGGAGCGCAGTGATGCGATCTTGGTTCACTGCAACCTCCACCTCCCAGGTTCCAGTAATTTTCCTGCCTTAGCCTCCTGAGCAGCTGGGATTACAGGTGCCCACCACCATGCCTGGCTCATTTTTTGTATTTTTAGTAGAAATGGGTTTTCATCATGTTGGGTAGGCTGGTCTTGAACCCCTGACCTCAGGTGATCCACCCACCTTGGCCTCCCAAAGTGCTGGCCACTGACTGATTTTCAAATATTAAGCCAACCTTGCATTCCTAAGATAAGCCTCACTCGATCATGAGATGTTACTGATTAGATAATAGCTGGATTTAATATTTTATAAAATAATTCCATACCTATATCCATGAGGAATATTAGTCTATACTTTTATTTTCTTGTGACTTTTTAGTATCAGCGTCAGGACAATACCGGCCTCATGAAATGAGTTGAGAAATGTTTTTTTCTTCCTCATGTTTCTGAAAGAGGTTATGTGAGATTGGTATTATTTCTTCCTTTTCATTGAATGTTTAACTGAACTCACCAGTGTTGTCATTAGGGCCTGGAGTATTCTTTGTGTAAAGGTTTTCTTGGTTTTTTGTTTGTTTTTTAATTAAGGATTCTTACCATAGGTTTAGGGATAAAAAAAATAAAAAACAGGCCCTGTGCAGTGGCTCTCGTCTGTAATCCCAGCACTGTGGGAGGCTGAGGCTGGCAGATCACTTGAGCTCAAGAGATCAGCCTGGGCAATAAGGCAAAACCCCGTCTCTACAACAAATTTAAAAATCAGCTGGGTCTGGTGCATGCCTGTGGTCCCAGCTATTCAGGAGGCTGAGGTAGGAGGACTGCTTGAGTCTGGGAGGTCGAGGCTGCACTGACCCATGATTGCACCACTGCACTCTGGCCTGGGTGACACAGTGAGACCCTGTCTCAAAAAATAATAATGGTAATAATAAACAAAATATAAAATTGCATGTTTTCAATAGACACAGTGCTATTTTGATTTTCTATTTGTTCTTATGCCAGTTTTGATGATTTATGTCTTTTAAAGAACATGGCCTCATGCCTGTGGTCCCAGCACTTTGGGAGGCTGAGGTGGGTGGATCATGAGGTCAGGAGATGGAAACCATCCTGGCTAACATGGTGAAATCCCGTCTCTACTAAAAATACAAAAAATTAGCTGGGCGAGGTGGCAGGCGCCTGTGGTCCCAGCTACTCAGGAGGCTGAGGCAGGAGAATGGCGTGAACCTGGGAGGCGGAGCTTGCAGTGAGCCAAGATCGTGCCACTGCACTCCAGCCTGGGACAGAGCGACACTCTGTCTCAAAAAAAAAAAAAAAAAAGGCCGTTTCATCTAAGTGATTGAATCTATTGGCAAAAGCTTACTCAGAATATTTTCTTACCATTTTAATGTCTGCAAGATCAGTAGCATGGCCCTCTTTCTCTCCTGATATTGGTAATTTGAGCCTTATCTCTTTCTTTTGTAATCTAGTATTATCAATTTTATTGATCTTTTCAAAGATAGACTTTTATTTTATTGATTTTCTCTATTATTGTCTATGGTACTGATTTCCATTGATTTATTATTTTTTAATTTACTTTGGCTTTAGTTTGCACTAATTTTTTTTTCACTTAAAGGTGGAAGCTTAGATCAATTTTCAACATGTCTTCTTTTCTAATAAGCATTCAAAGTCATCGTTCAGGGCAGTCCACACATTTTCATATTATGTATTTTCATTATAATTCAGTTCAAATATTTTCTAATTTCTTCTGCAATTCCTTCTTTGACCTTCAGGTTTCTTAAAAGTGCATTAATTTCCAAATATTTAAGAATTTTTCAGATATCATTTTGTGATTGGTTTCTAATTTAATTGTATTGTCAGAAAACATACTCTGTGGGATTTCAGTCATTTTAAATGTATGCAGGCATGTTTTATGGCCTAATATGTGGTCTGTCTTGGTGTATATTTCATGTGTACTTGAAAAGAATATGAATTCTGGAGTTCATATAGTCCATACAGTGCTCTATAAATGTCAGTTAGGTCAAGTTGGTTGATAGGGTTGGTCAAGTGTTTTATACCCTTGGCGATTTTTCTATCTAGTGTCCTATCAGTTGTTGAGAGCAAGTGTTGAAACCTTCAACTATAACTGTGGGTCTGGTTTCCTTTCAGACTGGTCAGTGGTCATCTGCTCTTGTGTGTATTTTGAAACTATTATTACGTGCATAGGCACTTAGGACTATCTTCTTGACCAACTGAATCCTTTATTATTACATATTTCCCCATGGTAATATTCTTATTCTGAAATATGCTATTGTCTACTATTAGCAGAGCCGTGCCTGCTTTCTTGTGACTAGTATTTGCATGCATATCTTTCACTTTCCTTTTACTTTCATTCTATCTGTATCTTTATATTTGAATCACCCTATCTAATAAGCATCATGTCATTGGGTCTTGCTTTTGATCCAGTCTGACAATCTCTACCTTTTAATTGGTGGGTTTAATCCATTCACCTTTAATATAATTATTGATATGGTTAGATATAGGCTACCATCTTGCCATTTGTTTTCTGTTTGTCAGATCTGGTTTTCGTCTTTGTTTCTGTTCCCCTGCCTTCTTTTGGATGAGTATTTTCTAGGATTCAATTCTCTCTTCTCCCTGGGCTTATTAGCCATCGCTCCTCACCTTAATTTTTAGTGTCTGATTTAGAGTTTTCAGAATTTACCTTTATCATTATCTATCTTTAAGTGATATTATACTCACTGTAAAATATACAAACTTTACTCTGGTATATTTCTATTCTCTCCTCCTGCCTTTTGTGCTTTTACTGTAATATATTTCACTTTTACATATAAATTTGATAATACACTGTCGTTATTTTCACATTAGTCTCTGATCTTTTAAAGAAATGTTTTGGGCCGGGTGTGGTGGCTCACACCTGTAATCCCAGCACTTTAGGAGGCCAAGGCAGGCAGATCACAAGGTCAAGAGTTCAAGACCAGCCTGGCCAACACGGTGAAACCCCCATCTCTACTAAAAAGATACCAAAATTAGCCAGGCATGATGGTGCATGCTTGTAGTCCCAGCTACTTGGGAGGCTGAGGCAGGAGGACCACTTGAACCCAGGAGGTGGAGGTTGCAGTGAGCTGAGATCATGCCACTACATTCTAGTCTGCGTGACAGAGTGAGACTCCATCTCAAAGAAAAAAAAAAAAAAAAAGGAATGTTTTGAAGCACAGAAAAAACGCCTCTCACATTTATCGACATATTTGCCATTTCCAGTGGGTTTCTACGCCTTGTGCAGACTTTAATTTATATCTGATATCATTTTCTTTTAGCCTGAAAAAATTCCTTTGACATTTCTTATAGTGTAGGTCTACTGGTGATGCATTTTCTCAGCATTTGCCTTAAAATGTCTTTATTCTCCTTTCATTTTTGAAGGATATTTTCACGAGAAATGGACATCTTGGTTGACAGTTTTGTTTTCTTTCAGCACTTTAAAGATGTTGTTCTAGTTCTCTCAGCTTTCAGTGTTTCCGATGACAAGCCAGCAGTTATTTTTGTCTTTATTCCCTTGTGATTTTTCCCTCTGTCACTGGTTTTCAGCCATTTCATTATGAGGTACCTTGGTGTGGTCTGCTTTGTACGTATGCTGCTTTGACATCTTTGTACTTATTCTATTTCATTCTAAGGTCCTTGGATCTGTGGACCTACGAGTTTTTACATATGAAAAATTTTCAGCCATTCTTTTTTTTTTTTTTTTTTTTTAATAAGACAGAGCTTTGGTCTGTCACCCAGGCTGGAGTACAGTGGCCCAACCACGGCTCACTGGAGCTTTGACCTCCCTGGACTCAAGCAATCCTCCCACCTCAGTCTCCCAAGTAGCTGGGACTACAGGCATGCACCACCATGCCCAACTAATTTTTGTATTTTTAGTAGAGACAGGGTTTCACCATGTTGCCCAGGCTTGTCTCGAACTTCTGGCCTCAAGTGATCCATCCACCTCAGTCTCCCAAAGTGCTGGGATTACAGGTGTGAACCACTGAGCCCAGCCATTTCTTTAAACATATTTTCTCCCTTCCCCCTCCCCCATTTCTGGTCCTCCAGTTACACATATTGTTAGACTGCTTGATGCCTGATGCTGTCTCACAGGTCAACAAGGCTCTGTTTCTTCCTTTTCACCGGGTTTTTCCTCTGCATGCTTCAGTTCGAGTAACTTGTATTATCCTGGCTTCAAGTTTACTGAGTAGTTTAATCTGCTGTTAATCTCATCCAGTAGATTTTTTGTTTCATACATTGTATATTTTCATCTTTAGAATTTCCATTTGATTCATTATTATACTTTCCATCTCTCCTTTGACTATGATCATGGTTTCCTATAAATCCTTGAAGAGGTAGGTAGGTAGGTAGGTAGATAGATAGATTTTTTTTTTTTTTTTTTTGAGACAGGGTCTGGCTCTGTTGCCCAGGCTCGAGTGCAGTGGTGCGAGTTCAGCTCACTGCAGCCTGCAAATCCCAGGCTCAATTAATCCTCCCACCCCAGTCTCCCGAGTATCTCGCCTGGCTAATTCTTTGTATTTTTTGTAGAGATGGGGTTTCACCACGTTGCACAGGCTGGTCTTGAACTCCTGGACTCAAGCAACTCACCATCTCAGCCTTCCAAAGTGCTGGGATTACAGGCATGCAGCACCGTGTCCAGTTGATCCTTGGGCGTATTTTTGATGGTTGTTTTAAATGCCTTCTCTGTGAATCCTGTCATCCATGTCATTTCTGGGTCTGTTTCTATTGACTGATTTTTTTCCCAATTATCTGTCACAGGTTCCTGTTCCTGCTTCTTCACATGTCTAGTAATTTTGCACTGGGTGCTGGAGGTTGTAAATGTCAAAGTGTTCGAGTTTCTGGATTTTATTGGCCTTCTTTTCAAGAATGTTGAGGGTTGGCCGGGCCGGTGGCTCAAGCCTGTAATCCCAGCACTTTGGGAGGCCGAGACGGGTGGATCACGAGGTCAGGAGATCCAGATCATCCTGGCGAACACGGTGAAACTCCGTCTCTACTAAAAAAATACAAAAGACTAGCCGGGCGAGGTGGCGGTCACCTGTAGTCCCAGCTACTTGGGAGGCTGAGGCAGGAGAATGGCATAAACCTGGGAGGTGGAGCTTGCAGTGAGCAGAGATCCGGCCACTACACTCCAGCCTGGGCAACAGAGCGAGACTCCGTCT
>NW_012103477.1:423327-426420 GCF_000951045.1 Mandrillus leucophaeus
GCGTTCCAGCGTCCCCTGCCTGGTGTGAACTCTTGCTCCTGGTGGCCGGTGTTCCAGTATCCCCTGCCTGGTGTGAATTCTGGCTCCCGGTGGTCGTCATTCCAGCATCCCCTGGCCTGGTGTGAACTCTAGCTCCCGGTGGCTGGTGTTCCAGCATCGCCTGGCCTGGTGTGAACTCTGGTGTCATTCTGCTCACAGAACTCCCTGGTCACTGTTGGTCCCTGGCTTCGTGGGATCTTACTCTGCTTATGCACAGTTCAGTATTCAGCCAAAGGCTCAAGTGGACCCTTGTGGGGATTTTGGGGGTTCCACTGCATTGCTGCCTTCTCTCCAGGACTCTTTCGGGGCTCCCCTGCACTGCTGCCTTCTCTCCAGGACTCTGTCCATAGTCCTTGGCCTCCTTGGTTTCCCAACTCTGTCCCCTGCAGCCCAGTGAGGCCACCAGGTTCTCTCGGCCAAAGGCTTATTTGCCTCTTCCTCCAAGAATTTCTGTCTCTGCACCTGTTGTCCAGTGTTAGAAACAGCTGTTTCTCATATTTTTTGTTCTGTGTTCGAGTTGTTTGTGATGACAGATAAGTCTGGTACCGATGACTTTGTCATGGCCAAAACACGTGACATGTTTTAAATTCTCAACTTGGGCAAGATACATGGGGTTGCTTTTATATATTTTTATGTAAAAATATAAAGACTATAGGCATGTCTTTGTAAACCAGAAATGGTCCCTAATGATGACCAGGGATCAGACAGACCTGGACTCTCACTTCGGCTGGGTCACTTACCAGCCAGGTAACAAGGGGCAAAACATTTCTCCTCTCAGTTAAGTGGGGACAACAACGACATCTGAGGGGGTTTCTGTAAGAATTCACTAAGATGACGCATGCAAGGCCCTCAGCATGAGGCTGGCACATAGTAGGTGCTTAATGGGAAGTAATGACCACCTGCTATTTTAGGGTACAAGGAGGAGGGGCATTTGCTCCTCAAACCCAACCTTCTTCCCACCAGCCCGGCGCCCCCAGCCATGGGCCTCCACCCACCCAGCAGAGAGGCATCTCTGTCCTCTGTGCCACTCACAGCCACACCCTTGGGGTGCTTTCCCAGCTGCCTATGGGCTGCACAGGACACCCATGGAACTGCAGTGGGTAACAGGGCAGCCCAGCATTGAGGGCCTGAGAACTAAGGGCTGTCATGACCTTCCCTCCACCCCGTGTGCTCCTCAGGGCCCCAGAGAGGGAGAGGAGCAGGTGGGAGCACTGCCCACTCGGCCTGGCAGGGAGGACAAACCTGCCCAGCAGCCTCAGCTCACCCTCAGCCCTGGCACCTACCCTGGAAGGTCAAGCCAAAAGGCCTCCCATGGGGCTGCTGGCCTCAGGCACCACCTAAGGCCACGGGCTGTCTGTGCTGTGGCCCCAGTGGCTGAGCAAAAGCTTGGAAAACTCAAAGCAAGGCCTGCAGGAGCTCAGGCCACCTCAAGCCGCAGGGAAGGAGCTCTGCCCCTGCAGACAGAGGTGTGCTCTCTGGCTGGCACACCGGTGCCCGGCCAGAGCGCTGCCCACCCTGTAGCAATGCCCAGTGGCTGTTAAGCTTGGGGGATCCACATCTTCTCCCCTGCTGGTTATGTGAGAGGGGAAGGCCCCCAGGGCAGGCAACACACATGGCTGAGCCACAGGCTCTGGATCCCACCACAGAGGTGCAGAGAGTGCCACGGCCTACCCCGCTGGCAGGCCTCCCCGAAGTCTCTTTCTCCTTGCCAGCCCCTTAAGTCTCCAGGCTGGTTCCTTCCAACCTCTCCCTTGGGCCTCGTGCCAGGGCGATTTCCTGGGTCATCATCAGGCCTTCATTTACAGCGGAGGTGACAGAGGCACAGAGCGGTCCTGCCACCAGCTCAGGTGACATCCCCAGCAAAGGGACTGTCCTAAGCACATGCTGAGTGGCCTTCAGGAGCCAGCAGGACATGGAGAGACAGAGCCAGACCCAAGGTGGCTGGACAGGCCAAGCAGGGCCTGGACAGAAGGTGTGGGGTTGGGGGTAACTCAGAGGCAGCTTCTGAAAGAGGGTTTTACAGGAAAGCACTCAGTGGGAATCGGGAACCTGGGTGCCACTGAGTGGCCTGATGCAAGGCTTCCGTCCCCCCACGGGGCCTCAGTGACCCCACCGCACCTCAGTCCCCTCAAGGATCAAGGCTCCGGGTCACCCCAGCTCCCTCCAGCAAGCTGGGCCTTGTAAGTGCAGTACCCATCATGGACTCTGGAGGGCAGCAGCCACCTGCCTTTTCCAGGAGCTGCCTGGAAGTGGAACCTCCCCGCAGACGGCTCCAGGTAGAGGCTGCCGCCCACAGGGGTCAGCTCTTAGTTCCTCCCTCATCCCGCCCCCTGGAGGACGCATGGCCCATGGGACCCATCCCTGAGGCCAGCTTGTGCCCTGCCCAGGTGGCACCTGACACCCAAGCAGCCCCTGCCGCAGGGCAGACACTGGGGGACTAGTGGGTGGGGCAACCAGTGCAGAAGGAGAAGGGCAGGCAGTCCCTCTAACCATGACACCTGAGAAAATGCCATGTTACAGCCCCAGAGCCTGTGGTGTCTCCTCACCCCGCAACGGGATCTCAGGGCTGCCCGGCCCAGGG
Source organism: Mandrillus leucophaeus (assembly GCF_000951045.1). Lineage (NCBI taxonomy): Eukaryota > Metazoa > Chordata > Mammalia > Primates > Cercopithecidae > Mandrillus > Mandrillus leucophaeus. Next base: position 425,948 of record NW_012103477.1, read on the forward strand.
AGGCAGGTCCTGGGAGGGAAGACGGTCAGTGCCTCTGGCTGGCACACAGGTGCCCGGCCCACGCCCCGAGGCCTGGGGTCAGTGAGGAGATGCCAGTAGAAGCTGATCCAAAGCCCAGTGTGGATGTTCACACGGAAGCCTTTGGCAACAGGCCTTTCCTGAAAAGGGGATGAGGAAGGCAGGTCAGAAGTGGGTCTGAGCCCTGGGACCTCAGGTCACATTCCTGAATGGCCAGGCCCAAGCTTGGGAGGCTTGGCCCAGCCCCCAGCCCCTCCCACAGCACCAGGGAGCCTGATTCCTGAACCTCCAGCTGGGGGGCCCTCCCTCACCTTCACACTCGTTCCCAGCAGGCGGAGCAAGGAAAGGCCAGGCTGGGAGTCCAGGCTCAGCCGTGTGCACGCTGGCGAGAGCCTTCCTTTCCAGGACTCGGTCCTTCTCTGTGAAATGGGGATGACCGCCACTCAACCACACCA
>NW_012103477.1:427295-447562 GCF_000951045.1 Mandrillus leucophaeus
GCTAAGCCGCCCCCAGGCACCCCCTGCTTGCCCCTGCACGCTCGCTCGCTGCCCGCTCTCGACCCCCAGTGGCCGCTTCCTCTTCCTAAAGGAAAACTTCCATGCAACTGGAACCTGGGTTCCGATTTGAGCGCGGAGGACGCTGGAAGCCCCAGAGAGTTTGAAAGAGCATGGGGTGGGGGGCAGAACAGAACGACCCTCCCGGGAGCTCTTTGGGGAATCTGACGCCCAAACCTGCTTTGGTCCCAAAAGTTCAGAAAAGCTCCAAGAAGGAAGAACCCAACACCCCAGACAAACCCAGACCACACGCCCCTCCCCCACCCCATGGACTTGGTGGGCGGCGGCAGGGAGGGACCTGCTTTGTCTCCCCTGAGAAGGGAGGCAGGGAGGGGGAGGGGGGCGTCCCACCTACCAGGGAGCCGTGGCGGCTTGTCTTGCCTGCTCAGCCTCTTTCTGCGTCTGTGAAATGGGAACAGGCTCCCTTTTGAGATTTGAGTAGATGGGGGGACCGAGGGAGTGGCAGTGATGGCAGGTCTTGGTGGCCTCTGCATCTAACCTGAATCGAGGCCTGAATCTTCTCTGTGTCTCTGAGGGGAACAGTCTAGACGTGCACCACCTAACATGGGGGCCTAGGGGGTGTGTGTGGGCCTGGCTTGGACCAACAACAGGGTCCAGGTGCTGTGCATGGCTGTGGGCCCTGACACCTCCATGGCATAGTTCCCAGGTGTGCCCATCACATCCTGGCTCTTTGTGAACTAAGCAGCTCTCGGGTCCTCAGTCTCCTCATCTGTAAAATGGGACTAGTAGGAGTGTTGAGGAGTTAGAAGATGTTGACCCGCAAGTGTGCCAGGCAGACGTGGTCCCTGCTGTGCGATGCCCACGGCCAGCAGAGGGGAACAGGATGAAAGGTACTGTCCAGAGCAGGAGCTGTGGGCTGAAGGTGGGCACTCCCCACCCACCCAGTCCTGCTGGAAGGGAGGTGTCTTGGGGGCTTCCTGGAAGAAGTAAGTCACCTGTACCAAAGTCACCTGGAGGGTGGGATGGGCCCTCCCCACTTCCCCAACCTGGACACTGGGGAGAAACCCTTGCTGGGGGTGCCTCCCTGAGGGCGCTGGCTCTCCAGGGGCCATCTCTGACCCATAGGACCACCCTATGTGGGAAGCACTTTCCACCTACACATGAGGAAACCGAGGCACAGAAGTGAAGCAGTGAGAAGCGGCGTGCTGGGGTCCCCACAGCTCACATGTGGAGTGCGGGTCCCCATCCTGAGGATGGCCATCTGTGTTCACGTTGTGATCCAGGTGCAGGCGCTCCCGGCGAGTTTGGGTCTGAGTTTTAGTTTTGGTTTCCGGCTGGATCTGGGCTGCTCCTGTCCTTAGCGCAGGGGACCGTCTGTCTGGAGCAGTGTCCTTATTTCTAGTGACTCCCTGGCCGAGGCCAGAACCCCCACTGCCCCCCCGTCCCCGTTTGGGGACAGCCATCCAGGTCAGGACAGGGCCTGGCCAGCAGTCCCACCCAGGCAGGCCACGTTCCCTCTGCACCTGGTTGGGTGGCAGGGGACCTATCCCCTGCGTAGGCACCTGTCAGGGGCAGGCTGTGATTCCCACCCTTTGGGGGAACCCCTTGAGTGGCAACAGAGCCAGGGACAGTGCCTGGGTTTATGGGACGTCTCATTCAGAGCCGGAGCTGGGGAGTGACTGGAATGCGCTTTGGGCTGAGCTGGCTACGTCCAGGTGGGAGGGCCAAATGCACTTCCCCGCCCCCACCATGCAGGGTGGCTCTCTGCTTAGCTGCCCAGGGTTTCCCCACCGCAGCCCTAGGGGCCTTGATCCAGATAACAGGTCTCTCCAGCAGCCTTGCCGACCGGTAGCCGGGACTCCTGACTACCAGCAGTGTCTCCAGACGTTGCCAAATGTGCCCTGGGGGGCAAAACTGCCCCAGTGCAGGCCGCAGAGCTGAACCTCTGGCCACCTTGCAAACGGAGCTGGCTGATGTGTGCTGCATGATTTACAAAACCAAGTCCTCCCCCCAGATTATGTGACTGAGTCAAGTTTGGCTGGGCAGAATTACCGGAGTACAAGGGCATCATTGTGGCTTGAGTTTGCATGCACTGAGGTTGGATGGACAGGTGCTAGAGAGGCCATGCCGCACTGGGCCGAGTGGGGTTAGCCAGACCTGGAGGCCAGGGTAGGAGGGACAGAAATGCCCGAGGGTGGGACCACATGAAGCTGGAGGCCCGTGCAGCGTCCTAACTGGAGGGGCAGCAAACTTGGGCAATTAGGTCCTGGTGGCCATGAAAGCAGCTGTGCTCAGAGCCCCAGGCCTCAGCTGGGAGACTGCACTGCCGTGGGATGTAGGAGGGATGGGGCTGGCGCCCACTAGAGTCACTAGAAGCCCATCTCTCCAGAAGGATGAGGGGACAGGAGGGCGGGACTGCAGAGCGGCCCACCCGACCAAGGCTGAGATCCGGCAGATCAGCCAAGGCCAAGTGCAGACAGGAACGGACAGGCTGGGCAGGGGCCCCTGAGACTGGCCAGAGACCACGGATTCCACCTACTCACCTCTGCTACACGCCTCCTCCTGCACAAGTCCCTCGTGCCCTGTAACTATATGCGTCATGGATACCAGGGTGGGGTATTTAGTGGTAAAGGGAAAAGAGACAGCTCTGGGTCCCAGGGCTCAGCCATGGGAGGTCCTTTCCAGCCCACCCTGAGCAGAAGCAGCAGGAAGTCGCCCCAAAAGTGGCACAGACAGGCCTGGAACCTCTGTGGGCTGCCCTGGCCCAGCCTCTGCTCACTTTGAGCAAAGTCCCCTTGCAAGCTGGTTCTTGGCACGGAACACCAGGGCCTCTCTGGGAAGACACAGAATCAAGGTAAGGAGACCAGGGCAGAGCACGTGCCGAGGCAGGCATTTGCTTTTTAGTGCCGGAACTGAGCCCGACTGTTTGTGGGGACACGAACAGGAAACTGTCCCTGCCCTGCAAGGGCTCACACACATGGGGAGACAGGAAAGATAGCCAGCCAGCCTGCGGCTCCCTCTGCCCTGTGCATGCTTGAAGGAGCTTTCCTGGCAGCCCCCACTCAGCAAGTCAGGGCTGCCTTTACCGGGGAGCAGGTCTGCCACTGGCCCACGAGGCTGCTGCAGGGAATCTGACCGACCTCTGTGGCACTGTAGCCCGGACAGCATGGCCAGCTGCTGAAAGGAGTCTGAGCTCTCAGCCCCTCCCCTTCACTGGCTCCAGGCACCAGGAGCAGACCAGCATCTCAGTGAGGAGATGGAGAGAGACCACTGCAGAAACCAGCCGGCATTCAGGAGAGACTTCAGGATACAGACCTGGCGTGGGGCTGGGGGTCCCAGAGGGCCCTCCCGGTGAGACACCTGTGCTCAGGGTGTGTGCACCTGGGCCTCCCACCAGCATAAGGCCTCTCTCCTCAATAGAAGCAGAAGCAATCAACCACCAGCAGCAGATGTTTGAGGAAAGCCCTGTGCCTGAGAGACAGAAGCCAGCAGAGGCGGAGACGGGAGGAAGTGTGTGGTGGGGGCACAGCTCCAGCAGCCCATGACAGAAAGAAAGAAACTCCCTCCAAAGAAAACGTAATCCTTCCTCTCTAAGATAATAGAAGATGTTACACCCATAAAACAAGAGCAGGATGCCAGGAATGAAGAGCAGAGGGCTGTTTGACGATAATGAAAATGAAAATGGGGCAGATGAGAAGATCAAGTAGAGAAAACCTCACACAGAGAACAAAGTAGGGGAGGGAAGGGAAGGAATTAGGAGAAAATGCCAGAGCTTAATACTCATTAGTGGGTATTCCAAAAAGAGAAAACAGAATGGAATAATATGAAAATCCGTGCAGCCCTGAAGACAAGAGTGACCGCATGGGGGGGTTCCACCCAGTGCCTGGCTCAGTGAATGAACGTGGACCCTACGGAGGCACATCAGCACGACAGCCAGAGCTCCCAGCCTCCAGCAGGTGCCCCAGCCCTCAGTGGGGCCAGGGAGAACCACACACCAGTCATGATACGAGGAAGAGATCGGGCCATTGGGGCCCTTCCCCAGCAACTCTGAAGATGAGGGAAGGGCCCTTCCCGACTCTGGGAGAAAAGCATCTACAGTGGGAACACTCGTCTCCTCGCCACCAGTTAGGGGAGAGGAAGAAACAAGACATTTTCAGGCGTCCAAAAGATGCCTCCCGTGTGACTTCTGGGTTCAGTGCCTGGGGATGTGCTTCAGCACAGTGAGGGCCCGGAGCGGGTGAGAGGGGACTGGGGGCCAAGCCTCCCGCCCCAGAAGCGGCAGAGGAGGTCCTGGGATCCGCCCAGGGTGAGGACCAGAGCACCAGGCCCTCTGGGAGGGAGGATAGGGGGTGTCTGGGAAAAACAGAGCTGGCCTGCCAAACGTATAGAATATATTCTCAAGAAGCACATGGCAGAGACGCCGGAACACTCAGGGAAAATTTAACTGGGGAAAACCAGGCCGGTGGAATGAGAGAAAATCATGATTAACAAGAGGTGGGCAAGGCCTTACCCTGCCCCGGGGCTTAGCACCTTGTGCCGGCACAGACATCGTGTGATGGGGCCGGCTGTGATGGAGTCCTCGTCCAAGAGGCAAGGAGCGGGTAGGGATGCCCATAGGCGGGGGTCACTGAGAGCAGGCTGTGCCTTTTTCTGGGAAAAGCTGAGGAGCCCAGAGCGGTGGCCTCTGGGGAATCCAGGCAGCGTGGAGGAGGGGACGCTGGGCTTTCATGCTAAGTCTTTGGTGCTCGTTGACTTTTGAAACGGTGTCTGTGTCTTCACAGTTCTTTAGAAAAACTGAAAAACAGAAGGCAACGGGTGCGGGTGCCTGCCAGGGCCACAGCTCTGGGTTCCAGCGCCCCTGCCCACACCCCTAGGGCTCTCTGTTAGACCTGTGGGTGTGGCTGCCTCACTGGGTGCGGAGGTCACACCCAGCAATGGCTGTGGCTCTGGCTCGCCTGACAGGTTCCCGTTTGGGCGCCTTCTGGCAGTGGAGCAGACTTTGCCCTCTCTTGGGACAGCTGCCGCCAGCCAGGGAGTGCTGCTGGCCAGGGCCAGGACACTGTCTCAGAGGACGTGGTCAGGGACCGTCAGGCCTGGGCAGTCTGGCCCCATTAGGGAGGAGGAAAGCCTCTATGAGAGCCGGAGGCTGAGACAGTGCAGGCTGGGGCCTCTGTGTTTGGGGGCTGTGGGGTCTTGGGGACATTTGTTTGGTGGGAGACCGGGCACAGTGATGATGTGGGCATGTCAACCCACGTCAGATGCCCCCCAGGTAAAGAAATCACGTTTAGAATAAAAGGACTGCAGGACCGTAGGCCGCCTACACTGGCTGCCCGCTGGAGTGCGTTCTGCTTGGCGTGTAGACAGAAGCCTAAAAGAAACAGACTTCTCGGCCAGGCCTGGGTAAAACGCAGGCACGTTACTGTGAGCGGGTGATCCTGGGATGGTGCAGACCAGCGCCGGGTCAGTGTCATGGACACCAGCCCCGGGGGAGGCCTGCTGTGTCTGCTGCTGTCCTCGGCCGGTGATTCAGAATGTCCTGAGGAATGTACCCTCCCAGCCAGCGTGGGGGCCGCCCCTCCCTAGGGCCTGGGAGGCTCAGCCGCACGTGCCTTCCTGGGATGGTTTTAGCAGAGAATGTGTGTCCTGGGAGAGTTTGGTGGCTCCTGGGGCTGAGCAGGGACAGAGCGGTGTCCCGGGTGCCCTGCGGGTGCTCCAGAGGTGCGAATTCAGGTCAGTTGTGTGGCTGACTGTAGGCAACCTCCCTGTAGGAGGTGACTTGGAACGAGTGACCCAGCCTTGTTTTCCCATCAGAAAAATCAGTTTCCACCCCGGAGAGACTCCGGTCATTTTCACGCGTGTGACGTTCTGGGTGTGTAGGAGGCATACTGAGTGGTGGCTCTTCCTGTTTTTGTTTTTATGTTTTAAAAGGGAAAGAATGAAAGCAGTGAGTTTTCTCCATGTTGTTACCTTTGAACCCTCAAAGCTCCCTGAGCATAGGGAACGTGAACTTGCCTTTGATTCAGCAAGGCTTGGTCACCGCAACGTGAATGTAGGCCTCACACCGGCCAGGCCTGTTACACACTTTGCACACTTTACACTTCCTGCAGTACCTTCAGGAGGTGGGCCTTGCTCTTATCGTGCCCATTTTACAGATTTTGAAACTGAGTCACAGAGAGGCAGCGTCACTTGACCACGTGCCTTTGTCAGGGCTGCCCCCTGACACGTGTGGGGAGCCCCTGAGCAGCAGAGGGGAAAGCTGGGAGGCCTGGGAGACCAGACCCTCAGAACCCATTGCTCAGTGGCCTGAGGGTTGCAAGCAGCCTGGGGCATGAAAGCTTGCTGTGGGCCTGACCGCTGTGGCGAGCAATGTGCTGTCACTCAGGAGGTGATGTGTAGCCACAAAAGCCCCGCGAAGTGCCTGGAAACAGACCTCCAGGCCCGGCTCCTGCAGGCCGTGTCGGCTGGGGGCTCTGCACATCTTGGTCACACGGGGTCCAGGCCAGTGGGGCTCTGCCTGGCCACGCAAGCTCATAGTCATGGCACCCAGGGAAGGCGCAGAGGCAAGTCGAGAGCTGGCTCTCCACATTCCTACCTGGCGGGGACACATGTCCCAAAGTCAGTCACAGGACTGTGCCATTTCCAAGGGGCAGAAGGGCAGCCCTGCCTCGGGTCTGGAAGGAGGAAAGTGAGAAACAGGAAACAGCAGTGTCGGGGCAGCGCTGCCAGCCCCGGACCATGAAGAGAACAGTGGGGTAGAGATGGGCTGGGGGGCACGTGCTGCCGGGAGGAACAGGCAGGAGGGTGGTGGGGGTGGGACAGCCCACGGGGTGTGGCGATCGGGCTACAGAGATGTCTGCAGGTCAGCTCCCGCCCTGCACTGGGTGGTGTACGTGGGACTGTGGGCTGCCACCCCTGCCGCCACCATACCTGCCCAGTGGCCAGGTGTCATACCAGACTCTCAGGCTGGTGCCTGGTGGGACTCCCGAAACCAGAATTGTCAGCTTTATGCCCAGTTCAGAAACGTGGAAAAATGCCAGCGTGTTGCCTGGTGTGTGGAAATGTTCCATGGACAGTCCGCCACAGTCATGTCCCTGCGTGGCTGAGAGAGGGGAATCACAGAGGCCTGGGCTCGGGCCGGGAGCATGTGGGCAAATGTGCCTGACCCCCACCAGCAGAGCCTGGCTCGGGCGTCTGGTAGGCCCCAGTGAGGCAGAGGCTGTGGTCACTGCCACAGTGGCTGATGCTGACCTCAAGAAGCCCCCAGCGCAGCACCAGCACCCTCGTGTTCACCACAAGGAAGTGGTTCCAGGAGGCTGCCTGGCTGCCAGGTGTGAGCCAGGAGTCCAGGCCAGGTCTGCAGGGTTCCAGGGCCCTGCACCTGAGCTGCCCCACCTGCCTCCCGGCTCAGGAATGTGTCCTCAGCGCATGCTGCCCGTCAGAGGAAGCAGTGCGGCCTCCCAGCCTCCGAGGTCCAGCCTCCCCCCATAAGCTGTGCCCACCTGGTCCCTTGGAGCTCAGAGAACCAGTGCCTGCCTAATCCCGTCCTGTGCCCAGCCTCCGGCGTCAGACGTGGCTGGCTCCCGGTGGTTAGGGCTGGCTGTGCCGCTGACCCACTCTGCTCCTGGCTGCGTTGCTGTGCTTGCACGCTGTGTCCTGAGAGCTGTACTGGGGCCCCGGCCAGGCATACGCGAAAGAGCAGGGGGGTGGACACCTGAGGGGGCAGGGGAGAGCAGCCTCACGAGACCCTCACTTCTGCCCTTTCCCCAGGACCCCACAGCCACCCAGCATGTCCCAGCGGCACTCAGACAGCTCTTTGGAGGAGAAGCTCCTGGAATACCGCTTCCACTCGGAGCTCCGGCTGGATACCAGTGGGAACCCAGCCTCTGGGCTCCCGATGGTCCGTGGCTCCCTGCGTGTTAGGGACAATGCCGTCTTCCAGCCCGAGGTCCCGGCACCCCCACAGCCTCGGTCCCCAGGGCACGAGGAGCCGCGGCCCATCGTCCTGAGCACAGAGAGCCCAGCGGCCCTCAAGCTGGGCACCCAGCAGCTGATCCCCAAGAGCCTGGCCGTGGCCAGCAAGGCGAAGACCCCAGCCCGCCACCAGAGCTTCGGGGCGGCTGTACTTAGCAGGGAGGCCGCCCGGCGGGACCCTAAGCTCCTCCCAGCCCCCAGCTTCTCCCTGGACGACATGGACATGGACAAGGACCCTGGGGGCATGCTGAGGCGGAACCTGCGGAACCAATCCTACCGGGCGGCTATGAAGGGTCTGGGAAAGCCAGGTGGCCAGGGGGACGCCATCCCGCTAAGCCCTAAGCTCCAGGCTCTGGCCGAGGAACCCAGCCAGCCTCACACTCGGAACCCAGCCAAAAACAAGGTAGGGGCCTGCCCACGTGGACCGCGGGGAGGGTGCTGCTAGGCAGAGGGGTGGCCTGGCCATCTCCACCACTGTCATCTTCTGCATCGTGGCAGCTGCCGTTAGTAAGCACCTGCTGCATGAGGACTCTCAATTGGTTTATTCCAGTACAGCCCAATCTGTGAGTGTGAAGATCCCACCTTACAGACGAGGCAGCAGAGGCTCAGAAAGGTCGAGGGTTCTACCCAGGCCCCAGACTCTGGTGTCCCCGCTCCCAGCCTTGCTGGAGGACAGATCCCTGGAAGGGCCCAGTCCCTGTTTCCAAGCCCCAGACAGGAGCCAGCCTGCCTGGATGACAGGGTTCAGGGTGACCTTGCTGCAGTGACTGGCCTGGGCTCCATCTGCCCCAACAGCTCCGGACAGGGACTCAGGCGGGGCAGCCATGCGGCGGCCTCAGGCTCGGGAGAAGTGTGCACGTTCCCGCTGTACACAGAGCCTGCTTCCCTGCCTGCTGGCGGTGGCTCTAGGTCTGGGGCATGGTGGCGGCAGACCCTTCGCTGGGCAGGGTGTAGCCTGGCTGCATGTGTCACTAGGGCCCAGGGGACAGAGCGTCCTGCTGGGGTTCCTGGGCCCAGTGTCCCTCATCCTCAGAGTCACCATCCGTTGAGGCTGGGGGTCAGGCCTTCATTTCAGGCAGCCCTGGAGCTGGGAGCTGTGTTCAGGGAGAGTGGCATGGCACCTGAACACCCCCCCAGCCAAGACTGGGACTCTGGCCACCCTGCTTGGTCTCTTTAGCTGGTGGGTCTGGGCTCAGGCAGGGCTGGGGTAGGGGAGGCGAGCTGCCCTGGAACCACCTATCAGGAGGCCCTGGCAGCCCTGGGCACCCTCAGGAATGCAGAGCAGATGCAGGGCTGGTCCCAGGGCCACCCTTCTTGTTGGACGCCTTCCTCAGACGTGTTGGAAAACAGGCCCTAAGCATATGGGCTGCCTCAGTGAAGGATGAGGGTAGGGGCAGGTGCCATGTGACCCAGGCGAGTTCCTGAACCTTCCTGAGCCTTGGCTTCCCCATGTGGAAGCCAAGATCGTAGCCGTCCTCTGGGCGTCCTCTGGACAGTGTCCACGGAAGGCACGTGCCAGAGCGTCTTCTTCACTGGTTGCCGTCACCGCTGCCTCCTGGAAGGGCCCCAGCACTCTCTGCACCCACAAGGACTAGGCCCACGGGGCTCATTCTTTCATTGACTGTTGATTTCATGCAGTCAGCAGACACTTCCTGGGCACCTGCCACATGCTTGGTGCTGGGGTTCCAAAGTGAGCCCAGGGGCATGGGCCTGGTCCTCAGAGGGCCACCAGGGCAGGGAGAATGCCGAGGGCTGGGCTGAGGGCAGCTTGGGGTTCCTGGGAGCACAGAGTAGGGGGCTCCCCGTGGCCTTGGGTCAGGGTAGGGTCCCAGAGGAAGGAGGGTTAGGGTAGAGGCAGACAGGAGGAGAGGATGGGGTCGAGGGGTGGGGGAGGCAACAGCTCCAGCCAGACCTGGAGGTGAAAAGGGGGCTGGGGGAGCCCTTGAGGTGGGGTGCGGGGCATGGGGCTGAGGGTGCCAGGCCAGGTGCAGCTGGGAGCGCCACACGCTCCCAACCAGTAAGGGGAGTTTACAGGCCCCAACTCGTTCCGAGAAACCAGCCCCTTTCCTTCCGGGAACCGGCACACCTGTGGCGTCGGCAAAGTGTGGTGTCCCAGCCAAGGAGGGTGGGCTCCGAGCCGGGCACCTGAGCCTGGGGGCTTCCCAGGAGCCCGGTCCCTCCCATCATTTCTGCCATCCCGGCCTCCTGCTGGGGCCCCCAGGCCCATGCTTGGGGCTAGACACTGACTGACCAGTCCCTGCTCACCTGCCCCACCAGGTCCTGGTCCCCAGGGGCCTGTGTCCTGCCCCACTGTCCCTTCACAGCCCTCTCCCCACTGTACCTGCCCTGCCACCGGCTTCCCTCCAGTCCTGCTCGAAACTCTCCTGAGCATCCCTTCGCGTTGAGTTCAACCCTTCCTGCTCCTCCAAGCAGCCCTCCTGGACCTGACAACCCTCAGTCACCTGTCCTGCCTGCTCTGAGCCCTCCTCCCACCTGTCCTGGCCTCTGCTTGGCAGCCCTGAGGCCCTTTGGAGCTGACATCTCTTGGGCACAGCTTTGCGTGTGGAGCCGTGAGGTCTCTGGGGTCCCGAGGCAGAATCGCTGCGGGCCACACCTGCCTCGGCTGACAGCTGCGCTTTCTGTGTCTTTTGTGCAGAAGATGCTGGGGCGGAAACGTGGGCACAAGGGCTCCTTCAAGGACGGTGAGTGTGGCTTTGGGAGGCACCGCGGGCTGGGCTGGGCTCCAGTTGAAGCTGGACTCACTGGGGCACCCTGGGGTTCGGGTGGGCCTTGGTTTGGTGTCTCAGGGTCACCAAAGCTGTTGGACGGGATCCTTCCAGAGGCTGAGGTTCTGAGGTCCCAGTGGCTGGTCTCACCATGTAGCCCTGATGAGTCTAGAAAGGTCTAGAAAGTTCCCTTGGACTCTATTCAATGTGCTCTGAAGGGCAGGGCACAGACAGAGCCCCCAGTCTTGCCCTGAACACCCCATATGTGTACTGGGCCCAGCCTACAGTGGCCGTGTTGGGGTACCGAGGCCAGATCAGAGGGTGCCGGCCCCACGCCGTGGGCTCTGCCCGGACTCTTCAAGGCTGAAGGGCAGCCGTGTACTGGGGCCTCCAGCAGGGGTGGCAGTGGTGCACACTCAGCCTGCTGGGGGGAGATGAGAACATCCCACGGGGAGGTTGACATAGGGAGGTGCCTGCCACCTGGGTCAAAGTGCGCAGGGGTGTAAAGAGATCGGAGGCAGTGAGGCCTGGGGAGGGCTAAGGCCTCAAGTGCCCAGCTCCAGACCTGAGGCCCCAAGACACAGTGGCGCCCTCCATCCCCCAGAAGCTTTGTGGACAGGGACGGGCCCAGGAGGGGGTACCCAGGCCTCCTCTACAGAAATCTCTGGGAAGTGTCCCCAGGAGGCAGCAGCAATGCCCCATGTCTCAGGGTAAGGCTGGTTGGGGGCTGCTGTGAGGGTTTGGAGGTGCCCTGAGCCGGGACCAGCCCATTTCAGGTGGGGCTTGTGGCATAGAAGAGGTCTTGGGACTGGCGCCCAGCCTGGGGCAGTCCCCTCCCAAAGCCTCCCTCTCCCATACAGCCGTGAGAGCCTGTGGGCGCTAGAGGACCCACCCGCAAGGGCCTGTGCTGCCTCATGTCATCATGGGCTCTGAGATGCCCTTGGGAGGGCTCAGCCGGCAAGTTCCAGGGAGGCGCAGCCTTTTCCAATCCCCCAGGGCCACAGGTCACCCTCCTTCTCTCTAGACCCCCAGCTCTACCAGGAGATCCAGGAGCGGGGCCTGAACACCAGCCAGGAGTCTGATGATGACATCCTCGATGAGTCCTCCAGCCCCGAGGGAGCCCGGAAGATGGACACCACCATTGTGGTCAAGAGCTACCGGCCTGCCCAGATCACCTGGAGCCAGCTCCCGGAGGTAGCGCCGGAGGGTGGGTGAGGCTGCCCCACAGAGGCAGGCAGGCAGAAGCCACAGGGGTCCCCCCACTGTTCTTCCCCGAGCCCAGGTGGCTGGTCCCCAGCAGCAGCCCAGTCCTCCCAGGGAGGGTGGGCAGCCTTCCCAGAAGCCCCTCGGCTATGGTTGGCGGACCTGGGAGTCTCCCTCCTGTGCCCTCAGAGTCGCCCTGCCCATGCAGGGCCCTGCCATTGTGCGTGCAAGGGCTGGCCCTGCTCAGACTGCCCTGCAGGGAGCTGCGGGCACCATGAGTCCCTTCCCAGGGCCCCCGCCCCAGGAGAGAGCTAAGGGGTCTGTGTCGGGAGACAGCTGGGACGGGAGGGGCCGGGGCTTGGAGCTGAGGCCAGGGCCAAGCCACTCCTTCACTTTCCGTATCTGAAACGGGGGGCCCGTCTCTGCCCTACGGGGGTCTCAGTGGACAGCGTGGCCTGGCAGTGGTCCCTGTGCTTGGGGGAGGTGACTGCTCCTACCCCAGGTGGACCAGCATGTGACCCGCGCCCTGAGGCCCGAGGGAGGGGACCATGTGGCCGTGGGCGTGGCGGGAAGCAGGGAGGGCGGGCCCCCACCTGTGGTACAATGGGGCTCCTTGTTCGCCATCCAGAGGGGCTGGTACTGCACCCGCCCACCACGCTCCATGGTGCTGCGTACCCCGGGACCCCGGCCAGGGCAGGCCCAGTGTGGGGTGAGGGCAGGCAGCGGGCAGCCTCCCCACAGACAGAAAGGTCTGGAAGTGCAGTCTTACTCCCCTGCTGGGAGCTGGGGGCGTGTGGTCTGCCTCTGTCTGGGGTAGTGTCCAGTACCGCACCCTGGTAACTGCCAGAGATTCTGACCCTGCATAGGAAGGAGGCACTGGCTTGGGGAATGGGGGACTCACCCGTGGCCCAGGCGCTGTGGGAGGCCTTTCTGCCCGGCCCAGTGAGGAGCAGAGCACGAATCAGGGTGGCCTGAGTGCTGCAGAGGGGAGAGGGGACCCCCGGGCAGTGTAGCAGCCCCGCGGGTCCTGACGCGCTCCACCAAGCGAGCCACGCTCCCGCCAAGGCGACCCGCCAGCTGTGGGCCCCGAGGAGGAGGGAGCCCGGGCGGGCACAGCGTCACCCATACCTTCCAGGCAGGGCACTGACTCGCCTCGCCCAGGTGGGGTCTGAGTCACAGTCCTGCCCTCCACACTTCCTCCCTGGGTGGGCTCCACGCCTCTCCGTCTGCCAGGAAGGTCTTCGGGACAAGATCTCCCGTCCTCTGGCCTTTCCCTCTGGATGCCCCATGCTCTTTCTGGGCTGCTCTGGGGCTCTTTGGCTGGGCGGGGGTGGGGGCGGCTGCCCTGAGGAGGGTCCACAGAGAGGAAGATGACGGGGATAGACCCTGGGCAGGACAGGCCTACTCCAGGATCGGACCTCCCTGAGCCGTGTGGGGCGGCTGTGGGTGCTCTGCCCGGGCCCCCGCCTCTGCTGGCCATGTTGGCCCTGGTCCGTCAGGAGAGGAAAGAAGGGAGACTTTGGCCCAGGCTTCCAGGATGTGTGACCTGCAGCTCCTGGGCCTGTGTCCCCCCAGGTGGTGGAATTGGGCATCCTGGACCAGCTCTCCACTGAGGAGCGGAAGAGGCAGGAGGTAAAAGGGCCCTGGGTGGGAGGGGAGGGCCCTGGGCGGGAGGGCTGTCCCCCATGGCCTGGGCCATGCAACACCTGGGGAGGGGCAGCAGCCACAGTGGTGCCACCCGGCCATCCCTCTGCGGCCACCTCCAGCGCCAGGCCCCGTCACACTCACCAGCGCCTCACACAGGCCCGGGCCGTGCCTCCACCTGCACCAGGCCCTCACAGAACCCCTTCGCGCCACCGGGTGAATCCTCGGAGTCCAGGGGCCGCCATCTCCCCCTTCTCTGACGAGGACGGGGGGTCGCTGCCCAGCTTCATGCGGCTCATCAGGCACCCAGCCAGGGGCACCCAGGGACGTCGGGCTGGCGTCTCCAGGCTGGCCATCCTGACGGTCCCATCCAGGGGTCTGTCCGGGGCTCCTGTCCCCACCGGCCCCTGCCACCCGGGGCATGTCCTCCTGTTCCGAGAATCGGCCACCGAGGCACGCCCGTGTCCAGCGTCACTGTGAGGCTCACCCAGGCCCCTCTCCGCAGGCCATGTTCGAGATCCTCACGTCGGAGTTCTCCTACCAGCACAGCCTGAGCGTCCTGGTGGAGGAGTTCCTGCAGTCCAAGGAGCTGCGGGCGACCGTGACGCAGATGGAGCACCACCACCTCTTCTCCAACATCCTGGATGTCCTGGGTGCCAGTCAGAGGTGAGGCCACGCCACAGCCTTCGCACAGGGTCCTCTGCCGGGAAGCTGCCTCTCCCCATGGGCACCGCACCGTCGGCAGCAGGCCCTGGGGAGCCTGAGCTGCACCTTGATGGGGATGGTTTAGGGCAGCTGCTGGCTCCCATGGAGTGTGATGACCTCTGATGGTCCTTGAGGCCACCAAGAGCTGGCCCCAGGGCCGGGCTGAGCACTGGGGCTGTAGCATCCGGGTTGTTCGTAAGATGTGGAGCACTTCCCAGGGGTCCAGCCCTGCCCCACTGCCAAGCACCATCCCACCAGGACGCCCAGCCACAGAGGGCTGTGTGACCCAGGCAGCGGTGGCCACAAGCTGCTCACCTGTAGGCAGGAAGCCTCTAGTTGCAGCTCTGGGTCATGTTCCACCCAAAGGTGTCTGGTGGCTGGACCTGAGCTCTGGTTGCAGGGCCTAGAGGTGGAGGAAAGGCCAGACATGCAGCTGCAGCCATGCACGGGGGTGTGCGTGGGGGGTGGGGGGTGTGTGCATGGTCAGGGGTGTGTGTGAGTGGGCTGGCCCCGAGGCCTGGAGGGTGACTCGGGAGCATCCAGCACCCGGGTGTGTATGCGTGGGTGTATGTGGGCAGGGGTGTGTGTGCATGGGCAGGGGTGTGTGCACGGGTGTCTGTGCATTGGTGTGTGTGTGGACAGGTGTGTGTGCGTGGGCAGGTGTGTGTGTGCGTGGGTGTGCATGGTGTGTGCATGGGTGTGTCGGGGTAGGGGTGTGTATGCATGGTTGTGTGTGTGCGGGTGTGTGCATGGATGTATGTGTGTGGACAGGTGTGTGCACTGGCAGGGGTGTGTGTGCGTGGGCAAGGGTGTATATGCATGGGTGTGTGTGCATGTGTATGCATGGTCAGGGGTATGAGTGGGTAGGGGTGTGTGTGTCTGGGCAGGGGTCTCTGTGCCTGGCCGGGGTGTGTGTGCGTGGGCAGGGGCCTGTGTGCGTGGGCAGGGGTGTGTGTGGTCTCAACCCTGTGCTGCTCCCTATATACAGGTGGACTCTGGAGCATCATTCGGTCTCCTGAGCCTCAGCCTCGATGCTAACTTGAGGGGCGGTGCCTCTGGCCCCCTCATGGGCTTGGGTGGTGCTGGGAGATGATTAGGGGCCTGTAGTGCCTGGCACGGGGCTGCTCCAACAGTGGTGGCTGCTGGCACATTGTTATATCAGCCACGCCCCTGGCGAGTCCCACCCATCTGCTGCCTGTGGGGTGCCCTTGCGGAACTTTGGGGCCCTGAGGGTGGGCGGGGAGCCGCCTTGTCCCTGGAGACAGGGGCTTCCTGTAGAGCTCCAGGGACCAGCTATGGCAAACTCCCAAACTCTGACTCATCTGTGGGTTGGGGTTGGGGGAGGGGGAGGGGGAGGGGTCTGGGATAGCGGCTGCCCCTCCCCCAGCTCTGCCCCCAGCCATGCAGGCTCTGTGTCCTCGGGTCCCCTCTGCCTCAGGCAGCTGTGTGTTTGCCTCTGACCTGCTGGGGCTTTAGATTGCTGCCCCAGGGCGGGAAGCTTCGGCCTCCTCCCCCGGCTGGGTCCCGGACAGCTCCTGGCATTCACAGTGAACTCTCTGGGGAATCATCGCTATTTGGGGTCGGCGGCTGGTGGGCAGCTCTCCCGGACCTTTCTCAGAACCTGCAGTCTCCCATGTGAGCTGCTGACCGGCCTGGCCGGCCTCGGCACCCACATGTGTCGTGGCCCTGCTCATCCAGCAGCCGAGGCCTCCTGTGGCCTCCTGGGTCCTCATCCACGGGGACTGCGGCTCCATCTCCTGGGGCTTCTCTAGGGCAAGCAGCTCTCAGGACGCTCTCTCTGCAGGAAGCATGGCTCCTGCGTGGGTGGCAGGCCCAGTCAGGCCCAGTGAGCAGGGGGAGGAGGGACTGCCGCCCACCTCCACGCTGGGCAAGGGAGTCCTCCGAAGGACAGAGCTCTTGGGGTGGGAGGACCTCCTGTGGCAGGGGCCTGGAGACATGGATGTGGTCTCAGGTTGGGTGCTCTGAGGGTCTGTGGGATGGACAAGGCTCCGGCCACCGCCTCACACACCAAGTGAACATCGTGGGTGGCTCTGGCTGCCCATGGCGGCAGAACCCCGGCAGCCCTGGCCTAGCTCTTACCGAGTGTTAACTCCCTTCGTCCTGATCACCCCGGGCCGAGGCGTGGGTCACGGAGGAGGTCAGAGTCTGCCAAGAGCCCACACCTGGCCCCCCTGGCCTTGACTGTTCACTCAGGACGGGGTGGGGGACCCAGTGAAAGTCAACCGACAGTTCGCAAACCCAGCTAGGAGCTCGACCAGCAGAGCTGCCTGGGACTGGGGACTCATCCTTGGAGGGGGTGGCCCCAGGCATCGCCCCTCTTTGTGACCCAGAGGCTGGGCTCTTGTGCCTGTCCCCTGAGTTTCCGTCCTTGAGTTTCTTCCCAGGGGCAGGCGGGTGCAGCAGTGGGGGCCCGGGCCTGTGTGGAGGCCCAGTCATTTTAGCTGGAAGGAGCTTGAAGGGCAAAGGGCACCAACTGGACAGGGCACCAGGACAGGAGGTCCAAACGGGTCCACCTTTGGAGACAGCCCCTGGGGCTGCCCCTGGACAACAGAGGGACAGTGCCAGTGCGTGGGATCGTGGCGGGGGGCTCTGTGACCACTTCCCACCTGCCCTCCCTGCTGTCCTGCATCCCAGGTCCGGGTCCTGCCCTGAGTGCTTGCTGCTTGCTGACTCTGGGAGCTGAGCTCAGCTCCTGCCACGTATATGTATGTGTGAGTGTGTGTGATATGCACGTCTGTGTGTGTGTGCACATGGGGCCTGACCACCAGGCCCGTGGCACCCTCTTCACCCCTTCTTGCCTTCAGGTTCTTCGAGGACCTGGAGCAGCGGCACAAGGCCCAGGTACTGGTCGAGGACATCAGTGACATCCTGGAGGAGCACGCCGAGAAGCACTTCCACCCCTACATCGCCTACTGCTCCAACGAGGTCTACCAGCAGCGCACGCTGCAGAAGCTGACGTGAGTGGGCGGCCCTGAGGCCCAGAGGGTGGCTCGGGAGCATCCTGCACCCTGGTCTCCCAAAGCACATTCCTGCTCCCAGCCCGGCTTCTGCAGGTGCTGCCTGATTTGGGTACAGGCCGGCCATGCAGAGCCTGGAAGGACAGCCTTGTCCTCTTGCAGAAGCAGCAACGCCGCCTTCCGAGAGGTCCTAAGAGAGATTGAGAGGCGGCCAGCATGCGGGGGCCTGCCCGTGCTCTCCTTCCTGATCCTCCCCATGCAGCGGGTGACCCGGCTGCCCCTCCTGACGGATGTGAGTCCACGGCCTGGGGCTGGGGCTGGGCACACTGTCCTGGGGTCCCACTGCCGGAGCCCCTGCTTGATTACCCTTTTGTGACCTTCTCCTCCAGGCTTGGCCTATGATATTTTAATAGTTATGATCCTAAGATGGCTTTAATAACCAGGATAACTTCGTGGTCGCCACCACCCACAGACTTCACTGTGCCAGGAGCTGTTCCAGCCCTTGGCGAATTTGTGTTCACTTACTCAATGGTTCATGAGGTTTAGGCACACTGACGAGCTGGAACTGGCGTCACCCAGAGCCCTGCTGAGCCGCCTCCCAGCCCCTGCCCCACCAGTCCTCCTAGACGTGGTAGCCCTGTCCCCAGCACCTTCTCTCCCCGTTCTGTGGATGCAGAGAGGGGCTCAGAGGGGCTCAGCAGCGTGGGCTGTGTGTGTGGGGTGCCACAGGGCAGAGGACGCATGACGGTAAAAGGTGTACACACAGACGCACACATGTATATACAGTGCACATGTACTCATGTATATGTGTGCCCATGTGTACACAATGCATGTGTATCAATGCGCACCAATACACACATGCCTGCACACATGTGCACACACTGCATTGCACATATACATGCATGCACATGTGCGCACAGTGCACACACACGTTTGCATACATGCACACACAGGCACTACACACACATGCACCCAGTGCACACATACACATGTGGATGCATACACATGCAGGCACACATGCACGCACACAGTACACAGGCATAGTCACACGTGTGCGTGCTGCCCGTACACACAGCCCCACACATGGCAGGACTGAGCTAAGCTCCCTGAGGCTACACATGGCAGGACTGCCCAAGCCAAACAGAACCTCAAATTCCTGGGGGCCCCAGGGATGTGCAGAAATGGGGGTGCCAGGGGGCCTCCACTGACGATTCCCCAGGTTGGATGGAGAGGATGGAGATGGCCAAGAACGGGAAGGGAAGGGTTCCAGGCAGGGGTGCTAGCTCTTGTTCCCACTCAACCTGGCCTGAGGACCTGGCAGAGCTCCAGGTGGTGCAGAGGCCGTTCAGGGGCTGGTGGTGGGGCCCTGCAGGAGCCCTCTGGGGGCAGCTCTTGACCACCCTGCAGCCCCACCCAGGGTCTGGTGATGGTGGGAGCCTCCACACGTGGGATGCCAGAGGGGACTTTGTGTCCCGTGTCTTTTGTTCTTCCAGACGCTCTGCCTCAAGACCCAGGGCCACTCCGAGAGGTACAAGGCCGCCAGCCGCGCACTGAAGGCTATCAGCAAGGTAAGATGGGGCCTGGCCCCAGTCCCGCCCAAGTCCTGTACCCTGACCCTGTCCCCACCCCACCCTACCTGGTGGCATAGGGCTGGCTCCCCCTACCTTCCAGGGCAGCGAGGGTTCTCAGATTATCCATCCCAAGCCTTTCACAGCACTGACAAGGAAACTGAGGCCCAGAGGTTCTCAGATTATCCATCCCAAGCCTTTCACAGCACTGACAAGGAAACTGAGGCCCAGAGGTTCTCAGATTATCCATCCCAAGCCTTTCACAGCGCTGACAGGGAAACTGAGGCCCGGAAGTTCTCAGATTATCCATCCCAAGGCTTTCACAGTGCTGACAAGGAAACTGAGGTCCAGAGGTTCTCAGATTATCCATCCCAAGCCTTTCACAGCGCTGACAAGGAAACTGAGGCCCAGAGGTTCTCAGATTATCCATCCCAAGCCTTTCACAGCACTGACAAGGAAACTGAGGCCCAGAGCCAGTGGAACTCTCGCACAGTTGATGAGCCTATGGCACAGCTGGTCCAGGGCAGGCACTGTGGGCAGCCAGGGGCTGGCTGGGCAGGAGTCCTGGGCACACTGTGGAACGTGTGGGCTGTGCCAGGGCCCTGCAGCACCAGCCCCTCACACGGGGACCATGCCCCTGCAGCTGGTGAGGCAGTGCAACGAGGGGGCCCACAGGATGGAGCGCATGGAGCAGATGTACACGCTGCACACACAGCTGGACTTCAGCAAGGTCAAGGTAGGTGGCCCTGGACATCAGGCAACTCAGGCCACTTCCCACTCGGCCCGCCCTGCTGGCCTGCGTGTGAGGTCACACCCCTGAGCCTGAGGGCTGGAGAGTGGGTGCCTGCCCTCATGAGGCCTGGGGGCTGGGCCTCCTAGGGCTGATGCCTTTGGTCTCTCCAGGCCTCAGTCTCCCCATCTGGGAGTGTCCCTTGTGTCCCCTCCCCTACTCCCACTGGGTGGGCCTCTGTGGCCCTTGCTCCATCCCCAGGACTGCACGGGCAAAGGGCAGACCCCAGGCCCTGAGTGACCAAGCGGAGGGGGCAGCAGGAGTGGCCCTGTCAGTGTGCTTGACCGGGGCCAGGGTCAGGGGCTGGGCAGGGCCTGAGGACAGAGGGGAGGGGACAGGGTGGTGATTTCAGGGCCAGCCCAGATCTCATGTTTCCCAGTGAGGCCCGGATTCTGGGTAGGGTGAAATATTTCCAGCCCAGGTCCCAACAGCCCTAGTCCCTGTCACAAACGGACGGGGCTCGGACCCCTCCCTCCAGAGCCCACCACCCACAATCCCACACACTGGCCCCGTCCTCTGTTGTCCCAGGACAGCCCAGGGCCCCTCCCACAAGGCGGGCCCAGGTGGGTCTCCTGTCCTGGTGCTCCCTCCAGTGGGTGCCCTTCAGAGGGGAGCAAGGAGTGGGTGACAGGCTACAGGCCACCCTCGCTCAGGGCCATGGACA
>NW_012103477.1:447612-448542 GCF_000951045.1 Mandrillus leucophaeus
CACCAATACACACATGCCTGCACACATGTGCACACACTGCATTGCACATATACATGCATGCACATGTGCGCACAGTGCACACACACGTTTGCATACATGCACACACAGGCACTACACACACATGCACCCAGTGCACACATACACATGTGGATGCATACACATGCAGGCACACATGCACGCACACAGTACACAAGCATAGTCACACGTGTGCGTGCTGCCCGTACACACAGCCCCACACATGGCAGGACTGAGCTAAGCTCCCTGAGGCTACACATGGCAGGACTGCCCAAGCCAAACAGAACCTCAAATTCCTGGGGGCCCCAGGGATGTGCAGAAATGGGGGTGCCAGGGGGCCTCCACTGACGATTCCCCAGGTTGGATGGAGAGGATGGAGATGGCCAAGAACGGGAAGGGAAGGGTTCCAGGCAGGGGTGCTAGCTCTTGTTCCCACTCAACCTGGCCTGAGGACCTGGCAGAGCTCCAGGTGGTGCAGAGGCCGTTCAGGGGCTGGTGGTGGGGCCCTGCAGGAGCCCTCTGGGGGCAGCTCTTGACCACCCTGCAGCCCCACCCAGGGTCTGGTGATGGTGGGAGCCTCCACACGTGGGATGCCAGAGGGGACTTTGTGTCCCGTGTCTTTTGTTCTTCCAGACGCTCTGCCTCAAGACCCAGGGCCACTCCGAGAGGTACAAGGCCGCCAGCCGCGCACTGAAGGCTATCAGCAAGGTAAGATGGGGCCTGGCCCCAGTCCCGCCCAAGTCCTGTACCCTGACCCTGTCCCCACCCCACCCTACCTGGTGGCATAGGGCTGGCTCCCCCTACCTTCCAGGGCAGCGAGGGTTCTCAGATTATCCATCCCAAGCCTTTCACAGCACTGACAAGGAAACTGAGGCCCAGAGGTTCTCAGATTATCCATCCCAAGCCTTTCACAGC
>NW_012103477.1:448592-452357 GCF_000951045.1 Mandrillus leucophaeus
GGCCCTGGGGCAGGACGTTGGGGGAGTTGGCCCTGGGCCCCTCTGACCTCAGAGCTGGGGCACGGCTTCCACTCGGGACATGCTCTGTGTAACACCTGTCTCTTATACACATCTAGATGTGTATAAGAGACCCCCACACAGCCCACCCCCACTACCCCTGCACTGCTCACCCCCTGGCCTTTGCCATCTCTCTGCCCCCCACTGACTCCAGCAACTCAGCACCAGGCATCGGGGTGGGGGGGTATTCTGTGGCTCAGGAGCCAGGAAAGGCTCTAGACATGGAGCGTGGCCATCACGGAGGGGCCTGCCCGTGCCAACCGTCCCTCGGGGCTGAGCGGGCCCTTGTGCCCAGGAGGCCCAGCGTCTGCATAATCGCCATGGAGCCCTCCCACCACGGAGGAGTGAGGTGTGCATGGAGGCTTCCCCAGCACTGGCCTTTGGGTCCTGGCTTGGGTGAAATGTTCAGTGGTCACCCAGCCCTGGGCTGTCGGGCAGGATCTGGTCCAGGGCCTGGCGCACCTTGATTTGAGGCCTGGACACATTGTGCCACTTTCCTCTATCCAACCCCTACTGGGGACAGTCCAGAGGCAGGGGTCACTCCGACCTGGTGCTGTGTGTCCTTGACCCCCTGGGGACCTGCTCATCCTGGCTTTGTCCCCCTAGTCCCTCCCACTGATCTCCGCCTCCCGGTGGCTGCTGAAGCGTGGGGAGCTGTTCTTAGTGGAAGAAACTGGACTTTTTCGAAAAATCGCCAGCCGGCCAACGTGCTACCTGTTCCTGTTCAACGATGTCCTGGTTGTGACCAAGAAGAAGAGGTGGCACTAGGGCAGGAGGGTGTGGGGAGCCCCGCTCCGTGGACACTGGGCCGCTGGCCCTGGGGCAGGACGTTGGGGGAGTTGGCCCTGGGCCCCTCTGACCTCAGAGCTGGGGCACGGCTTCCACTCGGGACATGCTCTGTGTAACACTCGGGGGCAGGTGGTGCTCGCTGTGCAGCCTCTGGCCTCCTGCAGACTAGGGTCTGCCTGTGCCAGCCACGAGGAGGACTCGAAAGCTGTGGCCTCTGCTCTGTGGGATGGGGGAACTCTTGGAGCCTGTCCTCCGTGGCTGCCTCCCCACCACTGCAGGGGAGCCGGGTGGGACCTGGCCGGGAGCCCAGCAGGCACCGGGTAGGAGCTGGGTGGGACGGTCCCACCAACTGACTGACCGTGTCCCCACAGCGAGGAGAGCTACGTGGTCCAGGACTACGCCCAGATGAACCACATCCAGGTGGAGAAGATAGAGCCGTCTGAGCTCCCTCTGCCCGGGGGCGGCAACCGCAGCTCCTCCGTGCCCCATGCCTTCCAAGTGACCCTGCTTCGCAACAGTGAGGGCCGCCAGGAGCAGCTCCTGCTCTCCTCAGACTCTGCGTAAGGGGCTCCCGGGAGGGTGGTTCCCAGGCCCTAGGCACATTAGCTCCACGGGGACCGGGTTGTCTGCCTGCCTTGCTCGCTGTTCCACGGCTGGCTCTGAACACCCACCGTGCACCTGGCCCTGCCGTAGGTGTCGAGGTAGAGCCGGGGACAGAACAGAAACGGCCTTGTCCTCGTGGCGTTTATGTTCCCGGGAGGGGACGCACCAACAGTTGGGCCACCAGGAGTGGGAACAAGAAAGGAAACAAGGTGGGGGGTGGGGTGCGGGGGGTGCCGTGAGGAAGGCTCAGCCCACGTGAGCAGAGGGAGGTGGGGCCGGAGGCTGGGATTGCTCAGCAGAGGTGGAGCCGTGCCAAAGCCCCGAGGCAGGAGAGCCCTGGGCCCTGAGGGCACAGCTGCAGGCGAACCGCAGTGCTGCTGGGGTGCAGCGAGCCTGGCCAGTGGGGGCCAATTCGGACAGCAGGGTGGTCCTGGCGCTTGAAATGGGAGTGGGCAGTGATGGGGTCTCTGCAGGGCCCCTGTGGAAGGCAGGCACGCAGGTGCGCCAGTCTCCATATTCCCTCTCAGCTCCTCTTGACCGAGGACAGCTCTGGGCCCTATTTCCAAACAAGGATGCTGGGCCTGAGTCTGCCACAGCAAATGGAGGGGCAGGGAGCTAGGACCCAGTGCCAGGAAACGGGGTGGCCTTGGGTCCAGCAGGCTGGGGTCTGGGTGTGTGGCTGCTACCCCACTCTGTGAGCTGGGGCTGGGGTGACTTGGGGGTTAGCCTGCCTGACAGTCTGCCCAGCCACTCCTGCCCACCCCCACCACCCATCTTCTTGCCACGGACCCCCATGGGTGGCTGTCAGAAGTCAGGGAACATCAGAGGGGCGGGATCGGCCTCCAGGCCTGACTCATGCTGTCTCTGGCCCCCAGGAGTGACCGGGCACGGTGGATCGTGGCTCTCACACACAGTGAGAGACAGTGGCAGGGCCTCTCCAACAAAGGAGGTGAGTGCGGGCTGGGGGCCTGCGGGGCTGGCCCTCTGCCACGGCTGGGCACTTTGGCCCCCACTGTAGCCCAAAGGAGCCTGGCACCTGGCCTTGTGGTGGGGTCCAGCAGTCGGGGGGTGGGGTGCCCCGGCCCCAGGAGTGTGTCTGCTGGAGGCCGTCGGGGAGTGGAGCCTGGCCCACGCCTCCTGATAGCCCTGTGATGGCCACTGCCCTACCCAGACCTGCCCCAGGTGGAGATCACCAAGGCCTTCTTTGCGAAGCAGGCAGACGAGGTCACACTGCAGCAGGCGGACGTGGTCCTGGTTCTGCAGCAGGAGGACGGTGAGTATGGGCGTGTCGGGCACAGATGGGCAGGCACGGACAGGCGGGCGTGAGTCACCATCCAGCCTGGCCAGGCCCAGAGCATGCCGGGCTGCAAGCTGCCCATGCGCTTCCAGCCTGCCTCACCCTCCCTCGAGGGCGTCCTCAAAGGGAACACTCCCACATCCCCGAGCCCCAAAATCCATGAACCCAAAAACGAGACCATGGTCACTGTGTCCCATGTGGGGAGGAGGAGGTGTCTCTGCCCTCCCAGGGAATCCCCGCTCAGCCGGCCCAGCACGAGCCTGCAGAGGGCAGGCAGGGCACCTCCTCATGCCGGGCAGAGCTGTGTGGGGTGTGCTCAGCCCAGCACCCTTCTCAGTGGCGAGCACCAGAGCAGGGGTCGGGTGCCTGGTGACCGTGAGCAAGGCCTCGGCAGCTGTCTGCTCTGAGGCAGGAGCGGGTGGTCGGTTTTAGGAGAAGCCTGGCCCTGGCGTGCTCATGCACAGCAGCTCAGAGGGGCCGGGGGACCCATGGCCTTCCTCTCACCTCCCTCCCACCCCATCCGTGTTCAGGGTGGCTCTACGGCGAGAGGCTCCGGGACGGAGAGACAGGCTGGTTCCCCGAGGACTTTGCCCGCTTCATCACCAGCCGTGTGGCCGTGGAGGGCAATGTCCGCAGGATGGAGCGTCTGCGGGTGGAGACAGATGTGTAGCCTTGGTGAGGCCAGCCGGCGGCAGCACGGCCTGTCCCCTGATCAGCAAGTGGCCGTGCCTGGCTACAGAGAGTGTGAGGGGCTTGTCTCAAGGACCCAGCATGGTTCCCTAGGGCTTCCCAAGACCCTGTGACTATGGTGCCGGGCTCCGGACACTTCACAGAAGGAAGATCACATGTCCCTCGAGAGGCACCCCTAGTCAAGTTCGAGGGGGCCACGCTGTGTCCCAAGGAGCCCAGCCTAGTCCCATTGGCTGGCTGGGCCTCTCTCAGCTGCTGGGCCCCACCACCTCCCCGCTGCACCCACGGGGCAACTCCACCCAGACTGATGGGCACAGGGGCCACCATTA
>NW_012103477.1:452407-457193 GCF_000951045.1 Mandrillus leucophaeus
GGCTGGGCACTTTGGCCCCCACTGTAGCCCAAAGGAGCCTGGCACCTGGCCTTGTGGTGGGGTCCAGCAGTCGGGGGGTGGGGTGCCCCGGCCCCAGGAGTGTGTCTGCTGGAGGCCGTCGGGGAGTGGAGCCTGGCCCACGCCTCCTGATAGCCCTGTGATGGCCACTGCCCTACCCAGACCTGCCCCAGGTGGAGATCACCAAGGCCTTCTTTGCGAAGCAGGCAGACGAGGTCACACTGCAGCAGGCGGACGTGGTCCTGGTTCTGCAGCAGGAGGACGGTGAGTATGGGCGTGTCGGGCACAGATGGGCAGGCACGGACAGGCGGGCGTGAGTCACCATCCAGCCTGGCCAGGCCCAGAGCATGCCGGGCTGCAAGCTGCCCATGCGCTTCCAGCCTGCCTCACCCTCCCTCGAGGGCGTCCTCAAAGGGAACACTCCCACATCCCCGAGCCCCAAAATCCATGAACCCAAAAACGAGACCATGGTCACTGTGTCCCATGTGGGGAGGAGGAGGTGTCTCTGCCCTCCCAGGGAATCCCCGCTCAGCCGGCCCAGCACGAGCCTGCAGAGGGCAGGCAGGGCACCTCCTCATGCCGGGCAGAGCTGTGTGGGGTGTGCTCAGCCCAGCACCCTTCTCAGTGGCGAGCACCAGAGCAGGGGTCGGGTGCCTGGTGACCGTGAGCAAGGCCTCGGCAGCTGTCTGCTCTGAGGCAGGAGCGGGTGGTCGGTTTTAGGAGAAGCCTGGCCCTGGCGTGCTCATGCACAGCAGCTCAGAGGGGCCAGGGGACCCATGGCCTTCCTCTCACCTCCCTCCCACCCCATCCGTGTTCAGGGTGGCTCTACGGCGAGAGGCTCCGGGATGGAGAGACAGGCTGGTTCCCCGAGGACTTTGCCCGCTTCATCACCAGCCGTGTGGCCGTGGAGGGCAATGTCCGCAGGATGGAGCGTCTGCGGGTGGAGACAGATGTGTAGCCTTGGTGAGGCCAGCCGGCGGCAGCACGGCCTGTCCCCTGATCAGCAAGTGGCCGTGCCTGGCTACAGAGAGTGTGAGGGGCTTGTCTCAAGGACCCAGCATGGTTCCCTAGGGCTTCCCAAGACCCTGTGACTATGGTGCCGGGCTCCGGACACTTCACAGAAGGAAGATCACATGTCCCTCGAGAGGCACCCCTAGTCAAGTTCGAGGGGGCCACGCTGTGTCCCAAGGAGCCCAGCCTAGTCCCATTGGCTGGCTGGGCCTCTCTCAGCTGCTGGGCCCCACCACCTCCCCGCTGCACCCACGGGGCAACTCCACCCAGACTGATGGGCACAGGGGCCACCATTAACAATTATTGGGGACAATGTGAGGTCTCCTCCTATGCCCTTCCTACCCCCATGTGGGACAGGAAGGACCCTGAGTTCCCAGGAGTGTCCCACGCTCTGAGAGGGGGACTGGCCAGAGGGAGGGGACCCGGCAGGGAGATTTCGGTTTTGAGGTTTCTAAATACATTAAAGTTATTTCTTAAGAACCTAGATTTTCAGTGACTCTGAGCCCAGGCAAAGGCTGTGGCCACACATTTTCCAGGGACATACTCGGGATGCTGCAGCCCGGCACCGGGCCCCCTGGACATGGCCCCCCTGTGTTGGGTGCTGTGGGCCGGTACCGGCCCCCTCATGCGTGGTTGCCCCGAGCTCGCCCCTGGTGTGGCCAGTCT
This sequence comes from Mandrillus leucophaeus, assembly GCF_000951045.1. NCBI lineage: Eukaryota > Metazoa > Chordata > Mammalia > Primates > Cercopithecidae > Mandrillus > Mandrillus leucophaeus. The sequence goes on from NW_012103477.1 coordinate 454,103, forward strand.
GCTCACTGGCTGGAGCATTGGAACAGGGCCAGTGGCCCGATTGTGTGCTGAGAACCCAGGGGCAGCAGAGCTGTGCCTTGCAGGGCTCAGGCTGGCCAGTGGTTTAGAGGACTCAGGGATTCAGTAGAACTTTTGGGGATCCCTCTGCAGTGTCCCCGGAGTTGGAGGCGGGCGCCACGTCCCGCCCAGCCTTTCCTCCCAGCCATCTCGTCCTGGGACCTGCAGGCAGAAGAGGCGGCCTCCGAGCCAGTCGGCTGACCTGGGCTGGCACGGCAAGAGGAGGACTGGTTCTCTCTGTCCCAGGAAGCCCCTGCCAGCTCTCCTGTGTCCCATGCCAATGCCCGTTGCCTTTGTGGGCTTGGGTAATGCTGTCCTTAGGGAGGGAGCACCCAGCATACACCTGAGAATCTGCCCGGATCCTCCTGGGTCTGGGGCCCTTGGCTTCTGCAGAAAAGTCAGGGGTTCATCTACCCCAGATGCCAACCAGAAATGGTGATGGGTGGCTGCCCTCCGTCCCTCCCAGGCCTGGGGCAGCTGCAGGACCTGGTGCATGAGAGGTGGGGTGGGCTGAGAGAATGAGCTCCTTCCAGCCCCGGCCTGCTGGACCAGGGCTCAGGGGAGGAGGCGAGGTCTGGAGGGCCATGCAGTGGGCGGAGGGCCAGCTCCTCTCCCGGTCACCTCCATGGCCTTGGGCAGCAGCAATGGCCCAGGCCAGGCTCAGAGCCCACGCAGGACTGTCCTGGGCAGGGCTTTGGTCAGCGGCCACCTCGCAGGGTGGGGCACAGCCAGGGCTCTGGGAAAGAGGAGGAACCTGGGAGCAGAATCCCGAGATGGGGCCAGCCCCTCCACTCCCGACATGGCCATCTCCAGCCTCCGCCATCCCGCCTGTGAACTGGTTATTCCTTGGACTTTTCCTGGAGCTGCTGTGGGAGCAAACTGGCAGCCAAGGTAGGGTATGTGTGTTGGCATGTGGTGCGTACACATGTGCTAGCATGTCTGTCTCTGTGTGCGTGTGTCTGGTGGCCAGGGGGCAGCATTTTCGTGTAAACCCAGCTGCCCTGCAGCCTCCTGGTGGTTCTCACTGCCAAGTTCATGCTCAGCTCATGGAGCAAGGTGGGTCTGGAATGCCTGGCCTCTGACTCTGTGACCTCACTCGCGTATGTGACCTGGGGCAGGTGACTCAGCCTCTGCACCTCAGTTCCGTCTACAAGCGGCTCCAGCAGCCTCTGCGTTTCAGCGGGCAATGATAATGCTCAGCCTGCAGGAAGGGGGTCCGGGCCCAGGCTGGGTGGCTGTCCTGCTGCGACAGCGGCCAGGCTGTTGGGGGCATCTGGGGAAACGGGGGGAGGGCCCGGTTCAGGCCTGCTCAGGACAAGAACCCCTCCAGGAGGAGTGAGGAAGCGCAGGCCTGGGCTGCCAGTGAGGTGTGGGGGCCCAGGCAGGGGCAAGACCTCTGGGCAGGAGGGGCATCAGGAGAGGGGGCCACAGACTTGTGTAGCCCTGTCCCCAGTACCAGTGTCAGCTCACGCCCCTCCGAGGGCCCCTGTTCAGCCTGGGGTGCTGCCCTCACTGGCCCCGGTGCCATGGCCCCCTCAGCAGGACAGAGCAAGCCTGGACCCCCAGGACGACCACCCCCTCCCCAGGGTCTTCTTGCTCACTCTCCTCATGGAACCTCAGCCCGTCCCATACTTCAGTGTTGGGACCCAGGGACACTTGCCCGCCCACAGTCCCCAGATAATAGGGGTCCCGCGGGGGCTCCTGCCACGCTGGCTTAGCGGGAGAGGGGTCCCGGGAGGCAGGACTTGCCTGGCCCAGCCCTCCTGTGCAGCCGCATAGCCTGGGTAGGTCCAGACCCTCCTGTTGCAGGGGGTGAAATTGAGGCCCAGACCCTCTTCCCACCGCAGGGGTCAGTGGGCCCCACTGCAGGGGGCTATCAGGGCTCTAAAGACACCCGTCTAGCCAACAAGGCCTGTGTCCCGAGTAGGGTGCCAGGGTGCCCGCGGCGCTTGGTGTCCCAGCCCATCCTGCAGGTCATGGTTGACCTGGGATGCCGTGGGGGCTGTGTGGATGCAGGGCAGTGGGAGGGGGCTGCTGCTGAGGCCTTGCACCCAAGCCCCGTCCCCAAGGCCACCCAGGGCAGGATAGCCCAGGCTCGGGGCAGCCCAGGCCGAGGGCTGGGGTTCATCTTGGCAAACTTCAGTGCCCAGCGCTGGGCGGGCAGCCCTGGACACTGCTGGGTCCAGACTGGCATCACCTAACCTCTCCTGGGGCTGTGCGAGCCAGGGGGGTGTGGTTCACAGGGGCACAGAAGCCAGGTGGGAGAGGCCGCCCCAGCTAGGCCAGGACAACCATCAGAGACTGGACAGGCCACCGGTCCCTCCATCCAGCCAGAGATGGGACAGGCCACCAGTCTGTCTATACAGGCACAGTTGGGTCTGTCACCTGTCAGATCTGGAGTCTCACAGTGAGCACGTCCCTCCATCCCACCCCCATGTCCCCGCCACCCCATCCCATGTGCCATGTGCGTCCTCAGCCCACAGAGCCCCTACTGCTGTCCTGTGACCGGCAGAGAATTTGTACACAGGGTGCGCACTCACATGACCTCATCCTAGTTCCTACTCTTGCCCAACCATGTTTTAGGATCTATCTGAGTAGCGCTCTGCTCATCTGGCCCCTCTGGAACATTCCGGAACATGCCCCGCCCTGGCAGTGTCCTCTGCAGGGACTCCCCTTCCCCAGCCTGCTGCACGCCTTCCTCTCGCGCCACCTGGTGTCTGGCAGAGGCACTGCTGGCTGGGCCCCAGGGCCACCGATGCCCCGACTGCCGCCGGCTCCAGGGCTGGCCCTGGGACCCCAGTGGTTCCTGGGGGGATCCTCACCCCACATTCACTCAGAGCCCTCTGCCTCCAACTTTTGCTAGTGGGAGTAAGCCGTTGACCGGTGTTTTGATGTGCAGCTTTCTGGTCTTGGCGAGACGGGCCTTCTCCGTACACTTGGCCTTGGCTGTGGGGTCTCTGTGAATTCTGCCCATCTCCTTCCCTCTCCGGCTCAGCTCGATCCTCCTCTGGTTTGGCTGGGTCCTCCTTTCTCC
>NW_012103477.1:457243-465299 GCF_000951045.1 Mandrillus leucophaeus
CCTCCCCAGGGTCTTCTTGCTCACTCTCCTCATGGAACCTCAGCCCGTCCCATACTTCAGTGTTGGGACCCAGGGACACTTGCCCGCCCACAGTCCCCAGATAATAGGGGTCCCGCGGGGGCTCCTGCCACGCTGGCTTAGCGGGAGAGGGGTCCCGGGAGGCAGGACTTGCCTGGCCCAGCCCTCCTGTGCAGCCGCATAGCCTGGGTAGGTCCAGACCCTCCTGTTGCAGGGGGTGAAATTGAGGCCCAGACCCTCTTCCCACCGCAGGGGTCAGTGGGCCCCACTGCAGGGGGCTATCAGGGCTCTAAAGACACCCGTCTAGCCAACAAGGCCTGTGTCCCGAGTAGGGTGCCAGGGTGCCCGCGGCGCTTGGTGTCCCAGCCCATCCTGCAGGTCATGGTTGACCTGGGATGCCGTGGGGGCTGTGTGGATGCAGGGCAGTGGGAGGGGGCTGCTGCTGAGGCCTTGCACCCAAGCCCCGTCCCCAAGGCCACCCAGGGCAGGATAGCCCAGGCTCGGGGCAGCCCAGGCCGAGGGCTGGGGTTCATCTTGGCAAACTTCAGTGCCCAGCGCTGGGCGGGCAGCCCTGGACACTGCTGGGTCCAGACTGGCATCACCTAACCTCTCCTGGGGCTGTGCGAGCCAGGGGGGTGTGGTTCACAGGGGCACAGAAGCCAGGTGGGAGAGGCCGCCCCAGCTAGGCCAGGACAACCATCAGAGACTGGACAGGCCACCGGTCCCTCCATCCAGCCAGAGATGGGACAGGCCACCAGTCTGTCTATACAGGCACAGTTGGGTCTGTCACCTGTCAGATCTGGAGTCTCACAGTGAGCACGTCCCTCCATCCCACCCCCATGTCCCCGCCACCCCATCCCATGTGCCATGTGCGTCCTCAGCCCACAGAGCCCCTACTGCTGTCCTGTGACCGGCAGAGAATTTGTACACAGGGTGCGCACTCACATGACCTCATCCTAGTTCCTACTCTTGCCCAACCATGTTTTAGGATCTATCTGAGTGGCGCTCTGCTCATCTGGCCCCTCTGGAACATTCCGGAACATGCCCCGCCCTGGCAGTGTCCTCTGCAGGGACTCCCCTTCCCCAGCCTGCTGCACGCCTTCCTCTCGCGCCACCTGGTGTCTGGCAGAGGCACTGCTGGCTGGGCCCCAGGGCCACCGATGCCCCGACTGCCGCCGGCTCCAGGGCTGGCCCTGGGACCCCAGTGGTTCCTGGGGGGATCCTCACCCCACATTCACTCAGAGCCCTCTGCCTCCAACTTTTGCTAGTGGGAGTAAGCCGTTGACCGGTGTTTTGATGTGCAGCTTTCTGGTCTTGGCGAGACGGGCCTTCTCCGTACACTTGGCCTTGGCTGTGGGGTCTCTGTGAATTCTGCCCATCTCCTTCCCTCTCCGGCTCAGCTCGATCCTCCTCTGGTTTGGCTGGGTCCTCCTTTCTCCAGCTCAGCTCAGTCCTCCTCTCTCTGGTTCCGCTCAGTCCTCCTTTCTCCGGCTCAGCTCAGTCCTCCTCTCTCTGGTTCGGCTCGGCCATTCTTGACCCCAGACCTTTGTCCGTTTTAGACATGGCAGGTTGCCCACCAGATGCCACCTGTGGGCTCCGTTGCTAAGCCTTTCCAGCAAACTGGAACGCATCCGACATAGCTGGGAAGTGACATTTTTCACGTCACACGTGCCTTCCAGTGGTCATTTGTTCAGGCCTTTTGAGGTCTTCATAAACGCTACTAGAAGAATTGAGAGAATCCAGAAATTCTTTTGCCAGATACACTCCTGTAGATTGACAGGTTTTGTTGCGATGCTGAGCGGTGTCTTGTTTTGTAGTTTTCTTGTTGGTTATTGTTGGTGTTGAAGCACTATTGATGTTATAGGTTTTACACATGTTGTACATTTTCCATGATTTATAGGATTTTATTGCCAACCTTGCTGAATCCTTATCAGCTCTAACAATGTCTGTTAGCCCTTTGGGGTTTTCTGTGGAGAGAATCTTGTCCCCTGAGAACCACGGCAGGTGTGTCTTCCTCTGGGATCCTTATACCTCAGTTGCTTCTCCTTGTCTGAAGGTACTGCCTGCAGCCATTGGGGCTCTGCTGGGGCGGTGGGGGGGCAGCGAGGCTGATGCCGGCATCTTCTGATTTGACTTTATTCACTCTTGTGACGGCACTCATCGTGCTCTCCCCAGGTCCAGTTCCGGGTGGTCCGGGTGTGCAGCTAAGCCCCTGCCTCTGGAGTTTGTGCTGTGATGGGGAAGGCCTAGCAAAGACACAGGATGTCATGGCAGGGTTGTGAAGAGTAGGCGGCTGGGAGGAGGTATAGCAGGACCAGACGACCGTCACCCCAGTGGGCACAGCAGGCCCTGCTGGGCGGCATCTTTTGGACAGACCTGAATTCATCAGTTTCTCCCCTAAACATGACATTTGCACCTAACCACTATTTAAAAAGGTCCTTTGGGCCGGGCGCAGTGGCTCAAGCCTGTAACCCCAGCACTTTGGGAGGCCGAGACGGGCGGATCACGAGGTCAGGAGATCGAGACCATCCTGGCTAACACGGTGAACCCCTGTCTCTACTAAAAAATACAAAAAACTAGCCGGGCGAGGTGGCGGGCGCCTGTAGTCCCAGCTACTCGGGAGGCTGAGGCAGGAGAATGGCGTAAACCCGGGAGGCGGAGCTTGCAGTGAGCTGAGATCCGGCCACTGCACTCCGGCCTGGGCGACAGAGCGAGACTCCATCTCAAAAAAAAAAAAGGTCCTTTGGCAGGTTTCCAAGAATTTCTGTCCCAAACAGGCATTGAACTCTGACCAGCGTTCTTTCTGCTGCCATCAGTACAGTCATCTGATTTCTCTTCTCACCCAAATGCACCGACGCATCTTCTGACGTGAAATTGTCCTTGATTTTGATCTGGTCCATTGGGTCAGGCCAGTGTTCTTGCTAAAATACTCTTACTTGGATAGCTAATATTTGATTTAGGATTTTTGCCTACACAGAATGAGTCTGCAGTTACCTTTCCTTGTTACTGTCCTCTCTCGGTTTTAGAACCAAGTTTCCGCTGCCTATGTGGGATGAGGTGAGCTGTTTTTCCGCCATTTAAAATCTCTGGAACGAGTCCTGGTTGACAAGTGTATGGTGTACACCTGGTGTAACCATGCACGCTACAGCTGTGCCAGGATTCCTGGGGCTGAGCAGAGGGAGGAGCGGCTCTCCCGTGGCTCCTTATCTCTTCTTAGGCCACCGCCTGATATGCAATTTTAACCTTTATTTACACCAGTCTCGGCATTTTTCCCCCAGGTTATCATTTTTCTAAGTGTTTCCCAAGTTATTGGTAGATAGTTGCTCGTAATTTTTATGCCTTCTTCTCTATTGTGTCTGCAGTTGATTCTTCTGTATTTTTTTCTCGTGTTTAAAAAATCAGTCTTGCAAGGTGTTTTCTTGCTTCTTAGTCTTCAAAGAAGGAAATTTTGGTTTTCTTAAGCATTCCATTATTCTCCACTTGCTGAATGTAAGGTTTATACACAGAAACCTAAGTGTGAGTATCACTCATCATCAGAGAAATCTGAATTAAAGCCACAACGAGGCCGAGTGCAGTGGTTCGCACCTGTAATCCCAGCACTTTGGAAAGCTGAGGCGGTCAGATCGCGTGAGCTCAGGAGTTCGAGACCAGCCTGGACAACATGGCAAAATTCCGTCTCTACAAAAAGAAAACACAAAAATTAGCCGGGCATGGTGGCTCGCAACTGTAGTTAGCTTCCTGGGAGGTTAAAGTGGGAGGATCACTTGACCCCGGGAAGCGGAGGTTGCAGTGAGTCGAGATGGTGCCACTGCACTCCAACATGGGTTGACAGAGTGAGACCCTGTCTCAAAAAAATAAAAAAAAAAACCACAATATCATCTCACACCATCAGAATGGCTATTATTAAAAAGTCAAAAAATATAACATGTTGCTGAGGATGCGGACAAAAGGAAATGCTTATACACTGTTGGTGGGAATGTGGAACTCGCTTAGCCTGTATGGAAAATGCTATGGTTTTTCTCAAATAACTAAAAACAGAACTCCCATTCGATCCAGCAATCCCACCACGGGGCATCTATGCAAAGGAAAGGAATTCATTATATCAAAAAGACGCTCACACTTATGTGTTTATCACAGTACTGTTCACACTAGCAAAGATAGGGAATTAACCTGTGTCCATCAGTGGATGACTGAAGATGTGGTGTGTGGAGGTGTGTGTGTGCACGCACATGTGTGAATTGTACATATATATACACATTCCATGTAGTACGGACATGCAGTGTTTGCATGCACACACATGTGTGAATTGTATATATATATATATACACATTCCATGTAGTACGGACATGCAGTGTTTGCATGCACGCACATGTGTGAATTGTACATATATATATACACATTCCATGTAGTACGGACATGCAGTGTTTGCATGCACACACACACCATGGATGACTACTCAGTCATAAAAAAGAATGAAATCATGACTGTTCCAGCAACATTGATGGAACTGAAGACCACTATCTCAGGTGAAATAACCCAGAAACAAAGTCAAATACTGCATCCTCTCCTTTATATGTGAGAGCTAAATAACGTGTACAGACAGACAGACAGTGGAATGACAGACACTGGAGACTGGAAGGGTGGGAGGGTGGGAGGGATGTGGGCAGATATGTATACTATTCAGTAATGGTAACACTAAAGCCCAGACTTTTCCACCATGTGATATGTCCATGTAACAAAACTGCACATGTACCCCTTAACTTCATACATATTGTTACACTGAAAAGGTACGTATACGTCAATACAGTAAACATGTAAGGATAAATACAGATGTACCATGTGTGTTCAAGCTTATTCAGGTTATCATTGCTAACTTACTTGCTTAACAGATGGGTTTTTATAAAGCGCACCTGCTTAACCTATTGGTTTTTCTTTTTGTTTTTTGAGACGGAGTCTCGCTGTACTCGCTCTATCACCTAGGCTGGAGTGCAGTGGCCGGATCTCAGCTCACTGCAAGCTCCGCCACCATTCTCCTGCCTCAGCCTCCTGAGTAGCTGGGACTACAGGCACCGCCACCACGCCCGGCTAGTTTTTTGTATTTTTTAGTAGAGACAGGGTTTCACCATGTTAGCCAGGATGGTCTCGATCTCCTGACCTCGTGATCCGCCCGTCTCGGCCTCCCAAAGTGCTGGGATTAGTGGCGTGAGCCACCGTGCCCGGCCAACCCATTGGTTTTTGTAAAATGTACATTCAAATCACCCATGACAACGATTTATTTCGACCTGTTCTATCCATCGCTGCTGAATGAATGTTTGAGCCTCGTTGGGTGCATATATGTGTATGTACGTTTACAGACTGTCATGATGCTTCTCACCTTGAAATATTCAAATGCCTGCCCCAATTCTCCTTTGGTTTACTCTGCGTGTCTGTATTTCTACCCTTTGAAGCATGTCTTTTACAGTGAAAATACTATTTAGTATATTTTTAATGCACTCCAGTCTGTGTTTAATGTTTTTAATTGACAATAATTATAGCTATTCATTGGATACACAGTGATGTTTGACACATGGGATGTCTAGTGATCAAATCAGGGTAATGAGCATATCATCGTCTCAAACGTTTATTATGTGTATTGAGAATGTCCAATATCCTCCTTCTAGCTATTTGAAACTATATAATATGCGGTCAGGAGTTTGTTTTTCCATCGTCATTTGTAACCGTTAACATTAGGATCTGTGAGCCTGTTTTCTAGTTATTCTGCTTCATTCTCCTCCGTTCCTGACTGCCGTTGGATAGCTGAGATTTCCTCCGGGTGGGCAGAAGCTCAGCTTGCCTTATGGCTTCCTGTAGCTGAACATGTGTCTTCACTGAGCGGGATGAGTGAGTGGCACCTGCCCCTGTCCACACCCTCACACCATGCTGAGACTGTCGGGGGTTCCCACTGGGGAGTAATGGGGATATTTTGATTCTCTGAATTGCTGGGCCATTTGGGAACTGTGGTGACTGAATATCTCATAGCACCCTCCTGGCTGCTTTCTCTTCTGGCTGGAGAACGTCTCTAAGAGCATTTTCAAATCAGGCTTTTCTGTAGAAAAACGGCCGAGGCCTTGAAGGCCTAAGAATAACATGGACTTTACGTGCCCTTGATAGTTTAGCTGGACATAAAATTCAGGCTTCCAATATTTCCTTCAAACTCTGAGGATGGAACATCACAGTTTTCTGGCTCTCCGTGTTTCTCGTGTAAAGTCTGAGGTCAATTCGATTCCCATTCTTTTTTCTCTGGGACTTTAGAATTTATCTTTGACATTGATGCTCTTTAAGGTCTTATGGCTTTTTTTGTTATTTTTCCACCTTGTGCATTTCCAGTGTGACTGAGATCATTCACCTTTAGATCTGAGAATGTCTTGGTCATCGTTGGTTCATGTCAATGACTTCTTATTTTTGTATTTTGCAGTTAGATGGAGATGAATGAACACCTCCCTTATCCATTTCCGTTTGTCTATCTTCTGTACGTTGTCTCTCTTTACGCCTCCCTGCTATTCCTGGGAGAATCTCCTGAGCTGTATCCACTCACCCCATCTGCTGGATGCTTCATTTCCAGGCGTGCGTTTTCCACACTCCATTGCACCGCAGTCCATCTCTCTCCGTCTGCTGCTCCTGCATCCCCACCATCCTGCCCTCCCTTATCACTGTTTTACTTCAAAGTCTCCCCACGGCGGTCCATTCATTGGCTTCCTCTGTGACAGCTCCCTTGCCGTCTGTGAGTAACCAAGCTCACTGGACTCCTCCTCCTCCTCCTGCTGGTGAAATCCTCTGCCCTGGGGCCTCAGCTACCTTGGCTGGTTTTAGGGTGATGGGGGGCAGCAGCCCAGACCCTAAGGGGGTCTTCTCAAGGGAGAGAGCATCTTGTGTTGCAGTCTGAGTGCAGCCCTCCCCATTGGTCACCCCACCCTGCAGAGGAGCCCCCAGCCACTGCCTCTACCCTCTGCCTCTACCATCCACTCTGGGCCCTTCTTCCAGGAGACATCAGCCTCAGCCCATGAGTGCCAGGTGCTCGGGAGGGTCGGCCTGTACTCACCCAGGGAGCCCCTCCCCCCGACTGCTGATGCTCAGGTAGGGGTGGGTGGGGTGGGCCTAAGGGAATTCGGCCTCAGTCCAGGTTGCCCCTCCACACCAGCCTTCCTCCCCCTGGGCTATTCTTCGGGACCAGCCACTCTCTGGGTCTCAGGGGGTCTCAGTGGTAATGAATGCAGCCCCAGCATTCTCCCCAATAGCACCGGGAACTGAGATGAGTCCCAACTTCTTCACTTGTGTGGCACCCCCACCCCTGCAAAGGGTCCCAGGTACACTGGGAGGTCCCCGTGTGCACCCTTATCCTGGCCAGGCCCCAGGGAGGAGCCCACACAGAGTCCACGTAACGCAGCACACACACAGGCCATGAGGAGGCTGCCTGCTCTTTTACCTTCCTGGGTTTACACGGTACTGGCGCCAGCAGCCTGGTGAGCCCGCAGAACCCTGCAGACCTGAATCAGGGTTTCTGGGCATCGGGCAGGAGATGACGGGCAGCTTCCAGCTGATCCCAGGGTTGCAGCGGGCATGTGCAGTGGCCCATAAATACCTTTACATAAATACGGGCTGGGCAGCTTAAAGTCCCAGGGCCTAGCACCAAAAAGCCTGCCTGGAGGACAGTGGCCCTGTGCCTGCACCTGCACCCACACTGGCGCCCACACCTGTCCTCAGCCCAACTCAGAGCCGCAGGGAGAGTGGGGCCTTCTCAGCCCAGGCCCAGAGCATGCCCCTGGGTTCTGCAGAGCCAGACCAGGCGGCGCCTCTCTTCCAGAGGCCATGCAAGGCTTCCCTCCTCAAGGCCACACCAGCCTCCAAGAGCAACAGGTTGCTGGGCTGTCCACAGCCCTCCACGGCCCTCAGAGGAAGGGCAGTACCAAGAGCTCTGGGCCCATGAAGTGTCCTCAGTAGTCACCAAAGGCCTGGGTCCCGTCTGGCTGGAATGGAGAGGCGGGCTCCACGGGGCGCCTCT
>NW_012103477.1:466244-509670 GCF_000951045.1 Mandrillus leucophaeus
CCGCCCCTCCTCGCCCCGCCCCGCCCCACTCCACCGAGATCGGGGCTCCCCTGTCTTCAGTTTCTGAACAATCTGCAGCCAGGACTGTCTTAGAAAGGCCCAAACAGATGCACACATACACAAAGCCAAGACGATTTGGGGGCCTCCAAGCCGAGGACCCCAAGTGTGAAATCCCCAGTTAGCCAAAAGGCAGAGCCTGTAGCCTGGCGCCCGGCCTTTGCCCCGCCCACATGTCCTGCCCTGCACGCGCCCCAAGCCTGCCTCTCACTTCCCTCTGCAGAGACCACCTTTCTCAACACTGCTGCGGGGTACACGGTTCGAAGGGGCGGGCAGCAAAGTCTGGGCTGGCCAGAGGGGTGGGGGCATCCCAAAAGCACTGCCTGCAGGCAGAGAGCACATTCCAGGACAGCCTCAAGGGCTTAGGCGCTAAGGAGTCACCTTCACACAGGTGCTGGTGCCTGCTCACACATGCCTGGCACACATGCCTTTGCCCCCTGCAGCACATGCGGGCACTATCGCACAGACGCACTGGCCACATTCACACACTGATGCACCCCTAACACACAGGCACTGACACAAACAGGCAGGCGCCTGCTGCCAGTGCAGGACTGCATGCATGGACTGGCACACACTGGATGCCACACACATGTACTGGCACACATGCACACACACCCTGCTGCTCACACTTGCATGTGCGTGCACAGACACACCCTCGCACCCTGGTGCATGTGTGTGGGGGGCAGCAGGGGCAGGGATAGCCAGCGTCCACCCACACTGTGGATAGTCCGGCCCAGCCATGGGGTCATGACCCTCTTCAGGCCGCCGGTGCAGTTTGCAGCCCAGCCTTGCAGCTGCTGGGGCTGGGAAAGCCGTTTCCGGCTGGCAGCATGGCCCACCCCGTGCCCTGGTTAAGTGACTGTGAAGTTCACACTCCACCCATCGGAAGCCAAGTGACACTCTGGGTACCGGCTGGGGACACATGACATTCACTATGACTGAATAGCCATAGGGTGACCTGGCCAACTCTGCAGTGGGTCAGACAGGGGTCCTCGACCAGGGTGGAGCTGGTGCTGACGGGAGGATGGTGCCTTCCCGCCCTTCCCCAGGGAGCCCAGCTCACCTTCCCGGCATGTGGGCCCCATGTAGCCATCCACACAGTGACACTGCCCACTGACAGGGCTGCAGTCAGCGCCACCCCCGCAGTCACAGTGCAGGGTGCAGCTAGGCCCGAACTGGCCCCTTCCGCAATCTGCAAGGCCAGGGGGTGGGAGACAAACCTGAGCATCATCCCTGCTTTCCCTGTGCCAGGGACCCTGGGCCTAGGGGCCCCCGGCAGAGCCCAGGTGCAGTGAAGCCTTCGCCTGGGTGTGTGTGGGAGCTAAGACCTTGGGCCTCGGTTTCCCCTGAGGAGTAAACAGTCCCTGCCCTGCCTTCCTCAGCTACATTCTGCAGCCAGTGAGCTCCTGCATGAGAAAGCCCAGGCCCGAGGCACACACCCAGTCACTACTGTGTTCCTGCCCTGCCCCAGGAGGGCAAACGGGAGCCAGTGGTCAGGGATGCCCCCTCAGGGCACAACAGGTCTGAGAGCCACAGGGCCAGGTATGCAGCCCCAGCAGCAGGGCCCCTCCTATCCTCAGGTGAGCCCCTCCTATCCTCAGGTGGGGCGCCTCCTATCCTCAGGTGAGTCCCTCCTATCCTCAGGTGAGCGCCCTCCTATCCTCAGGTGAGCGCCTCCTATCCTCAGGTGAGCGCCTCCTATCCTCAGGTGGGGCGCCTCCTATCCTCAGGTGAGTCCCTCCTATCCTCAGGTGAGTCCCTCCTATCCTCAGGTGAGCCCCTTCTATCCTCAGGTGAGTCCCTCCTATCCTCAGGTGGGGCGCCCTCCTATCCTCAGGTGAGTCCCTCCTATCCTCAGGTGAGCGCCTCCTATCCTCAGGTGAGCGCCTCCTATCCTCAGGTGGGGCGCCTCCTATATCCTCAGGTGAGCGCCTCCTATCCTCAGGTGAGTCCCTCCTATCCTCAGGTGAGCCCCTCCTATCCTCAGGTGAGCCCCTCCTATCCTCAGGTGAGTCCCTCCTATCCTCAGGTGGGGCGCCTCCTATCCTCAGGTGAGCGCCTCCTATCCTCAGGTGAGCCCCCTCCTATCCTCAGGTGAGCCCCTCCTATCCTCAGGTGGGCCCCTCCTATCCTCAGGTGGGGCGCCCTCCTATCCTCAGGTGGGGCGCCCTCCTATCCTCAGGTGGGGCCCTCCTATCCTCAGGTGGGGCCCTCTGGGCTGGAGGGGCCACAGCCCCCTCGATGTCCCCTGATCCAGGGAAGTCTTTCCACCCGACCAGAGCCCCTCCCATGACCATGGCCTTCCTGGGATGTTGTGGGACCCACAGGGCAGGGCCTGGCCTAAGGCTCTAGCAGGAGCGCAGTGCTTGGCACTGCATGTCCCAGCAGCTGACTCCAACCCCCCCAGAGGGCATGGGCCAGGTGCAGAGGCCATAGGAGGGCACAGTGCCCAGCCCAGGACTGGCACAGGTAGGGCCCAACCAATCAGTATTGGTCACTGTTGGAGACCCACACCCACGCCCTTCCTGAGCAGAACCCCAGACTCACCTAGGTTACAGGTGGCTCCTGAGCGCCCTGGTGGGCAAAGGCAGAGACCGGTGACAGGGTCACAGGGTGCCCCCCCGTCGCAGTCACACCGCTGGTGGCAGCCCTCTCCAAATGAACCTGGCTCACACCCTGGTGGGGGCAGTGGGCTCAGTGTCCCCCTCCTGCCCTGTACCCAGACGGGATGGGGCCAGGGAGCGGGGGTTCAGGGTGGGGAGAGGAAGCGGACATGAAGCACTCACCCCTCTCACAGAAGTGGCCGTGGAAGCCAGCGGGGCAGAGGCACCGGCCACTGATGGGGTCACAGGGGGCTCCATGTTGACACTGGCACACCCCCTGGCAGCCAGCCCCATGGAAGCCAGGGGGACAGGCTGAAGGATGCCAGTTACCATGAGACAAGGGCACACGGTGGCAGAAATGTCCAGTTTGCCCAGAGTGAGTAAAACCCGCCAATTCGGGGACCCGTGAGAAGCCCCTCCTGCCCTTCCTTGTCCCTCCCCACTGCTGCTGGCTCCGCACCTCTCTACTTCACTGCAGCCCGGATCACCCACATGGGAGGAGTGGACAGTGGCTGAAAGGGGCCCCAGCCCAGCTGCACAGGCCCCCAACTCACGGTGCTCGCAGGCCTGGCCGTAGAAGCCGGGGCCGCAGCGGCAGGTGCCCGTGGTGGGCTCACACGTGCTGTTGTTGCGGCAGGAGCACTCCAGACTGCAGGCGGCTCCATAGCGCCCAGGGGGACAGGCTGGGGACAGAGCAGGGCGGGGAGAAACAGGAGGACAGTCCTCAGGCGCCAGCCTTGCCCAACCCTATGGCAGCCCAGGGCACATCCCTGAGGGGATGCTGGGGTCCCACTGGCCCCACACACTCACCCAGCTCACAGTGCAGCCCTGTCCAGCCCAGGCCACAGGAGCAGCTGCCGTTGGTGGCGTGGCACAGGCCCCCGTTTCTGCAGGAGCAGGTGTGCTCACAGCCCACGCCAAACCGGTTCTGGGGGCAGCCTGGGGACAGAAGGCAGGTGCTGCCTGGAGCTCTGGCCGAGGGCTGGGCTCCCTCTGGGGACGTGTCCCCACAGGCTGGCAGTCAAATGCTTCCTGAGGCCTGTCAGTGCCAGTCTCTGCCTGCTGGACAGGCACATGCCAGGGAGTGGCACCAGCCGCATCCTCTCATTCATTGGTCATCTCAGGCTGCCAAGTACCAGGCCTGGTCTAGGAACTGAGGGTGGCTCAGTCATGGAGGGGCTGGGTGAGCGCCTGCCCAGCCTGCAGGAAGGGATTCACGGAAGGCTTCCTGGAGGCAGCGGCCCACTGTGAACCAGCTGTCTCCCAGCTGGGAGTGAGTGGACATCCTCCAGGCCTGAGAAGTAACATGGCTGGGCTGCCGTGGGCTCAGGTGGCCAGCTGCGGCCCTGCTATTACAGCTGGATGCCTGGGGACCAGCCCAATGGCACTATCCTTCCTGGCAGTGAGGCGGGGCCAGGCTACATCCCGGCTGGAGACTGGGCCCTGGGATCCTGAACCCTCTGCTGCCACAGGCTCCCAACGGGTCCGAAGGCCAAGAACTGGTGTGGGGGGCAGCCAGCCCCTTGATGCAGACTAAGGGTGGGACCAGGCTAAGAGGCTGTGGCTGTGTTTATGGGGACTGGGCCTGTGGGAGCAGGAGCCACCACACCTGTCCCTTGGGTCCAGCCCGTCTCTCTACTCTGGACTGTGCTCTAGACCCGCCTCCACTGTGGTCCCTGGGCCTTGGGCCTGGGAGAAAGGGCCGGAAGGACTCCACCGTCAGGCAGAAGCCAGCCACCCGGTCCCTCCTGCAAGGGGCCAGGCAGGCGCTGGGTAGGAACCTGAAGCCCTCACGGCCACCTCAATGAGGACGGGGTCACTGGGTGGCCTAAGCCTCGGGAGCAGAGTGTCGAGGCAGGGGCTGGGGTGGCGTGGGACGGTCCATCCCCCCAAGTAGGGCAGCGCAGTCAACACAAGCTACAGCACTCTCGCCTCAGCCCCACGGTCAAGTGGGGAGCCGGTGGCAGCCAGGATGTGTGGGTGCCTGGGCTGGGCCCACCCTCCAGCATCCCCATGGCTCATCAGTGACATCTCTGAGGGGCCCGTGAGCACACCCTCCACAGTGAACACCCACCTCGCTCACAGCGGACGCCGGCTCTCCCCGGGGGGCAGAGGCAGGTGCCGGTCACAGGGTCGCAGGCCGCCCCATGCCCACACCCACACACATGGGTGCAGTTGGGGCCGAAGCGGCCCTGCGGACAGGCTGCCGGGGAGGAAGCGGTGAGTGTGGCTGGCTTCCCTTCTCTCCCTGCCCAGTCAACCCCGGAGAGGGGATAGGACAGGATGGGATGGGGTGAGGGGACCCTGGGTCTGCCCCAGACAGGGTGGGGCCAGCCAGCTCCCATGCACCCACCCCGGCATCTCCCTTCCACCCACAGGCCCTGCTGGGGGTCCGGCCGCTGCTGCCTGCTCTGCAGCGACTCACTGCCACCCCCACCCACCCCGCCAGCTCTGCCGGGTCCCAGAAGGGGAAAGTCCCTGCACGACTCAGGGAAAAGGCCTGTTTCCTGGCAGGACACTTGGCCACAGCTGAGCTGCCCAGCTGACCTCTGTGCCCGGCTGTGCTCAAGCCCCTGGCAGACATGGCGCAGGTCACCAGGCACAGCAGGTGCAGGGACAGAGCTAGCAGAAGCCTGGTGGGGACTTGGTTTCACAGACACCCCCAGGGCTGCAGCCAGGGCTGCCCCTCTGGCTTAGCCCCACTTGGGGCCAGGCCCAGCTAGAGGGGACTGAAGGGCAGGGAGGTGGGCAGTTGGGGGCCGTCCTCCTGCAGGCTGGCTGGCCCTGCCCCGGAGACACAGGAGGCACCACTCAGCCCTGCTGCCACCAGCCACTCACTGAGGCTGCAGTCCGCCCCGAGGAACCCAGCGGGGCAGTGGCAGGCCCCTGTGGCCGCATCACAGGAGCCCCCGTTGAGACACCCACACAGCTGTTCACAGCCTGGCCCATACCGCCCGGGCGGGCATCCTGCAGGGAGAGGGCGAGCTGCAGGGGCTGGGGCTGGAGGCTTCCCCCGCGTCCCTGAACACAGCAAGGCAGCTCTCGTGAGGCCCCGACACCCTCCATCTTCCACCCCCTCAGACGAGGGCCTTCCCGGGGACCAGGGGAACTGGGCCCAGCAGGACTCCCGAGCCCCTGGGTGGGCATGGGCAGCACTCACGTTGCCGGCAGCTGGGGCCGTGGTAGCCAGCAGCACATGAGCAGATCCCAGTGGCAGGGTGGCAGGCTGGGTTCTCACCGGGACACCAGCACGTCTGTGCACAGTCCTCCCCAAAGCTGCCGGGTGGGCAGGCTGGGTGCAGACAGGCAGGGTCGGTCCTGGCCCAGCCCAATCAAGGAACAGGTGGCCTCTCTGGATTCCCCCGACCCAGTCGCTCCTCGGGGTGGGGGCTTGGGAGCACCCACCTTGTTCGCAGCCAGAGCCAGTGAAGCCAGGGGGACAGCGGCAGGCCCCAGTGACGCGGTGGCAGGCAGCGCCGAGTGGACAGCTGCAGCGCTGGGCACAGGCCTCTCCAAACCAGCCCCGCAGGCAGGCTGCAGAAAGATGAGGGATGGGGAGGCTTCCTGGGAGGGGCCTGTTGGGGATCTGTGGGCCAGGACAGGCCCAGAGTGGACGCTGTGGGTAGGACCCACCCGGTGCTGGCTGAACTGGGGGCTGTGCTCACCATTCTCACACCTCGAGTCCCCCCAACCCTGGAGGGCAGAAGCAGGCCCCGGTGGCATGGTGGCAGGTGGTTCCCCACCGGCAGTCACAGCGCCCCTCACAGTGAGGCCCGAATGTGCCCTTGGCACAGGCTGCAGGGACCAGACAGGGCTGAGAGCTCAGCCTCCAGCGGCCCCGCCCCATGGAAGGCGAAGGAGCAGGGAGATGGCAGCCGGGGCTCAGCACTGAGGCGACGGGAGCCAGCGACAGCCCTGAGGCCAGCCGAGTGCCCAGGCTTCCCTCAGACAGCAGACCCAAGGCTCCGGCCCTGAGCAAGGGGCCACCCACGCTGCACCCCAAGCAGTGAGGACGGCGCCCCTGCTGGAAGGGGGCTGGTGTTAGGGGCTTGGGTGGGAGGCCGGAGCTTTGAGGAATGAGGCAGTGTTGCCCTGGCATGTCTGGGCTCTGGAGAGGCTGAGGCCCTGCTGGGTGAACCAGGCCCTGCTGGGTGAACCAGGCTCTGCTGGCACAGCAGCCACAGGCAGACCCCTCACTGGCAGGAGGCCCCCAGCCAGCACAGGCTCCAGGACAAGGGGCGAAGGGGCCCCTCTCTGCATGCAGGAAGCAGCAGCGGCCCCCGAGCCCCAGAGCATCCTCTGTTCCACCCACCACAGGGCTGGCCGGGGCCACACACCCCTGCCAAGGCAAGGCAGCAGCACTCTCCCCACAGGCCAGCTTCCTAGGCTGAGCCCCCGCCTACAGGAACCCTTGGTGCTCAGACGGCAGCTCTTGCACTCACAGGACAACAGATCCCCTGGTGAGGCCCCGCCCCGGGCACGGTCCTCAGCCCTGCAATGAGGCTCACGCCACCCCTTCTCAGCAGGGCCTCCAGACTGCCCTGCTGCCCCGCCCCACTCACGGCTCTGACACTTGTCCCCAGTCCAGCCGGCCGGGCAGAGGCAGCGGCCCGTGTGCGGGTCACACAGGCCTCCGTTGAGGCAACTGCAGCTGTGCGGGCAGCCAGCTCCGACGTGCCCGGGGAGGCACTCTACAGGAACAGAGGCAGGCACGAGGGTGAGGGTCCTGCCTCCTGGGTCCAGGAGACCCTGGCTGATGCTTCCCTCACACAGGGCCAAAATCCCCACCCCAGGGCGCTGCCCCCTGACCTGGGAGCCCTCCTAGGCCTGCAGACAGGGCTGCACCAGGCATGCTGGGGTATGTCCCTCCTCTGCCACCCAGGACTCACCCTTCTCACAGGCCAGGCCGGCCCAGCCCTCCGGGCACACACAGTGGCCTGAGACAGGGTCACAGGTCCCTCCATTCTGGCAGAGGCAGGAATGTCGACAGTTGTCGCCGTACAGGCCGGCAGGGCAGGCTGGGGCCGGGGAAGAGGGAGCAACCTGCATCCCCCAGCCAGCTGGCCCCACAGGGTCTGTCTGGCTTTCCAGCCCCATGTTGGACTTTGGGGTCAGGGACCTTGCAGGGGGCTGCCTCTAGGATGACCTGCTAGCTCAGCCTGACTCACCATCCCTGCCTGGAGAGGGGCACAGGTGAAAGGCACGGTCCTCAGTCCTAACAGCCCCTTCCTCCCTCCCGCAGGCACCAAGTGTCCTCTGGGCCCCGCAAGAGGCCAGCACCCTCACTCAGGCCTGGACCCCACTCCCTGGACTCCTGGGTGGGGCTTACCCTGCAGGCAGGAGGGCCCCATCCAGCCAGGGGCACAGTGGCACTGCCCATGGACAGGGTCACAGGAGGCCCCGTTAAAGCAAGCACAGGCCTGGCTGCAATTGTGCCCGTAGGTGTGGGCTGGGCAAGCTGCAGGTGGAGAGGGCTGGTCAGAGCTGGAGGTGGACAGGACCCCAGGGGTTGGCAGCAGATCACAGGCAGCTGGGCAGATCTGCCAGGGTCCCCTCGACTGCTGTGGCCAACTCTCCCCTCCCTCCGGCTCAGGCCACCCACTCAGCAGAGTGGCCACAAAAAAGGACGAACACTGGCACGAGTGAGTAAAGCGTCATTCCCAGGGGGGCTGCCTGGCAGCTTTGGTCACTCAGGACAGGTGGCAGGAGGGAGTCTCCTACGGAGGACCCGGCACCCCCTCCTGCAGCACCCTGGGCTAAGCAGGGACCTCACGCACTCTCGGCACAGCGGGGGCCCCGGCGGCCAGCGGGGCAGAGGCAGGAGCCGTTCACGGCATCGCAGGCGGCTCCGGCAGTGCAGTTGCAAGCATGGCGACAGTCCAATCCAAAGAAGCCGGCCGGGCAGGCTGCAGGCAGGGGCAGTGATGTGAAGGGGCCCACACTGGAGTCCACCCAGCCTAGCCCCCGCCTGTGCCCTGGCTCACCACGCTCGCAGAAGGTGCCCCTCCAGCCGGCTGGGCAGGTGCAGGCCCCACTGACATGGTCACAGGCTGCTCCGTGCTGACACTGGCACCGCTGCTCACAGCCGGGCCCAAAATGGCCCTGGGGACACCCTGAGACATGCGGCCCCGGCCCACTATCAGTCAGAGGGCCAGGAGCCTGACCCAGCTGTGCCTGGGCCTTGCCGCCCTCCCCAGGACTGTGGGACCGGCCTGGCTCGTGAGAAGCCCCTTCTCACCCAAGGGAGACTGGGCTCACTCACACGCTTCATCCCCACCCAGGTGGGGCCACGGGAGGCTTGAGGGAGCTCCAGGCAGCAGCTTTAGGGATGGGAACTCTGCAGGGGCTGCCTCTAGGACACCCGACCCAGGCCTCCCCCAGTTCCACCAACCAAGCCTCGGGGGCACACACTGGGGGACACCAGCCTCAGTCCTAAGCAGACCCCTTCTCCATCCCCCAGGTGCCAGGCCTCCCGCAGTGGGGGACAGGACCTGCCCCTTCCTGCTGCATCTCCGGTGAGCCTGGTGCAGGTCGGTGAGAGGACCAACACTCTGGCACAAGTGAGCAAAGCATCATTCTCAGGGGGCTGCCTGGCAGCTTTGGTCACTCAGGACAGGTGGCAGGAGGGAGTCTCCTACGGAGGACCCGGCACCCTCCCCCCCCCGCAGCACCCTGGGCTAAGCAGGGACCTCACACACTCTCCGCACAGCGGGGGCATCATTTAGTCCAGGCTAGACTTTAGTCCGGGCTGTGGAGTGGGGTGGTGGGCGCTGGAAAGCTCAGGGAAGGCAGAGGAAGCCAGGCCAGGGCCCAGCCACAGTGCGCATGTGTGTGTGTGCATGTGTTGGGGTGTGTCGGTGCGCAGGAGGGGGCACGGCCAAAGGCTGTGTGTGCGTATGCATGTGCATGTGTGTGTGCGCTCATAGGAGGGGGCGCAGCCAAAGGCTTCGTGTGTGTGTGTGCGCAGGAGGGAGTATTGGCCAAAGGTTTTGTGTGTGTGTGTTCATGTGTGCGTGCGTGTGCACGTGTGTGTGTGCACAGGAGGGGGTGTGGCCAAAGGCTTCATATGTGTGTGTGCACACAGGAGGGGGCATGACCAAAGGTTCTGTGTGTTCATGTGTGTGTGTTTGTGCCTCTGTGCATGTGTGTGTGCATGCAGGAGGGGGCGTGGCCAAAGGTTCTGTGTGTGTGTGCTCAGGAGCGGGGCGCAACCAAAGGCAGGGCCAGGACTCACGCTGGTCGCACTGCAGGCCCACGTAGCCAGCCTCACACAGACACAGGCCACTGATGGCATCACAGCTCCCATGGCCAGCGCTGCAGTTGCAGAGGTGGCTGCAGTCAGGTCCCCAGTGACCACTATCACAGGCTGCAACAGAACTCAGAGTCATCTAGAGCAGGCCCCAGTGCAGGCCACAGGTACCACCGCCAAGTCAGGCACAGGGGCATCTCAGGACTGGGGCACTGCCTCATGCAAGCCCCCAGTCCTCAGGGGCCCTGGGCGGAGGCCTCTCCAGGGGCTAGGAAAGGAGGGACGTCTGGACAAAGGGCAAGCCAAGGGTCCCTGTACCTCTCTGACAGCTAAAGCCGGTCCACCCGGGGGCACAGCTGCAGTGTCCGGTGGCTGGGTGGCAGTGCCCATCATTGGCACAAGAGCACCGTGTCTGGCAGCTGGGACCAAACCAGCCTGCTGGGCACACTACAGGCAGAAGAGAGAGGGTGAGTGGGGCCTGGCCGCCTGCCCCGGGTCAAAGGCTCAGGGGCGGCTCCAGCTCACTCACCATCCTGGCAGCGGCTGCCGACGAAGCCAGGGAGGCACAGGCAGGCTCCAGTCTCAGGGTCACAGTGGGCGCCGTGCTGACATGCTGGGCAGATCTCCTGGCAGCCCAGCCCCCAGCGGCCCTCGGGACAATCTAGCACCCACCCCCCATGGCCAGTCAGTGCCCAAGCTGTCCTTGCTCAACACATCAATAAACACAACATGGCACGATGCCCCTGGAGCCACAGCCGAGGAGGCGGAACCACTGTTACCATCTCAGCCTGCCCCGGGGAGGAGAGAGGGCCCGGGCGCCTCCCGGGGCTGCAGGCTGCGGGGTGCCCACCATGGGAGAGGAGCCCCAGCCCCAGGCACAGTTCAGCTGGCAACACAAGGAGCCAAGCCCATTAGAGATTGGGAGCCACATGGAGAGAGGGAGCAGCTCGAGAGGGCAGCCTGTAGGCCCCAGGGGCTTGGTGGGGCAGCCACAGACCCCCATTCCCTACCCCAAGGGAGTGCACTCTGAGTTCTCACATCTGTTACAGACACTGGGATCCTCAGGGCTGGGGCCCCCACAGTTCAGGGCCCCATCAACTCGGAGCTGTGCAGCCCAGGGAGGTAGAACCGGGGCTGCAGCCGACACTCACCTGCCTCACAGTCTTGCCCAGTCCTCCCCGGCGGACACCGGCATTGCCCCGTGACCCCATGGCAGGGGGCCCCCCCACAGGAGCAGGAGCCTGAGCAGTTCACGCCAAACGTCCCCACCGGGCACTCTGCAGGAAGAAGCACGAGGGGCCTCAGCCACGCCATGTGGAGCGGCCCGACCAGAGCCTTTCCCCTAGGGGCTCCTGGCGAGTGTGCCTCCCACACCTCCCCACATGGACTCTGGCTCTAGCCCCGGGGTTGGGGGGCTGCTGAGCACACCTGGGGTCCCTAGAGTGGCCAGGCAGGTCAAAGGAACAGGCAAGGGAGGGGAGAAAGGGGAGCTGACGGATGGGAGGAGAGGGGAGGGGCAGGGCTGCTGGGGCAGCCTGGGAGAGGCTGAAGCAGATCCCTCAGCTGTCCAGGACCCTGGAGAGCTCCCGGGAGCCCGAGGTAGGGCCTACTCTTCCTCCGCCACCATAGTCACCAGAGGACCTGTCCTGGTCAGGCCAGTGTGCCCCCAGCCCAACCTGGCGATGCTGGTCCAGTCTCTCCCACTCCCCTACATCCAGCTGGGAGCCCCTCCAGGGACTCGGCCCCAGGGCTGGGGAGGCTGTGCACCCACTCGCTCCACCCCCAGAGCCACTGCCCCTTCCCTGTGGGATAGCGCTAGAATGGAGAGGGCAGGGGGCCTCCTGGAGGCCTAGGGTCCCCCTCCTCCACCCGGCAGGTGAATCAGACCCCAGGGAGCACAGAGGCCAGGGAGTCAGAGCATCCCAGGAAGGGGGACCTCGGGAGAGAACGTGGGGGCTGAGGATCGGGACCCCTGGAGAGGGCCCGCAGGGGCCGCTCCCCATGGCCTGGCAGAGCTGTGGGTGCTGGGAGCCCTGGATCGGCCTCCCTGGCAGAGCTTTTCTCTACTCTCCCACGCCTGCCCTGCCCTTAAGGGCCCAGCCTTGGCCTCCCCTGTGAGGACAACAGAGCACGAGGCTGGGCCAGGAGCTGGGGTGGCAGCCTTCTTGCCTCCCCCAGCAAGGCGCAGTCACTGTGATGCCCCTGCCTGCTGCTCAAACTGAACCTCTCCCTGGGCTCACAACGGCATCACAGCAGCCCCAAGAAGGCAGTCGACAGAGGCCCCATGCTGCACGCCCAAGTTCCACAGAGCCCACGTGTCAGAAGCCCACAGCGGGGCTGAGAGCCAGGACATGCCCAGCCTGGGGAGGAGCGCTGGAAATACAGGTAAAGCACCAGGCCTGGCCCCGCTGAGGCCCTGAGTACACATGCTGGTGAACCCTTGTCACCAGGGCCCATCCCCAGGGGCACCCGCCCACAGGGACACAGGGATGTCCCTGGGACTACAGACCTGGCACTCAGCGTGCCCTAGCGCACTGGGTGGTGTTCACAGGGTTGGGGGGTCGCTGGTCAAAGCAGCCCGACAGGGCCTCAGGGAAGCCCCCTCCACTAACTGGGGCAGATGAGTGCAGGGCAGAAACAGTTTCCAGAACCAACAAGAGGGGATGTTATCTTAATAAAGAGTGTTGATCTTTATGTCAACACTCAGATGTCATCCTGTGGCTTATCCTCGGGGCACCAGAGCCTCTTAAACAAAAGAGGGGAAGGGGCAGAGGAGGAGCGGAGGAGGGGCAGGGCAGGAGCCTTCCTCCTCTTAGGAACAGGGGGCTCTGGGAGCGGTGGAGGTGTGTCTCTGGCGAGGCCTCCTCACTGTCTCCGGTGTAGAGATCGGGGAGTGGAAGGAGGGTCACAGGCATCAGGGGAGGGTGAACTGCTGGTGTGTGTGTGCGTGCGCCTGCCTGCATTCATGTGTGTGTGTGTGTAAGTGGTGTGTGCACGTGTGTGTGTACACGTTTGGGGAGGGGAGTGGGAGGAAGGGTGGGAGAGGATGCCAGGGAGTCAGGAGGAGCTGAGTCCCATGTCCACACACTCACAAAGCCCTAGGGCTTGTGCACAGATGGGGAGTGGGCACTCAGAGCCGCTGCACGCCGGCCTGAGGCCACAGAGCTCCTGCGAGGCCAGGTCGGGAGTCTTGGCCTAGAGTGCTCCGACCCTTAGTGGCTGGGACCAGGGCGGCCTAAGAGCTGGCTGGTGGGTCCTTGGGTGGACGTTGCTCCCTCTGCGGGCCCCTTCTCATTCCCCAGATGGAAGTGGGGAGGGGAAGGGCCCATGCTGGGGGGGCTTGAGTCCAGACAGCCCCCAGTATGGCCCCAAGGGAGGCAGAGGAGGGGGCTGGCACCGGGCTTCTCGTTCACTCTCCAGCCCAGGACGTGGTCATGCTGGTCACACGGCAGGCCCTCGTGGCTCCCGTCTCTCCCGGCCAATGGGTGTGGACAGCGTGCACCGCGCCAAGGGAGGCTCCAACCTGCCCAGGCCCTGTCGGTGGCCGCTGCGGCAGCTCCGTTACTCATGCCGAGGGCGTCTTCCTTCCCCTCGTGAGCCGATGACACACTCGGGTATTTCCTACCCCGGTCATGAGACTGAGGAGTGACCATCCCGCAGCTCTGAGCCTCAGATCAGCTTGCTCAGCTTTCTGCTTGGCCAGGACCACATGCCATTGTCCTGGTCATTGCACCTCCCGCCAGTGCAAGCTGGGGCAGCCAGGACACCCCCACCTTCCTAGCCCTCTTGGCAAAGCCCCCAGCCCCATGCACGCCGGGCTGGAATCACTTCGGGGAGTTAGTCCCCGGGTCTCCAGGAATACCTAAGCACGGACTCAGCTGGTCCATCTCTCAGCCAGCTCCTAACAGCCTCCTCCCCTGCCTGCCATGTGAGTGTGGGGCTCCCAGGCTCTGTGCCTGCTAGACCCAGGCCGCAGCATCCACATCCAGGGGCCTCCAGCCACGACCCCAGGCCGGCACTGCGGCCCAGACCACTCTCCAAACCACCACCTCCGGGGGCAGCCTCTGCTGCCGGCTCACATGTGAGGAGGAAGCTGCTGCCCCAGCCTCCAAGAGAAGCCCACAGTCTGTTCCAGTCGAGGCAAGGGAGGAGTTTGGAGAAGCACCAACCCCTCTCTGGGCCAGGCCCAGAGCAGACCTGCCCTAAGCAGACCAGACTCAGACTCGCAGCCGCACCACTGCTGTGTGACAAGCTGTCAAGGCAAGGCACCACCTGAGCTCAGGCGAAGGAGGCCGATAGTGACAGCCGTGCAGCCCTTCTGAAGCCCACCCTCCAGCCAGGCAGGCAGCCTAGACCCACAGAGACCGCCGGGAGCCCCAGGAGCCAGCCACTCACCTTGGTCGCAATCCTCTCCCTGGAAGCCAGCAGGACACTGCTTCCCACACTCGCCGCTCACGGGGTCACAGGCCACACCCACTGGGCAGGTGCACGCCTGCCGGCACCCCAGCCCAAAGTAGCCCGGCTCACACTCTGCAGGGTGTGAGAGAGGTGGGTGGGGTCAGCCGGCCCTGGCGCCCCCCAAACCCCACGCGTGGACTCACCTGCCTGACAGCGCTCGCCCCGGAAGCCGGCCTTGCAGGAGCAGCTGCCATCCCTCTTGTCACAGGACCTCGTGTGGGGCTGCACACACCGGCACTCCTCCGAGCAGCCTGGCCCGAAGGCCCACGGCGGGCAGGCTGCACCCACGGAGCCATGAGAGGGGTGCCCCATCTGAAGCCCCGCCCTCCCAGACCACTTCCACCGGCCCTGGGTCAGCCAGGACGACAGCCAAGATCATGCAGGGAGCTGTCATCCACCTCTCCCCCTGCAGCCCACCGCCCCTTCCTCCCCGAGTGTCTGAATCCCAGGGATGGGTGACCCCACCAGGGACTCCGAGCTTGGCCTTGCTGCCAGGAATCTCCAAAAGTCAAGACAGGCTTCATCCCCTGGAGGCTTCTGCAAAAGGCCTGGCCCTGCCCTCATCTGCAGCCCTCCCACCCATCAGGGCTGGGAGGCACCATGAGGCTGGGGACCGTCCACCCAGACGCCCTGGATGCCAGCACAGTTGCCGTCGAGAGGATGTGGCTTGGAGTCCACAGACTCAGGGCAGATCCCAGACCCACATCCCAGTGGGTGACCTGGCTGGGCCCTGATGGTCTCATCCCAACCCAGACTACAGGTAATAGGACACACACCATCCCTTCCACCCGCTGCGGCCGCCGGGGACACCGGAAGGGGCGGTGAGACTCACTGAGGTGGCAGAAGCGGCCGTAGAGCCCCGGGTCACAGAGGCAGGCCCCGTAGAGGCGGTGGCACCGGCCCCGGTTGGCACAGTTGCATTTCTTGCGACAGTGCTTGCCATAGTAGCCCTTGGGGCAGCCTGGGGGCAGCGGGGCTCCGTGAGAACCTTGGTGGCAGCCAACCTACCACATGTGGTCCTCCCACGTGGTAGGATGCTCAGGGGCCCAGGGCCCAGCACAGGAGCTGGGAGCAGCCCCCACCAGGGCACTAGGTGAGCCTCCAGGATTGGCTGTCTGCCCTGGCTGGTCCGTCCCCTACATCCCCTGCCCCCAGGGCTTGCGGCAAGGGCGGGTGGAGGAGCACCTTCCTTGGCCCACACTGGAGAGATGCACAAAGCTCACGCTCCACTCTCCCCAAAGTCCGGCTCCCTTCAGGAGCCACCTGACTTCTGTCCCATGGCAGTCACTAAGCTTGACCTCAGAACCTCAAAGCAGGAAGGACACGTGGCCCCAGTGGCCAGGGTCCCAGGCCCAAGCCACAGGTGGCCCCAGAGCTAGAAAGGTCCTCGCCTTTCTTCCCCAAACAATTCCTTCTGGCTGGGTCCTGCCCCACGTCCTTCCTCGTACTGAAGGCAGTAGTAAGCTGAAGGTGCCCCGATAACGACATGGAGACTATGCCCCAGGACGTGGAGACTAGGCACGGTTGCATTTCTTGCAACAGGGCTTGCCATAGTAGCCCTGCGTTATCCAGGTTGGCCCTGAACCCAAAGACAGATATCCTCATCAGAGAGGCAGGCGGAGGCTGAGACAGAAAGAGGAGGCCTAGAGAAGAGGAGGTGACCCCTCGATGCTGCAGGCAGCCTGGAGGGTACAGCACAATCCCAGGGGTGCAGTGCCCGGGAATGAATATGGGGGTTCCCTAGCCCCCTGTAGAATAGAAAGGGCAGACAAAGTGGGGAAGGGAGGCATGCCGACAGGGAAGAGGCAGGAAGCCCTGTGCAGCTGCCTGCGGTCCCCACAACCACCAGGCAACCAGCCCTGCAGAGCACAGCACATACAGCCAGGCAAGCTCACAGCGCCACCTGGGCATGGGGCACAGGTTCTAGGGCTGGCTATCTTCCTGTCACGAAGGCAGAAAGTTTATGATACGTTAGCTGCACTCTCCAGCGAAAGAGGCAGAAATGACGAAGTCTGGAGACTTAAAGATGAAGCTTTGACCACCTGGGAAACATTTTCTGGACTAATTCCTCCAGAAAGGTTGAAACTTCAGAGTTAATAAGGACGTCAACATCATCCCTTGCAGCTACTGGCCCCTGAGTAATCCCTTCTGCAAACCTCACCCAGCCATCACACAGTTCTACTTGAATGCTTCCAGGAACGGGGACCTCACTGCCTCCCAAGGGAACCCATTCTAAAAGTGTTGCTCTGTAAAGTCTTATCCTCTGCTACAGTTAGGCCCTGGGAAAATTAGCAACAGTGAAAAAGCAACACCCCTTTCACTCAAGGGCCTCATTCCCTCTCAAGCACAGCCTAAAGCTCTGGAGACGGCGAGGAAGGAAGGGAAGGGAGTCTAGGAAAAGTTTGCTGGCAGTTTCCCTGCTCCAGTGGGAGGAAGGAGACAAGGAGGGGTGGCGCCTCTCACTTCCCTGACAGCCCAGGGGGTAATTCCAGAAGCACCAGAAGAGACTGCACGCACCATCCTCACAGTTAATTCCACTGACACCCGGGGGGCAGCGGCAGGTCCCCGTGACAGAGTCGCAGGTCCCACCATTCTGACAGCTGCAGGAGAAGCTGCAGTTCTTCCCGAAGGTGTCCGGAGGACAAGCTACAAAGAGTGACAGGGAAGCGTCAGGGTCACCAGCCAGCATGACACTCAGAGACCCCTTCCTAGGGTTGGAGGCTCTGGGTTTAGAAGGAATTGCCTAGAGATAAAATGATGGCACTTGTGCCACATCACCCCTGCCCATGCTCATGGGAGACACCACTAATGGATCACTGACTCCTCTCTCTGAACGCCAGCAGAGACAGGAGTCTCCTCCTTCTGAACCAGCTCTTCCAAACAGGCAGAGCCTCACAGTTATTACGGGCCCCCGGCCATCTGAGCTAGAGGAACCCAACCCTTCAGCAGACAGCCCTCACTGTCTTAGTTATTTGCTGGCTTGCTTGTTGCTGGACCGTGAAGACTGATATTTAGGAAGGACGAACACCTTGGCTCGCTTGTTCCCAGGGAATCCTTGCTGCCTGGAACAGTGCCTGGCACAGAGTGGACGGCCAGGGGATGTTTATCAAAGGACTGAACAAATGGATGAATGAATGGATCTGCACGGGTCTCCCTGCCCAAGGCCAGCAGCCAGGAGTAAAACTGAATAGGCTCAAAGGGCTGTTCCCAGGTCTTGGGGCTCAGAGGCCCCTTCCCGGCCCCCAGCCCCTGCCCAGCCGCCTCACTCTCATTGCAGATGAGCCCAGTCCAGCCCTCGGGGCAGTCACAGCCATCCAGGCCCGGGAGGCAGGTCCCTCCATTCCTGCAGTCATCACAGGTCAAGCTGCAGTCATGGCCAAAGGAGTCATCCAGGCAGACTGGGGGGCAGACCAGGATGGGGGTGTTCAGAGCCTGACCCCTGGCCTCAGCAGGCATAGAGGCCTGGCTCAGATCCTCACGCCAGGGAAGGGGCATAAGGGGCATCCTCAGCCCACAAGGGCCCCAAAAGGGTGACATGAGGGCAGATGCTGGGGCCAAAAGGAGCCCTAACTTGGGACCTGCAAGCCCAGTCCTGCCCAGGCTCAGCCCGCATGAGTTGTGCAAACTGAGCCAGTGGCTCAACCTCTCTGGGCCTTGGTCTCACATGGCATTGCAGGGGTCCTTCCTCACGTCCCCAACCTCTAATTGGATGGCAGCCTAGCCCAAGGGGTCGCTGGCTGCCGGCCCTGCGAGCAGGAGCCCCCGGGGGCTGGGCTCGTGCTCACCAAACTTCTCTGTGAGCGTGTGTTCGCCCCGCAACTCTGCCTCTTCCTCGTCGGCCCCGATGTCGTCATCCTGGAAGAGTCTCGGCAGCTGGTCCTGGAGCACGGCGATGTGGGGTAGGGGCCGCACAAAGGGCAGCTCGCCATTCAGGTCCACCACCGGCTCCTCCAGGGCTGCCAGGGGCACAGAGGCCCCTTAGTCCCTGCCACCCACCTGCCTGCCCCAGCGACTCCCCGGCGGGTAGGGCTGGGCCTGAGCCCCACCCCAGGGCCCCTGCCACCGTCCTACTGCCTCCACTACCCCCACCTCCTCAGCCTGGTCCCGGGGTCATCCCAGCTGCACCCAACCCTCCTTCTCAGGACAGAAGGCTCCGGGCCCTGAGGACCTGAATCCTGCCCCTCTGCCCCCAGGCTCATCCCAGCTCTAAGGACTCTGGGGCCTAGAGGGGTAGAGGTGGGAGCAGCTGCCATCAGTCCCAGGGACATCACCTTAGGTCTTGGTGCCTTCTCTCACCTGGTCAGGACAGGTGCTGGGCTGCAGGAGGATGCCTGTCTCACCAGCTTCCCCCACCCCACTGTCCTCAATGCCCACATGGCCCTCAGAAGAGGCAGGACCCCAGTGGGTCCCCAGGGGCCCAAGAGCCTCTGAGGTGGTGTTGGCCCAGAGAGGCCAGGGGACAAAGGACCCCAGGCAGGTGGGGGTGGGGTGGGCCAGGCCTGCGGGATGCAGGGTCAGCTGGGGCAAACTCGAGAAGGCAGAGGCCGGTGCTCCTCGGAGGGCGGGAGACTCACGGCTGCAGCCCCTACGGTCCTCGTGCAGCCGGTAGCCGGCCTCGCAGGAGCACTGGAAGGAGCCGGCCAGGTTGGTGCAGTGGTGCTCGCAGCCACCACGGCTGGAGGCGCACTCGTCCACATCTGCGGGTGACCCGGGGCCACTGAGGCCTGTGCTTCCAGGTGGGGAACCAGGGAGGCCCCTGCCCACCCAGTCCTATTTGCAGGACTGAAGCCCTGGTGGCCCTGCCAGAGGTGAGTGGCTCATCTCTTGAAGCAGCCAGTAAAACTCACCCCCAGCCACAGCGGCCACTCTGGCCACCCTCCCACCCCAGGGTCAGAGCCATGGCAGACACCTGCTAGAGGGGCCAGGCTGGGCGGGGCCAGCCGGGCAGCAGCCAGGGGGACAGGCCCAGCTCCAGGAGACAGCAGCCAGTGACCTCAGGCCAGAGGGAGGGAGGGGGCAGGTCAGCACAGCCCTGCATGTAGCCGGGCAGGTCAGCACAGCCATGCACACAGCAGGCACTCCACCAATACCCAGAGCCCTGCATTCAGCAGGCACCCAACCAATATCCACAGTCCTGCATGCAGCAGGTGCTCAACCAGAACCCACAGCCCTGCAGCAGGGCACAGAGCAGGCTGACCCCATGCCCACCACGGGGGGAACAGAGCCAGCCCCGTGCCCTTCCTTAGGGCGGCCCTGCTCCCAGGCCACCCCAGCTGTGCAGTGGCAGGGCAGTGCTCACCCTCACAGCTGCAGCCATCGGCACTGAGCCGGTAGCCGGCGTAGCAGCCGCACTCGTACCCGCCAGGGTTGTTGGTGCACACCTGCTGGCAGCACGGGCTGTCTGCACAGTCATCAACATCTGTGGGCACACACCACGGGCCCCCTGGTACCAGGCACCTGCACGTGCACACGCTCCCACCCACACACAACTGCATGCAACTGCATACAACCACACACAACCCACGTGCCCTACTGCATGTGCACCTGCCCACAGTCTCACGCGTGCACACCTAAATAATGGCACCTGCGGACAATAGCACCCACCACACAATCACACCCACGCACATGCATGCTCCTGGTCCCACATACACAGACACACACAGGACACATGTCACAGCCCCGGGGCCACCCGCCTATCTGCTGGGAACAAGGTGTTGGGACTGGGGCTAGAGGGTGGGGACTCCATCTGAGAGTCAGGGTCTGGGGTGTGACTCCCAGAACACTGGGTCCTTCCCAGGTGATGGGGCGGTACTGAGGAGGTGCTGACGGGGTAAGGGGGTGCCGTGACCGTGGGTATGGGCCCTGCAGGCTGATGTGGGCACCTAGGGTCTTTCCTGGCCAGGGTGCTACCTCTGTCAGGTCTGCCCTACCACCCCGCCTGAGCCCAGGCAGCCAGACCAGGACTCAGGGAGACAGGAGAGGACCTCCAAGTCATGGCATGGAACTGATCCCAGATCCAGGGCAGCAGCAGGTCCCTGGAGTGGGGTGTGGGCATCTGGGAGGAGCCAGTGCGCACCGATGCAGGTCCTCTGATCTGTGTCCAGCTCATAGCCACGGGGACAGGTGCACAGTGGCCCAGCGCTGGTGTGGCTGCAGCCATGGGAGCAGCCACCGTTGTTGGCCTCACAGCTGTTCACAATTTCCATCTCGATCCCTGCCATGAGACCAGCCATGCGGGATGTGGGATGGCGGCTAGGATGACCACCACCTACCTTGGTTCCCCCCACCTCCACCCAGCAGCCAGCCTCGGGTCCGGGGACACCCGTGGGAAGCAAGCAGCAACATGGAGCTCCCAGGCCTTGTCGGGTCTGGGACTCCCTGCCCTCCCTCGACCCTCTGCCCACCAAGGGCTCATACGCAGGGCTGCCCCTGATTGACAAGGAAGCTCTTTGTTCTTTGACCAAAGCAGGCCGTGGGGTCCTGGGGAGTGGCATGGCCATCCCGGGCACCTTCAACCTGTTGCCGACTGCCCACTCACGGTAGCACTGCCGGCCATCAGCGCCCAGCTCGTAGCCCGTGTGACACACACACTTGAAGGACCCCTGGGTGTTGAGGCAGCCATGGGCACACTGGGCCAGCCCTGCGGCACATTCGTCCACATCTGGAGGGGAGAGACCACGGGGAGGACTCAGAGGTGCCGGGAAGGGCCTTTGCACGGGGCCAGTGGAAGATAGCGCACAGCCCGCTGACACCCAGGGCCTGTGGCTACATGACACAGGCATTCAAGGCCAATCCCACTGTCCCAGATGACCACTGGTCACAGCCCTGCAGGTCCCCTAGGATGAAGAAGTCGGCACCCACACGGGTCTCACGCTAAGCCCACTGAGTGACCAGGTGCCATTACCCAGGCAGCACTTTCCTGGTGTCAGTGAAGACATGGAACCACACACCACGACACCCCGTGGCCATCCGGCAGGTGCTGGTGATATAGTCTGGCTGTGTCCCCACCCAAATCTCACCTTGAATTGTAACTCCCACAATTCCCACGTGTGGTGGGAGGAACCCAGTGGGAGGTGACTGAATCATGGGGGCAGGTCTGTCCTGTGCTGTTCTCGTGATAGTGAATGAGTCTCATGAGATCTGATGGTTTTAAAAATGGGGGTTTCCCTGCACAAGCGCTCTCTTTTCCTACCGCTATCAACATAAGGTGTGACTTGCTCCTCCTGGCCTTCCGCCATGACTGTGAGGCCTCCCCAAGTCATGTGGAACTGTAAGTCCATTAAACCTCTTTCTTCAGTAAATTGCTCAGTCTTGGGTACGTCTTTATTGGCAGCACGAAAATGGACTAATACCCTTGGAAACTGACCACTGCCTGGTCTGGACACACCCTGCTGCCTCAGAGACTCACCCTGTGGACCCCCAGGGTGGCGGCAACCAAATCGCTCCCCAAGGCCGCTTGACCCAGGGAAGAGTCAGGAACACCCAGATGTGCAGTGAGGGGTTAACAAATAAACGTTCCCCAGCCATGCTGCAGAGGGTGGTGTGGTGTGGCAGTGGGTTCCAAACAATGGCACCTGCCTGCAACCTGACTCTAAACAAGCACATTCACAAACAGCCCCAGCAAAGCAGCAGAAGCCCATCCCATACATCCATGTGTTTCCTGGGCTCAGTAACAACGTCTCCTTTCTTCTTTAGTTCTATTTTACTATTATTGTTTTCTTTATTTATTTTTAGACAGAGTCTCATTCTGTCACCCAGGCTGTAGTGCAGTGGTGCAATCATGGCTCACTGTAGCCTCAACCTCCTGGGCTCAAGTGATTCTCCTGCCTCAGCCTCCCAAGTAGCTGGGACTCCTGCCTCAGCCTCCCAAGTAGCTGGGGCCACAGGTGTGCACCACCATGCTCGGCTAGTTGGGTTTTCTTATTTTTTTGTAGATACGGGGATCTCACTACGTTGTCCAGGCTGGTCTTGAACTCCTAAACTCAAGCGATCTGCCCACCTTGGCCTCCCAAAGTGCTGGGATTACAGGTGTGAGCCACTGCGCCTGGCTCATTCCTTTTCTCTTATTCACTCTTTGGTTTTCCTGCCAGGCAGGCACTACTTAGGAAATACAATAGTTTAAAAACTATAAGCAACACCTGGGCTCCGTGGTGCACTTCTGGTGAAAGGAGCCTCAGGCTGGGAGCAGCTTTGGCAAGCCTTCCTACCCTCGCCCCTCAGCCCCCAGCAGGGGAGATGAGAGCGCCACATCCCAGGTCACCCAAGGGGGGCAAGGCAGGGCCAGTCCTGCTCCCAAAGGGCCTGGTCCCATGGGAGGCCACGGCCCCAGAGTTAGACACAGGTCCCTCCACAGCGCCTGGGTGTGCTTTCTGACCCTGGGTGGGGCGGAGCAGGGGAGGGGCGTCCTACCTTCACAGGCCTTGCCGTCCGCTGCCAGCTGATAGCCTGCGTGGCACTCACAACGGGCGAGGCCCCTGACCACCTGGCACCTGTGCATGCAGCCGCCATTCCTGTCAGCACACGGGCTTCTCCCTGCAGCCACGGACCCAAGGAGGGGGTTGGAGAGAGGGGATCCCAGTGGCCGCAGGGCACCTGCCCCAAGGCTTCTTGTGAGACCCCCCTCAACCAGTGCTCTCCCCACTCTGTGCTCCAGGCTGATGGGCTGGGCAGTGGGTCTCCCTCCTCCCAGGTGCGGGAAGCCCCCAAGACGCCAAGAAGACTCTGCAGTCTCAGGACAAGGCCAGCCAGCCCAGGTCAACCGCAGCCCAGGCCAGCTCCTCCCACCACCCTTCTCTGTCCAGGTGCTGGCGCTGACACCAGGGCGGTGGCCCCCAAGCTCTGTGACTCCAGCCCCTTCATGCCCATACTGGGGAGGACCCTAGAGGCCAGGTGGGGGCATTCTCTCAGCACCTGCCCCACCCACAGCCCCCATTTCCATATTCTGGAGGACCACTGACCCTGCCCCACCGTCACCATCAGCAAAGCCCCCTCCTTCCATGAAGTCCTGAGGACTCAGAGCAAAGTGCCAAACCAGGCCTGGCCCACCTCCTCCTCCCAGGGGCAGCAAGCCTCAGGTGGGCACCTATGGAAGTGAGGCAGCCCCCATCAGGTGGGCACCTACAGTAGTGAGGCGGCTCCCATCCTGAGCTTCCTGGCCCCAGATGTGCCACCCCGGGGCACAGCCTAATGGGCTGGGCCATGGCCTACCAGGCCTTTCAGCAGCCTTGGGGGCCTCCTGAAGACCCACTTCCTCTAGCAGCCCAGGCAAGGCAGCTCATCCTGCCTCCACCCCCAGGTCCTCCATCCCTCCCAGGCTGGCTGCACTCACGGACACAGCGCCTGCCATCCTCCTGGAGCTGGAACCCGGGCCGGCACTGGCAGCGATGCCGAGTGATCGTGAGCTGGACACAGTGGTGCTGGCAGCCGCCATTGCCCAGGGCACAGGAGTTAATGGCTGGGGACACGGAGAGGATCCCAGGTCAGCCCAAGAGGACGCCTGGCCAACAGTCTGTCCCCGGCTGGCATGGAGTAAGGAGTGGCATGGCCACTTCCTCCTGCTGTAGAACCCCTCCCGGGCACTCCGAGCCCCTCCGCCTTTTCATCTCCACCGTCAGACGCTGCCTCCTGCCCAGCCCACAGGCCTGGTTTTGCCTTCTCTGCCACAGACAGAATCCTCAGGCCCGCGGGGGATTCACTGGACCCTCCAGCCCCAGCCTGCTCGAGGGCTGGACACAGAAGGGGGCCCCACCCAGACAGAAGCCCAGCACCCCCCAGCCCAGAACACTAAGCGCCAGGGGTCTCTGAGAAGCTGCAAGTAAGGGCTCAGTGCCCCAGCAAGCTGCATCTCCCTGGAGGAGGCTGCAGGCTGGCAGGCGGTGACTGAGACCCAGGCATCTCACCACCGTGGTCCTTAGGCCAGGGCGGAGGCAGGTGTGGGGATGCCATGGACAGTTGCCATGGGCCGTAGGTTTGGCCCCCAGTTCCCAAGGGACCAGTACAGCCCCTACCCACCCCAGGCCAGGCCACACCTCACGGCTGACCCCATGCAGTGCCCACGCTCTCATTCCTCCATGCACATTCCTGCAGCGCATGGGCTGTGGGGTCAGGTTGACTCAGCGGGCGCCTGTACCCAGCGGATGGATGGGGCTGTGCCCTGAGCTGGCCCAGGGACGGGGGGAGAAGGTGCTGGGCCAGGCTGGGCACCCAGGGTGGGCACTAGACCTCTGCC
This sequence comes from Mandrillus leucophaeus, assembly GCF_000951045.1. Classification (NCBI taxonomy): domain Eukaryota; kingdom Metazoa; phylum Chordata; class Mammalia; order Primates; family Cercopithecidae; genus Mandrillus; species Mandrillus leucophaeus. The sequence goes on from NW_012103477.1 coordinate 490,840, forward strand.
AGAAGCTGCAGCCAGCCCCTTGGCGGGGGTTTGGTTACTGTCATGTCTCTGGCAGTCGCCTTGTGGTTAGGGAGGGAGTCAGCCCCAAGCTCAGAGGGAAGCTGCAAGAATGTGCTGTTGCCTGTGCCCGGGCAGGGGACGCCGTCTGCCCAGGCCTGTGCCCAAGGCAATCCCGAACCCCATTACCAAAGCGCCAAGACTCTCGGAGCGGGGAGGCTTCTTTGAGATGCCGCCTCCTCTGGGGCACCTCCTGAGGGGCTGCCAACATCCCTGGGAGTCGGCTGGGCCCGGGGCCAAGACTGGGGAACCCATCTACTGTTGCTGCATGGTGGATGGGAAGCCCGGCACCACGGAGGGGAGAGCAGTCAGAGGTCAACGGAGCAGGCAGCGGCTGGAGCAGTGGAGTCGCCTCTGGGCCCTGAGAAGGTCCCTCAGAGCAAGTTGGTTTAAAAACCCCACCTTGCTCGCCGTACCTGTCTCCCACAGGGGAGCAGGCGCTGAGGGTCTCCTCCTAGGGCAGAGCCAGCCTTGGGAGACTGTTGGGGGTTGCAGTGATGGCTCCGTCTCCCGCCCCACGTGGCCCTGACACGTGCAGGCTGTGGGGAGCCCAGGGCAGAACTCAGGTAAGCCTGTCTGCCTCCGAGCCCCGAGCCCCATCCACTTAACTGCCCAGACAAGATGGGAGCTGTCCTGGCCCCCAGGCCCGGCCTGCCTCACCTGAGACGGCTCTGCTGAAGCTACCACCGTGGCTCCAGGGGACTCTGAACAAGGCCTGGGCCGGCCCCGCCTTCTCGGGGGGCCCTGTTTATTGTGTTCACCACAGCAACAACACCCCTGTCTGGAACACGTAATAGGAAACAGACCCCTCCTGGCAGGGCCAGGCAGGCACAGGGGGCACAGAGCCCATGGCAGGGAAGCTGGGCCATCAGGACCCAGGCACCACAAGGACCCAGGAGGCTGTGGCAGGGCTGGGAAAGAAAGAGGCTTCTCGTCAGCCCCTCCAGACAGGCAGAGACCCGAGATGTACCCAGGGACCACCGGGCATGGCGCCCACTGAAGCCCACCAGGGCGGGGGGTCAGAGGCAGGGATCCCCCCAGAACCCGTCCTCTTGCTGCTCTCCACACAGTTCTAACACCCCAGATGCTCCCAAGCTGTGCACAGCCGGGAGCCAAGCCCAGTGTCATCGCATATATCCCGTGCCACAGATTCCCGGAAAGCTGAACCAGGCAGATTTTCACCAGCACTGGGACATGCAGCTCAGGAAGGGCCACCCCTGCATGGCCAGTGCCCAGCACTGCTGGGGATGTGTCCAGAACCCTTGGGACACTGAGACCTGGCTGCAAAACACACAGCCCAGCCACCCCCGCCCAGGCCACAGCCAAAGACTCGCACCTGCTACAGCCCTGCAAAGCGGACCAAGCTCAGACCCGGCAAAGCTGAGTGTGTCCATCAGACACGGACTGGGGATTTGCCTCCCAGTGGGGGCAGACCCTCCCTGTCTGTGCTCCACAGCCCTCACCTGGCTCACCTGCGGACAGACGCGGGATTGACGGCAAGCCCTGCTGTGTCTTTCGCTTCTTTAATACTGAAGTGGTGTTTTCTCAAAGGAAAAAATCCCCACCCAGTGAGAGTTTGATGGTCAGTGTGCGTAATCGCACAGGGTGCTTTGGCGATCCTGCCCAACGTTTCCGTCCCTTCCTGACTCTGGAGTCTTGTTCTGCCAAGACCTAACTTCAGTCCTCGCCCACTTCCAGATTAGATGCAACTGACTGTTGCTGGGGGACACTCTGTAATGAATGGAATGCGTCCTCCCTAAAATAATCCTATGTTGGAGCCTTAATCCCCAAGGTGAATGTATTTGGAGATAGAGTCTCTGAGAGGGAATAGGGTGGGGCCCTGACCAGATAGGATTAGTGTCCTTGAAGGAAGAGACCCAGAGCACTCTCTCCATTATGGCAGCCAGAGCTGCCTGGGTCACCCTAACTCCCCAGTTTGCCAATTCTAGGAGACATCACTCCAGCCCAGGCACATGCAGGTCCACTCGGGCTAGGGTGCAATGCCAACCTCTGCCAGCAGGCACCACCCAGGTGGTGGCACGTGTGAGGCTGGAGCTCTGCAAAGGTAAAGGGGCCTCCTTCCGCCTGATCCAGCTTGGTCTCTGCTGGAGGCGCAGTGTCCTGGGCGGCGGATGGAACAGAGGGTGGGGCATCAGTGGCCAGGCCCAGCCTCTGAGCTCGTTGGCTGACTGAGAGCTGTGCCCAGGCAGGGGCTGGATGTGGGCCCAGCAGCTCTTCTGCCCAAGCCTCCAAACCCAGCCCAGTGGTTTCGAGGCCAGCTCTCCAGGGTGGTTCTGGTCCCTGCTGGTTTCACGGGGCTTATAATTACTGCCCTCAGATTGGGGTGGTTTCTAGGCCTTGAGTCTCCTGCCACATGTGGTCAGTGGTCACCCGCAGCCCTGCCTTCTAGGAAGCCCATTGCTGGGGACATGGCCAGGATGGCAGGCTGGGGTGCATGTTTATCCCCCAGCTCCCCTCCAGGCGGCCCTGCCCTGTACACCTGCCCCATCCCCTGCCCTCTCAATGGGGTCTCCTTGTGGCACAGGGCACTACTGACTCACAGCCCGTGAGAGTGGCTGTCCTCATCCACAGGCCAAGGGGTCTGAGCCCATGATGTCACCCCAACAACACAGAGTACCAGGCAGACACTGACCCTTCAGCATGGCCACCAGGCATCCAGAGACGGAGCAGGGAAGGAAACGCCCACCATCCCCCTCCATGGGCCAGGCTAAGCTGACCCCACAGCTCACACTGCAGCAAGGCCGCACCCCCGCCCAGGGCCAGCCAGATCGTCCTGCCCAGCGCCCGCCCTTCTGGGTGGTCAGCTGGGCCCATGCTTGGCTGCAGTGGTCCAGACCCACTGGCCAAGGTGACAGGTGGGTCCCTAGAGACAAGTGCTAGCAGCATCCTATTGGCCTACCAGGGACACCAGGTGATTTAGGGAGTGGCGGGCGGCAGCTGGACCACACACGTGGAATGAAGGAGGCCAGACGGCAGGCGCCAACAGGGGCACTCCAGGGTGGGAGCTGCAGGGCGCACCATGGGCACCCAATGCCCGCAGCGCCTGCACCACCACATGTGCCTACTCACTGCTGAGTGTCAGCTCCGACCTGCCCTCGTGAGGGAGGCCCCGACCCACGGCTGCGTGAGCGTCACACTGGTTCAGCTTCTTCAGAGCGTTTAGGAAGGCGGCTTCCTTGTCACCAGAGCCCTGGGAGGGCAGGCCTGGTCTGTATCGTCAGGACAGCAACTGACTCCCTAAGCAGTACCTGGCACCAGCACACCGGGCGGTGGTCAGAGGGGAGCAAGGCGGCCAGCCCTGGCCCTTCACCACAGCTGAAGGCATGGCCCAGGCCTCTCCCATCACTCCTCCCTGCCCCCACACGGGCCCTGACTCAGCCCCTTCTGCTGGTTTCACCTCCTTTTGCTCCCGACTCTTACCCTGGCAGGGCAGCGGCTCCCCTTCCCACTGCAGCAAGGCAGCCCCCAGCCCGAGCACCCCACCTTCCTGCTGGGTTTCTGAACCCAGATGACCTCTCTGGGTTGGGGTGCAACCATCCCACACCCCCACCCCTGTACCCAAGCACCCCACTCTGCCTCAGCCAGCACCTCTAGACTCAGGCAAGGCCACAAGAGGCCCCCTTCCCATGTGCGGAAGCCCAGGGTGGTCTCCTGGACTGAGGGGGCTGCCCATCAGCTGCTCCTCCCCTCTCTCCTACTGGCTGGGCCCAGGCCAGCCTCTCGAAGCCATAAGGCTGGAGGGGCAGACTCCCAGTTTGCAACTGCAGTCCGCGTTGGGTTTTTCAGGTCCTGGGTCTGCACACGTGTGCTCTGAGGAGCAGCCCGGAGCTCACACACTTGAGCTGCCTGCCAGCAGCCTCCTCTGGGCCGGGCCTCCCCTCCAAGAAGGAACCAAGGGGCCAGGTGGGGGGTCTATGCAGCCTCTCACTGCCGTGATGGGGAGACCCAGGCCCGGGGAGGGAAGTCTGCCCCAGGGCACACAGCACACCCATGGCAGAGCCAGGTGGGGAGGCAGGGCCGGGAGTCCTTCCCCAGCCATGTGCACATGAGTCCATCTAACTCTGGGGGACACAGGCAGGGGGTGGCCAGGCCACCAGGGGGTGACAACAGAGACCCCTCCCCCACAGTGTTCAGCCCAAAGGCCTGATGGGCATGGGCTGAGACGGGGAGGACAGAGGGCCCACCTCTTCCCTGGGGTTGCACAGGGCGTTTCATCTGGAGGGACCTCTGCTGGTTGAGCCAGTGACATCTGTGGCCCTCAGACAGGCCCTGGGAGTGCTGCTCGACCCAGGGGACATAAGGGAACAGCCATGTCCAAGGCTACGGTCCAGAGGGCAGCCAGGCTGCCTCCAGGAGCACGGGCGGGCATCGTGCCGGCTCAGAGCACCCCAGGTACATGGAGGTGGAGGCCTCCAGCGCAGTGTTAGACCACATGGGAGCTGCTCCCTCTCTGCGTGTTGCACACTGGCACTCTGCAGGGCGTCATGGAAAACCAAGAATGGAAAACCAGACACTCGGGCCAGACCACTGCTCCCCACACCACCGGGGAAGGCAAGGGCGGGCTCAGGCTCAGGGACTGAGAATAAGAAGCAGGTGTGGCCCCGCCCTCGGGCCTCACTAGGCCCTGCTCTTCCCACCGCAGAGACTGGACGCCCTGGGCAATATGCCACATGAGGACTGGGCGACCAGGGCAATGGGGCACACCAGGACTGGGCGGCCAGGGCAATGGGGCACACAGGACTGGGCGGCCAGGGCTGGGGAACGGGGACCCACACTCTCGCAACGTGGGAGCCAATGGCAAAGTCCTTCCTGTAGATTCTCACTTTTGAGAGGGGAACCCTTGTGGTGTCTGATTTCCATAAGATCATCTAGAAGGCAGGGAGGTGTGGAGGTTGTACCTTTCCTGCCCTCTCTCTGCCTCAGAGGCAAGTTCAAGGGTGTTTCAAGGCCCCTCTGGAGTGTTTTAAGGCCCCCTTCAGGTACAGCCTCCTCTGGAGCCTTCCCAGATTGCTCTGGGCCCTGGAGGTGTCAGCACCCTGAGAGCTCTGGCCCCAGGCTGGGGAAGGAAGGGCAGATCTTTGGGCAGCTTCTCCACCAGCCTCTCTGCAAGCCTCACTCCAAGCTGCTAGTGGGGAGTCCAACTGCAGAGCCTCAAGCCTGTGGGGCATGTTCCTTGTCCCCCAGCAAAGCCCCAGGAGGGGTCACAGCACCCTCCCAGCCAGGATGACCCTGGCAGGCCCAGGGGAGGGGCTCCGTAGCAGCTCCAGGTTCCAGCCGAGCAGCCCGCCCACAGCTGATGGGAGAGGCCACTCCTGCCAACGGAGGCCTGGGCAGAGGGTGCCAGTGTGAACCAGAAGATGCCCCCACACCGAGGCAGGAAGGCGAGGCAGTGCAGCTGGCCTGCCCACAGCTGATGGGAGAGGCCACTCCTGCCGACAGAGGCCTGGGCAGAGGGTGCCAGTGTGAACCTGAAGATGCCCCCACACCGAGGCAGGAAGGCGAGGCAGTGGAGGGTGAAGGGTTCCAAACTCCCCAGGGGCCAGAAATCCAGCCCTACCCCCATCAAGCCCTCACAGAGTCCAGGCAGCCTGGCACAGACTGGGTGGGCAGTGTCCTCTGACAGGCCCAGGCTGAGCTGCCATAGGAGACCGCCCTCAGGGCAGCCCTTGGCCAGGAGCTGAGATGCCGCAACACCCTCCCCATCCCAGGCCGGCATCTCAGGCCCACAGCCTGGCCGGGTCCTCAGCAACAAGAAGGGGCTTGAGACGGTGAGGCAGCCCTCAAACAAACACGCCTGGCTTTGCCTGGGAAGTGGCCCCCAGGGGACTCCAGCCCCACTCTAGAAGCTTCTCAGGCCCCCACAGAGAGCAGCTCCCGCTGGGCCCAGGCTGACAAACCCATGCCAATCCTGGAAACTCCTGGGAGACCGAGGAACCGGCCCCGCCCCTGCAGGCGTCAGCTCCCAGGAACTCGCCATCTGGTATCCCCCACCCACAGAGGCAAAGCCTTTGTGGCATCCCTCTCACACAGAGGCCACCATGGGCAAGGGACGAGGGGGGACAACATGCCCCAGATAGTGCCAGGAAGGGGGTCTGGATGGTGCCCAGGCAGGGTGGCCTAGGAATGGGGCTAGTCTTCACGTGTCCCCAGGCCAGGGGTGCCCAGGCCACCACCAGGGACTTTAGGGACGGGAAGGCATTTCTCCAACTCAACTCAGCCAAAGGCTAGTGGGACCCAAGTCACTCTTGCTGTCAAAGCGAGGGTCACCACTTGTTTCTGGGGGTGAAACACCCAGCATCTTCCGTAGCGAAACAGATGCATCACAGCTCCGGGGCTGTATTTCCTGAAGCTTCGGTGTAAAGGCCTTGCTGGGAGTCACAGTCAAATGAAAGAGAAGGTGCACTCCAAGGTGACCACTCTGCGTCCAGCAGACCCAAGTAGGTGAAGGCACTTAGGTGACAGGCTGGCATGCAGGCGAGTCTCACCTAGGCCCTCCGTGGAGCGAGGAGGCCAGGAGCCCGGCACCAGCCCTGGAGAAGGCTGTGGAGGCACCGGGAGCCCACCACTCACACAGGGGGCACCCTGGGGGGTGACGGCCAGATGGGCCCCGAGGTCCCAGGAGCCTCCTGCCAGGCTGTGCAGGCCCTGCCCAGGGGCCCTGGCATCTGCCGCAGAAAACCTTTAAAATGGGCGAGTACCGCAAATTAAGACTTCTGGGGCCCCAAGTGTGCAGACATCCCCAGGACAGCCTCCTGGGAGGCAAATCCCAGAAGGCCCGGCTACAGGAGGAGGCTCCAGCCGAGTGAGCGACGGGTGGGTGGGCAGTGGGATGTGGTGGGTGGGGTGGTCCCTGTCCCTTTTGAGGGTTTCAGGGAAAGTCACCATCACACAGATGGTGAAAACAAAGCCTAGGAGAGTGAGTGTTCCAAGGCCCCCACTCACAGTAGGAGGCCAGGAGAGGGGATTAGAGGCCAGGAGAGGGGATTAGAGGCCAGGAAAGGGGATTAGAGGCCAAGAGAGGGGATTAGAGGCCAGGAGAGGGGATTAGAGGCCAGGAGAGGGGACTAGAGGCCAGGAGAGGCGATTAGAGGCCAGGAGAGGCCCCACCGGCTGACACCTGGGCTGCCCTTCTACAAGGAAGACCCTGCCTGAGAGGAGGGTCCAGAAAAGGACATGCGCCCCAAGAGCTGCCTCTTCCACGGGGCCTGAGGGGACTGGGGGGTGCAAGGCTAAAGTGCCCCAGGCTCCCAGAAGTCCCCGCAAGGCGGCGGGCGGGGGCCGCACCCCATCTCCGTTGTCCTGAAGTACATCACAACATTCCTGCATCTGTTTCTACTTTCAGACCCAGGGAAACTTTACAGAGCTGCTGCCTGGATCCCCACGGCGGCCGGGACATGTGTGTGTGCGGGGGGGCCCCCGGGGCTGGCAGGCCGCCCTGCCACATCGCAGGCAGGACCAGGAGGGAGGCTCCTCGGAGCCGGCCTGGGCCCTGCTCCGGGCCTCCAAGGCAGAAAGAAGGGGCGTCCTGACCCCGGTCACCCAGAGAACGACCCCCCATGCCTTCCAGACAGAGGCCAGCGAAAGGGTCAGTCCTGTCCTTGCTTGGGGCGCCTGTGTCCAGAGCCAGCCAGGAGCGGGGGCACCAAAGGGTGAGGGTGGCTGACTGTGTACTTACTCTTCACCCCAGATTCCTGGGCTCCAGTCCCCTGCTCAGCCCTGTGCCGGTTCCGCGGGGCCTGGCACCTCCCCTCCTTCCCTCTTACCTTCCCTCCCTGCGGCCACAGTTCCTGTCCCTGACACCTCCTCCAGCCCATTCCCACATCCAAGAGACCCTGCAGAGGAAGCTGAGGGCCAGGGTCCCACTTCTCAGTCACCCCTACCCCACCTGCCACAGCCCACACCCTCCAGGCTCCCCAAGGGTGGGCAGGGATCACCTGGGCCCACAAAGCCCGGCTCTGCAGGCGAAGGGTGGCCTCACGCAGCCCCTGCCCTGGACCAGGCCTCCTCAGCCAGCCTCCTCCACCACTTAGTGAGCGACCCAGGCCTCCCTCAAATCAAATCTAAGGGACATCACAACCAGTCCAGGTCCCTGCTGATCAACCACGGCAGCTTCTGTTACAGAGAATCTTTAATAGGATCTCCACCCACGGGCTCACTCCCCAGTCCACCGAGAGAGGCCTCAGCATCACAGCAAGGCTTACTGTGGCTGCAGAGGGTCTGCAGCTGGGGTTATGGGGACCCGGCAACTTGGCGCTCGGTCCCTTTCCTGGCCTGAGCCTGGGGCAAGGTGCGGCCAGGATTCCATAGAGCCACGCTCCACAGGAAGGAGCCACCGCCAGAGCGGCCTCTGCTTCTCCATGTCCACAGCCACCCTCTCAGGCCAGGCCCGGGCACACCCCAGAGGGCGGGGATGGCCGAAGCCAGGAGCCCGGGCAGGGTCTCCAGGCGACACTCACCCAGGCAGGTCCTGCTGTCAGTGTGGAGCCGGAAGCCGGGTTTGCACTCACAGAGGTAGGAGCCTAGGGTGTTCACGCACCGCTGCTGGCAGCCACCGTTGTGGGTTCGGCATTCGTCCACATCTGGGCAGGAATGGGGAAGGGTCAGCAGCTGGGCACCCGCACCTTCCTGCCTTGCCGACACAGCCCCCCAGGTACCGGGGGCCCAGACCCAGGACCCCCCTGTGCCTCGAGGGCACCATCCCTGAGCCCCTCACCCACACCTGCCAGAGCCGGAGGAGAGGAGGCAGGGTCTGCGCTCCCACCTTGGACACCTGCTCAGGAAGGAAGAGCCACTGCCTCGAGGGCCGGCCGGAAGGTGGGGAGCAGCAGAGGGCTCCAGGGACAGGCTGGGCCCCTAGCGCCTTTCAAGACTGAACCTGGAGCACACGCGGTTTTCTTAAGTCCAAATCCACAAAGTGCTTCCTGGGCAGTGCCAACCACTTCACCAGGACCCATAAGCCCCCAAAAAAGAAACTGACAGCTTTTGAAATGGCCATGCCCAGGCTGTGGGGGGAAGTCTGAGCAATGGGAGGGAAGGGAAGGACGTGCTGGCTTGAAGAGTGTCCCCACAGTTCATGGCCATCTGGAGCCTGAGTGAGGCCTTGTCTGGAAACACGGTCTTTGCAGCTGTCCTAAGTTCAGGCTCGAGATGAGATTGTTCCAGATAAGGGTGGGCCCTAAATCCAATGCCCGTGTCCCGACAACAGATGCACAGAGAGGGCCATGTGAAGACCAGGCAGAGACTGTGGTGACGAGACCACAGGCTAAGGACGGCCAGAAGGAAGAGGCCAGGAAGGTCCTCTCTACAGGTTCACAGGGAGCGTGACCCCGTGGACACCTTGGGTTCAGAATCCTGGCCTCCAGAAAGTCAAAAAAGAAACTTCTATTGTTTGCAGCCACCCTGTTTGCAGTGTTTATTCCAGCAGCCCTGGGAAACCAATGCAGCTGGGGTTAGCCTGGGCCCCCCACACCCACAGGCTCCCCATGCAAGGACCCAGAAGGGCAGCTCCACCACATCCCAGGGCAGGAGGCCCCGCTGTGCCAGTGCCCTCCCCTGTGAAGTGCCACCCACCATCCCAGAGCAGCCCAGACCCCGTCAGACCCTCCCTGCCCAAGGGCCAGCTCAGTTTAGAACCACATGTCCTCAGGTTCCAGACTTAGCTGAGGCCCCACTCAAAGGCCGGAGAGGGGAATAGGAGAGCAGGAAGGGGTCGAGGGCAGTCTGGTCCTGAGGACTCTCCATGCATCTGCACTGCCTGGACTTCCACAGCCTGGGGACCGGCCAAGGGGAGCAGAGCAGCCGCCCAAGGCCACAGACACCTCGCAGGACCCTTGTCCCCCCGGCTGCTTACCAAGCCCCCTGAATAAGCATGGCTGAAGAGAACAGGGAGGGATCCAAGGGCAGGTCCACTTTTGAGAGGAAGCCTCCTACCACAGGACACCTGGGCCCACCTGCTTCTATCCCCAGCCCCATGGCACAGGCCATAGGGAAAGTGCTGGCTGGAAGCCCAAAGGTGCAGTAGGACCCCCAGAATGCACCACGAGCTGAGAGCCGGTGGTGCTCCAGGCATCCTCCCCCTGATACCCTGCCAGGGCTGGAGACCCAGGGGGCTGCACCCAGGCCCATCACCACCCTCGGCAGGAACGCAGCAGGAACGCACAGATGTGGAGATGGCTTTGGGCTGCCCAGCCTCTCATCTCACCCTCCAGGCCCACGTCACCAAGCTGGGCCTCAGGGGAATCCAGGCAGCGATCGAGGCAAACAGAACAGAGCAGACAGGCAGGAGGCCACAGGCTTCCTGGACACCTGTGTGTGCAGCCCCTGGGCTAACCTCCTGCCAGCTGGCCAGAGCGCCCAGCACACAGCGGCTCTCAGAGGAGAAGAAGCCAGTGGCGGGCACAGATGGAGCTGTGCAGCCTCAGCACTGCCCAGAGAACATGCCGTGACCCCCACTGGAGAGACTTCCAGAAGCACTCCAGGAGGACTCTCCTAGGGGTCCGGGGCCTCTGGGCACGGCAGAAGCTTTGGAAGTGCCAGTAGTGCCCCGGCCAGAGAGGCCAAGGCTAACATGAGGGAGAGACCGCGTGGGCCATATACACAGCATGGACCAACTACAGGAGGTGCCAGGAGAGGAGGGCAAGAGCCCAATACCCAGGTCAGGGCAGACATGGGCATCACCCCAGGCACCGCAGTCCACGCCTGCTACTCAGGCCAGGTGACGCTTTTTTTTTTTTTTTTTTTTTTTTTTTTTTTAAGACAGAGTCTTGCTCTGTCACCCAGGCTGGAGTGCAGTGGTGTGATCTTGGGTCACTGCAACCTCCGCCTCCTGGGTTCACGCGATTCCCCTGCCTCAGCCTCCTGAGTAGCTGGGATTACAGGCACCCGCTACCACGCCCGGCTAATTTTTGTATTTTTAATAGAGACAGGGTTTCACCATGCTGGCCAGGCTGGTCTCAAACTCCTGACCTCAGGTGATCCGCCAGCCTTGGCTTCCCAAAGTGCGGGGATTACAGGTGTGAGCCACCACGCCCAGCCTAGGTGACACCTTTTATCCAACAACCTCACCCACCCCGCAGCCGGGTTCACAGATCTGAAGAGAGGGAGGGGCCTCTGAGAGCCACCAAGGAGTCACCATGGGGAGAAAGACAAACACGTGCTCTTCCGAAAGCTCTGAGCCCAGTGTCTGGGGCCCTCTGGCCAGGGTGACAATGGAGGCCCTGCCCGCTGTCCTTGCCTTGAGAGGGAAGGCAACATTCAGTTCAAAATGCCACCGGCAGACTCCCTCTGGGCATGGCCTCGCTGAGAGGAAATGTTATGATTTCAAACGACAAGTCCTCGACCGCATGGGAAACATGGCGAGCCTGATCCTGCGCTTCCAGGGGCTATACAGAGCCGAGGTTCTCTCATTCTGCTTAACAATCACCAGGTCCATGATCGGCTGTGATCACCAAGGCCTTCCCACCACCAGTTCCCACCCACGGTCCCCGTGAAAACGCCCGCCTTCGGGACTAAATCCTAGAACTCCGGCATCGGAGCACTGTTGACAGCTAGCTGCAAGCGGCCAGCGCCAGCACACACTGAGAAGCTCTTCATAGCTGTCCCCAAGCCTGAGTCCACGGATGACACCCACCCACCAGGCTGTGCCCACCACCTATGGAAACCCTGCTGCCCATCCACGCCCTGAGAATGTGCCTGCAACCCAGAGATGACACCAACAGCCCCAGGAGGCCGGGGTTTCTGCCTGGAACCTCCAGGGCCATCCACTCCCTGCACAAGCTACACCCACTCTGGGGAGACCCCCAGGGTCCCTAAGCCCTAAGGCTGCCTCCCAGAGGGGGCTGCAAATGAGACCAGGAACCCTCTCCACCTGCACCATGAAGTCATCAGTGCAACCTTCACAGAGGCCAGGAAGAAGCTTGAAAGCAAAGGGTTAACAGGCCCCCAACAGTGCCCCAAAGAAGCTCGAGGGACAGAGGGACCTGGTGCCCTCCAATGAGAGTCAGCTGGGGGGCAGACTCATGCCCAATGGGCAGGGCAGGGTGGGTGGCACCCACCTGAAGGGCTCAGGAAGGAGGCCCTTTCCCCCTGAGCTCAGATCCCTCCATCCAAGACCCCCGAGAGGGGGAAAAGTAATGATGTAAGTGTCCTCCTGCTATGTGGACAGGAATACTGGGACTCCAGCATCCCCGCAGGGCTCAGCCCCGCCTCTCTCAGCCACTAGTCCCTCCAGAAATTCCACGCTCCTTCTGAAAATGCACAGGCCCAGGTCGGCTAGGCCAAGCCCTTCTCACCCTAGCCACACCGTCTGGTAGTGGCAGGGGGCTGTGGTGATGGAGACAGGGTTGGGGGGTGGGGGCGCTGAAGCACACCCAGGCTTCCGGTGCCTGCTGTTTGCTGTCAGCCAGGATCAGCTTCTGGACACAGCAAGCCAGCTCAAGGGTGAAGGATTTGGGGCCTCCCACTTGGACGACAGAGGCCTACAGGGACAGGCACTTGGCCAGACAACCTCCTGCCGGGGTCCCCTCCACTCTGAGATCTCGGCCCCTTTGAACTGAGCAAATCGCCTTAATAGAAATGATTTTTGCTCAGAAAGTAAGGCAGGAACACGTCACCCAAACCCTTTCCGCCCCACTCCCAAGGCACCCCACGTGATGGCAGGGCTGAGTTGTTCTCAGAAGGCTGCAAGGACCCCGCAGGTGCTGCGCCGGTGACCCTGGCTGTGGCTGTGACCTGAAGAGCCATAGGTACAGTGGCCTTTCAGGACAATGTGGTCAGCTGAATAACAAACATCCCCCAGAGATGTCCACATTCTCTTCCCCAGACTGTCATCTGGCAGAGGGACCTACCTTTACAGATGGGACTGAGTCGAGGATCTGGGATGGGAGGTTATCCTGGCATATCCAGGTGGGCCCAACATGATCACAAGGTCCTTATAAGAGGGAGGCAGGAGGGTCAGAGGGTGGGGAGGAGGAGATGTGAGCATGGAAGCAGAGGTCAGAGGGAGGCAGGGATTGGCAGGTGTGTGCTGTAGGCTTTGAGGATGGAGGAGGGACCACAAGACCAGGAATGCGGGCGGCCTCTACAGGTTGAAAGGGGCAAGAGACAGACTCCCCCTAGAGCCTCCAGAAGGAGCACAGCCCTGCCCACACCTTGATTTTAGCCCACTTTGGACTGGGCCTCGCAGGACTGTCAGGTAATAAATCCATGCCGTCCTAAGCACTGAGTGTATGGTTATTTGTTACCGCACCCACAGGACACAACTGCAGAGCACATCACTGTCGTCTCAGGAGTCACAGAGACTCAGACCATCTGGGCTGGAAATTGGGGCTCCCAGTGCCAGCTCTGGCAGCCCAGCCCCCTGGCTCCTGTGCCCTCTGTGGGGCTGGTCGCACAGCCAGGTTCACGGGAGCTGCATGCCCTGCAGAAGCTGGCTCCCTAGGTTCCCTCCTCTGCAGACCTGTGCTCCAGGACCAGCCCGTGCCACCTACACACAGACCGTGCTGCCCACTGAGCCCCGCAGTGGGACCAGGGCCCCCAGGAAGCACTGGCCCCCGAGACTCAGAAGCCAGTATGAGGGCCTGAGCCTGAGGTGGGCAGGGCCCCAGCAAAGGCCGAAAGGAGCTTGGAGGCCCCTACGAGTCAGGCAACAAAACCTGCTCATTCCAGTGACTACGGCCCAGCCTGGAGGCAAATCCACTGTCCCTGCCCAGTCCCAGGTCAAGCCCCACAAGGGGAAGGTGGCAGGCCAGACAGGCCCCAGACAGCTGCGACATGAACCTGGGGGGAGCCATCTGGTGGGAGACAAGTGGGCTCAGAGAGCAGCTATTTTAAGGAACAGCTGGGCCAGGATCCTGCTGCTGCCCTCGGCTAGATACGAGACTATGGACTTTGGCAGCCTCACAACAGAACCGTCAGCACACTGGCACATGGTGACACGGCTGTGCCAACACAGGCTGGTTCACCGGGAGACTGGTGCAACCTGTAGTGTCTACCAGGCTGGGGAGTGGAGGAGCCTCAGGGAGCCCACAGGGCCCCCAGCGACCATCACCCACGTCCCACAGCTCCCAGCCCAGGACTACAAAGGCAAGTGGACAGGCATGGCTGGGCTGCCTCGAACCAGCTGCCTCTGCAGAAACCATCCAAGACATATCCCTTCTGAAGCCCGCCTGGACTTAAAGGAAACTTAGAGGGCTCTGGGCCCCTGCCAGAAAGCTCCGCTCAGGGCAGTTATCAAGTTCCAAGCCCTGCTTTGTCCCCCACACATGCCACGGGGTCCTCACCCCTAGGGAGCACACACCATTACCTCCGGGGCCCTTCTCCTTCTCCCCCCGCAAAGCTGGAGCATGCCTGGACCAGGACAGGGGCTCCCAGCTCTGGAGAGCCCAGCAACACCCAGCCAGAGGCCTTGGATGCTACCCAGTCGCAAGGCATTTTGTGCCACTGTGGGTGGACCTGGCCTTGGCTGAGCCACCCAGCCGGAAGGCTGCCTACCCAGCGAAGATAGAGCCTGGACCCCCCCGGGCCAAGTGACCAAAACAGGGATGAAGAAAGCCTTTGCCACACTGAGGGCGTGGTGCTTAGTCCTTCAGGCAGGACGGAAGCAGAGGCTCGGACCAACACTGGAAACAGCTGAGGAGGGGTGATGTATCTAAGGAGGCATTTCAGGGCCCCCACCAGCCACTGCCTACCCCGGATAATGCAGCTGATGACTCACTGGGAGCTGCACACCCCACAAGCCCTCCTCCAATTCCCGAGGGTGCCCAGCTCCAAGCTCTGTGGATCCCAGGAGTTCAAAGCAACCACGTGGAGGCAGGCGGGCCCAGTGCGGGCCCCAGATCCCAGCTGCAGAGAGAGGCAGGATGGAAAGAGGGCAGCGCTGTAACCTGCTTCCCAGGTCACCAGGGTCCTCAGTTGCCCATGCCTGTGGGGCTCCAGGAAGAACGGCACCTGCCACATTCACAGACAGGACCCCAAAGGGGCTGAGCTCTGGGGACCCTGGAGACTCAGCTCCGGGGGTCCCAAAGGGCCTTTCTCTCCAGCCTGCCTTTTCACTTGACCTGCCAAAACGCCAGTGCCATGGGGAGCGGGGGACCCTGCTCCCACAGATAAACGCAGGGGATGTTTTTCTTTCCTCCGGTCAAGGGACCGGGACGTTAGCAGTCTCTGCCGACAGCCCTGAGAGGGGATGGGGGTGTCCGACTTCTCAGCGCCCACAGGCCCTGTCCCCGAAGCAGGGCACTGCCCCGCCCTGCTCCCTCCAGCCTCGCTGGGAGCGCCCTGGCGCAAACTTTAAAAAGAGGAAACAAAGGGAGCGCGCCCGGGAGAAGGCGCCCTGGCCCCGCCCGCCCCTGCCCAGGCTCGCCCGGCGCCCACCTGGCCTCTGGTCACCGGCGCTCACGGGGTAGCCGGCGTGGCCCAGGTGGCACGGGTAGCAGCCCCTCCAGAGGTAGCGGTAGTGCGTGCCCGCGACGCGCGCCAGGCCCCCCAGGAGCCCAAGGCACCACAGCGCGGCCAGCCCGCGGTCCCGGGACGTCACCATGGCCGGGTAGGCCAGCGGGCGGGAGGACACGAGGACCAGCCGCGCTGCGCCCTAAGCCGGCGGCCGGGTGGTTCTGGGTTCCGGGCGGGTGCGCAAGCCGAGCCCTGGGATCTGCTCCGCTCCGCTCGGCGCCGCCCGGGAGCCGCTCTGGGCCCGGCGCGCCCCGCCCCTCGCCTTTAAGTTCTCAGCTTTCGCTCCGCCCCCGCAGGTAAAGGCCAAGTCCGCGGACGCCCGAGGGGGCCGCCCAGGCCCCGCCCCCAGCCCCGCCCAGCCTCCCCCAGGGGGCCGCGCCGGCCCGCCCGCCCCGCGCATTCCAGAGTGCGCGCTCCCGGACCCGGATACAGATGGGGACCTAGGCACAAACGCAGGCATCCACATGCGACCCACAGACACAGGCACACAGACTCACGTGTGCAAACATGCACACAGGAGGTACACAGACACGCACGGACATACGCACAGGCACACACATGCACAAACATGTGTGTTCTTGGAGCCAACACGGAAAAGAAGCCAAAGCAGCAAAGGGAGCCGTCCTGGCCAGGCGTTGTGGGGGTGGGGCCTGCAGAGGCGGCTGGTGGGGCTGAACTCTGACAAGGGTGGGGAAGATGGGGAACGGGCCTGAAACTGCAGCACCGATGTGGAAACACCCGGGCTGAGACAGCCCCAGTCCCCAGTCCCCACCTCCAGTGCCTGCTCTGTCCTGCCCTCCCCTGGCCCAGGGCCTGTACTTGGAGGGACCCTGGCATCCCTGCAGCAGGTGGTGACGGACAGAGAGCAGGGAGAACTTGCCCGCAGGGTAGCCAGCAGTGGCCAGGTGTCAGGCTGCAAAGGCCACGGAGGTGCTTCCCACCCCAGAGCCCTGGATCCCCACGCTCCTCGAGGGCGTAGCCTGGGGGAGGCAGTCCTCCTAGGGTCGGCAACAGAAGGAACCACATATTAGAGCCTCGTCCAGCACTTAACCTCTGCAGGAGAGCCAGGGCTGTGATTCCGGCTTGGACCAAAGTTCCCAGAGCCCCCCATCCTCTCTGAGCCCCTTCTTGCACCTATCCTTGGGGGGGTCACTGGGCTCCCACTGCTAGCCTCCATGGAGATGGAAGAGATTTGACCAGCAAGCTGGGGTGCTCAATGACCCTCAGCGGTGATCCCTGCCTGGGTCCAGCCCAGCACCACCTCCAGCACTGGCGTTGAGGGTCCATAAAAGGACTGGGCGCCCGCCCACACTGTTCCCAGCCTTTCCAGGAAGGCCCAAAAATCTCCCTCCGAAAGGCAGGAGAAGCGTCCCTGGAGCTCAGCCTGTGTCTCCTCTCACAGGACAATAGGTGAGCAGTGGGCACAAAGCCACTGACTGGGGCCACTGCAGAGACAGAAAGCTTGGGGACATCTTCCAGCTGTCAGGAAGGAGGGTTCATGCTCCCTGGGCCAGCAAGCCCAGGTCAGGAGCAGAGCCGCGGGTAGAGCTGCGGGGAAGGACTGCCAACCTCAGCTGCAGCTGCCATGCCAGGCCCCGGCTTCTGGAGACACAGCACCATCCTCACCATTCCCTGCAGGGGAGGGCTACTGTCCCCATTTTAGAGGTGAGGAAATTGAGGCCCAGACAGACTAGGATGCTGTCCTCAGGTCAAATTCAATTGAGCAGGACTCCAGCCTGGGCAACTCAGGGAAGCAGGCAGCCCATCCCAGCAGAGCCTCCAGCCTCCACCTTCTCTCCACTCTCCACTACAGCCAGGGGCCTGCCTGCCAGCCGAGACCCACCCCTCAGAAGCCTGCCCAGTGCTAAGATGTGGCAGAGAGCAGTCTCTGCTGATCCAAGGCACCTGGGAGCAAGGGCTGAGGGGCCACCCTTGAGCACGTGGGAAAGAAGAGGCCCCACCCAGTCCCAGCCTGTCTCACCTTGCCCTGTCCTGTCCGCCATCCAGAGGACAGCCCGCCCCCTCGGCCCCCAACACTCTGCAGCAACGGGCCTGCCTGGGCCCTGCCTGTCTGCGGGGCCTCCTAGGGAGCCCCTCCCGTCAGCCTCTGAGCCCTGGCTATGAGCAGCCTCTGTCAATCTCACGGATAGACAGGCTGACGGGGCGGTTTGAAGGTGCCTTCCACGCAGGGCAACATCATTTATGACCGTAATGTGCATCCCATTGCCAACGGCTCACCAGCAAGTGCCAACGGAAGCTCGAGGGTCCCGCCCTCCACAGCCACAGTCCAACAGGGCCTCAGTCCAGCAGTTTCCATGGAGGTGGGGGCCAGGCTTGAGAGGGGTACAGGGGAAGACATCAGAGGCCAGGCCTGCAAAGGCACGGGCCGCAGAGGCGGCATCCATCCTCCGGGAGGTGCACAGCCGGCCGCTCTGCGCCCTGCGAGCTCTCCCTGGTCTCTGTGCCTCTCCGCCTGCTGCAGGACGGGGCCCAGTACTCGGCAGGAGCCTGGGCAACAGAATCCCTGCACCTCTGACTCCAGTCACCCTCACCAACAGGCGACGGGGCTGGGGTCCTCCATCAGCACCCCATCTGGGGAAGGTCCCTCAAGAGGCCCTCAAAGGCTGCCTCCCAGCTCATGCAGGCCCCACTCTGACACCCTCCAGACTCCGGGGTCATGGGAGGAGGAAGAAACCCACAGGAAGCGGGAGGCACCAGCCGCACCCTCAGGATCCCACGCTGTCCCCCAAGTCTTGCCCACCTGGGAAAGGGCTCCTGCCTCGTGCTGTCTCGAGGAGGAGGAAGGAGCCCAGGAGCCACTGCGTGAGGCCCTGAGCAGGGAAGGGCAGGCGCCCAGAGTCTAGGGCCAGCTGGAGCCCACAAGCCCCAAAGACCACTGAGCCGTGCACTGTGGCTTGTCCCAATGGACATGCGTGCTAGCGTCACACGTCACCATCTCAGTTAGTATGTTCTTAGTAAGAATGAGTAGAAGAGAACTACCTGGTGAGCCATTTTTATATGGACTGCATGCTGAAAAGGATCATATTTGCACCTATTACATTAAACAAAATATAGTATTAAAATCAATTTCACCTATTTACTTTTGCTTTTCCAGCGTGGCCCTGAGAAACTGTGAGACAGTGTGTGTGGCTTACATGTGTGGCTTACATTCTGTTTCTGTTGAATAGCCCCAGCTCTACTAGTAAGAACTGAGGCCCCAGGTGAGCCATGGAAACGCTCTGTGCCTCCGTTTCCCCATCTGTAACAATAGTACCTCACTCCTATGGGAAAAGCACTTGACTG
>NW_012103477.1:509720-547464 GCF_000951045.1 Mandrillus leucophaeus
GGGCAACTCAGGGAAGCAGGCAGCCCATCCCAGCAGAGCCTCCAGCCTCCACCTTCTCTCCACTCTCCACTACAGCCAGGGGCCTGCCTGCCAGCCGAGACCCACCCCTCAGAAGCCTGCCCAGTGCTAAGATGTGGCAGAGAGCAGTCTCTGCTGATCCAAGGCACCTGGGAGCAAGGGCTGAGGGGCCACCCTTGAGCACGTGGGAAAGAAGAGGCCCCACCCAGTCCCAGCCTGTCTCACCTTGCCCTGTCCTGTCCGCCATCCAGAGGACAGCCCGCCCCCTCGGCCCCCAACACTCTGCAGCAACGGGCCTGCCTGGGCCCTGCCTGTCTGCGGGGCCTCCTAGGGAGCCCCTCCCGTCAGCCTCTGAGCCCTGGCTATGAGCAGCCTCTGTCAATCTCACGGATAGACAGGCTGACGGGGCGGTTTGAAGGTGCCTTCCACGCAGGGCAACATCATTTATGACCGTAATGTGCATCCCATTGCCAACGGCTCACCAGCAAGTGCCAACGGAAGCTCGAGGGTCCCGCCCTCCACAGCCACAGTCCAACAGGGCCTCAGTCCAGCAGTTTCCATGGAGGTGGGGGCCAGGCTTGAGAGGGGTACAGGGGAAGACATCAGAGGCCAGGCCTGCAAAGGCACGGGCCGCAGAGGCGGCATCCATCCTCCGGGAGGTGCACAGCCGGCCGCTCTGCGCCCTGCGAGCTCTCCCTGGTCTCTGTGCCTCTCCGCCTGCTGCAGGACGGGGCCCAGTACTCGGCAGGAGCCTGGGCAACAGAATCCCTGCACCTCTGACTCCAGTCACCCTCACCAACAGGCGACGGGGCTGGGGTCCTCCATCAGCACCCCATCTGGGGAAGGTCCCTCAAGAGGCCCTCAAAGGCTGCCTCCCAGCTCATGCAGGCCCCACTCTGACACCCTCCAGACTCCGGGGTCATGGGAGGAGGAAGAAACCCACAGGAAGCGGGAGGCACCAGCCGCACCCTCAGGATCCCACGCTGTCCCCCAAGTCTTGCCCACCTGGGAAAGGGCTCCTGCCTCGTGCTGTCTCGAGGAGGAGGAAGGAGCCCAGGAGCCACTGCGTGAGGCCCTGAG
This sequence comes from Mandrillus leucophaeus, assembly GCF_000951045.1. NCBI lineage: Eukaryota > Metazoa > Chordata > Mammalia > Primates > Cercopithecidae > Mandrillus > Mandrillus leucophaeus. Next base: position 510,819 of record NW_012103477.1, read on the forward strand.
CAGGGAAGGGCAGGCGCCCAGAGTCTAGGGCCAGCTGGAGCCCACAAGCCCCAAAGACCACTGAGCCGTGCACTGTGGCTTGTCCCAATGGACATGCGTGCTAGCGTCACACGTCACCATCTCAGTTAGTATGTTCTTAGTAAGAATGAGTAGAAGAGAACTACCTGGTGAGCCATTTTTATATGGACTGCATGCTGAAAAGGATCATATTTGCACCTATTACGTTAAACAAAATATAGTATTAAAATCAATTTCACCTATTTACTTTTGCTTTTCCGGCGTGGCCCTGAGAAACTGTGAGACAGTGTGTGTGGCTTACATGTGTGGCTTACATTCTGTTTCTGTTGAATAGCCCCAGCTCTACTAGTAAGAACTGAGGCCCCAGGTGAGCCATGGAAACGCTCTGTGCCTCCGTTTCCCCATCTGTAACAATAGTACCTCACTCCTATGGGAAAAGCACTTGACTGAGGGTCCATAAAAGTCAACAAACGTGGGAGTGGGAGGCCGAGTCTGGAGGCCTGACCATGCCCCTTCCCGGCCCCTTGCTCCTGCAGACACCCCAAGGCCATGCAGAGACCCATGGGAGAGACAGTGTCCAGAGCTGATTCTCAGAGGGCAGGGGACATCCTGGGACCTGTCCACCTCCTAAGCCATGGTGGACACAGCCATAGTCCAGAGGCATCCTGGAAGCCAGCCATGGACCTGAGCCTTGGCCCTCTCCCTTGATAGCCATCACCTCCATACCCCCACCTCAGCACCCCACCAGAGCCGTCTGGGGGCCACCGCTCCGGCCCACCCATTCCCCTTGGGGCTACCATCACCCCTTCCATTCATCTGGACTCCAAATCCCACATCCATCTAGGCTGAGGGCTGGGCTACCACAGCCCGTGTGCCCAGTACCCAGTGCAGAACTGGGGCCACAGAGGCAGCTCCTGGCGCACGGAAGGGCTGTATGGCATGGCCACATCCCAGGGCCTCTCTGGCCTCAGTTTCCTCATCTGTGAATGGGCAGAGGCCGGAATGAGACCAGCTCAGGGGCCCTGAAGCAATGAGACATGTGACTTGGGAAGGAGAACCAGGACCAGGTGTGTCACCACCACGGTGGCCGCGGGGTCCAGGCAGGGGAGGGCGGCCAACAGACCAGAGCAAGCCTCCAGGGAACAGCTGTCACAGCGCAGCGAGGCCTTCAGGAAGCTTCCTGCCAACAAGTTCAGGCAAAGGAAATTATCTTTTCTGCCCCGAAGCCCCCAGGAGCTATGGGAGCCTCCTGGGATCACATCCCCATCTCACCCTCAGGGTTGCTCGCATCAGACACCCTCATCTGACAGGCAGCAGGGAGGCTGCCCCTCTCCGCTCACCCAGCCCCCTGGACCCCCACACAGTGTACCCTGGCCCCACACAGGCTCCTCCTACCCCATAGCTTGGAGTCCCCCACTTCCGCTCCCCTTCCCCTCCTCTGCTGCCCCGCGCCCACCTGCCCACCTCCCCTCTGCCCTCACATGCAGGCCCATGATTAAACCCTCATTCTGCCCAGGTGGAACCCCAGTGTGGTTGCCCCCCCAGTGGCCCTCGGTCCTGCCCTCTGCCCACGGCTCCTGGGACATTCTCCTGTGGTTTTGTTAAGCCAATTTCCAGAGGAGAAATGGCTTCCCCAGGGCCACGCAGGGAAGAAAAGCGCAGCCCAGGAGGCCCAGGTCCGACTCTCCCCCAAATCCTGTCCTCACTGGGCCACCTCCTTCGGGTTCCTCCAAGGGAGTGGCTCTGGCGGGCACCCACAGGCGCCCCTGTGGTTGGGCACATGGTCTCTCCTGCTCATTACCCTCCCCAGGTCATGGCAGGCACCGGGCAGACTGTCGGGCAGGGATCAATGCTGCACCTCCCCAAGGGGGCATCCCTGGGGCCTGGGCAAAGTGTTTCTAGGCAGCTCCGGCTTCACACCCTGGCTCTGGTCGTCGTCTGGTGGCCTTGGCCTCCCTGAACGAGCCTTCCGTGGTAGTCTAGACACCCACACTTCCTCCTGCCCAACAGACCATGAACTCCGATGCACCCTGCAAAGACACTGACTCAGCCGTCACCTCTGCAAGGCCTGCCCGGCTGGCCGGCCCACCCTAGGTTGGACCCCCCACCCCTGCCCACCCTCCTCTACCACACCCCTTCATTGGCTCATTCATTTAGCTTTTCGTTCAACAACGATGTGTGTGCCCACCACGGGCAGGACGTGGCTCTGGGGTACGGTGGCACTGCCCCACCCGACTGAGATGTCTGTCCAGGTCCCCACAGCCCGGGAGGGCTGGAGTATACATGAGCCCCAGCTGAAGCTCTGGGGTGCAGAGGGCTCTGGGCCGTCCCTCCTGCTAGGCTAGGCAGGATTCCGGGCGTGGCTGTGGGGGGCAGCAGCACACCGGGGCAGAGCGCCTCCGAGGCCCAGGCTGCACCCGCAACACCCCTCCCCCACTCAGTGCCGCCACCGAACACATCCCGGCCGGAGCCTGTGGGGTCTGGAAGCTGTTTGGGAAATGCTTTCCCGATGTGGAAATGCAGCCGGCGTCTGTGCCTGGGAATGTGTGTGTGTCAGCAGAAGGCTCTCCCAGCCCCCAGTGGCTGGCTCCAGCTTCTCCTCTCTCTCCAAACTGGGCGGCCACCGGGCTCCTGCCAGGACCCAGGCCAGGGTGAGGGCCAATGCCATCCCCAAATGTCACTGCTCCCCCTTGGGGCTGGGCCCTGACTCTAGAACTTCAGGCAAAACTAGAGCCTGAAAGTGGACGGGGTTCAGCCAACACCCCCACTGTTGTGTGTGTCTGTCCCTCAGGGCTCACCTCTGACACCCGCTCCACAAAGGCCCCCCTCCGGCCTTGCGGCTCAGGCGCCTGGACACGTGCCTCTACCTCCCTGAGAGGGAGACGATGCCGGGCTGTCCATGCTGCCCCGGCCTCTGAACACAGAGCTAGTGTTGGGCAAAGCTGGGCTGGGTATGGGAGTAAGAGAGGCTGTGGGCACAGTGCGGGCTGCCTCCACCCAGGTTCCTGGGGGCTCATGCATGGGGAGAGGGGGCCGCCAGTGGGGCCCAGGGGGGCCAAGGCCCCAGGCAGCCCAGTGCCCAGCCCAGTCTACCTCCTCAGCGGGCAATCTCCCACCTGGCCAGGCCCCTGGGGATGGCATCACAGACCCAGCACCTGGCATGAAACAGGGGGAAGGAGATAAGCCCTTGGCTGGTGGCAGGCGGGTTGAGAGTATGAGAGGAAGGAGTGACACTCAGAGAAGCTACCAGGAGCCACAGTCCATAGTCCTGACTGAGGTGGCCACGTTGCAGGGAAAGGGTTCACAGGCCCAGCAGGCACCCAGGTGGAGTGGCAATCACCACCGCCCACAACGGCCTGCGTGTGCCCTGTGTGCCAGGCCAGGGGTGCTCCCAGGTGGGCAGGTGGACCCTGAACAAGTGACTGGGGGGCACCAGACCCTGGGCTCTGCCCTCACGGACACCTGCAGCTCACTCTTCCCTCTCCCACAGAAGGCAGGAGACGGTGGGCGTGGCCACATGAGCGGAGGGCACAGGAATCACTTCCGGCCATGACATTTAAAAGCAAGTGTGAGATTCTTGGTCCTCTCATCCCACTTCTGCCCTGGGCACATGCATTGGTAGGGGGACCTGATCTGGGGTCTGGATGGGATGATGGGGTGGGCCATGGACACCGGAAGGTAAGGGCGTGTCCCCCGCAAAAGTGCTGGTCCATACACAGGTGGAGACTATCCCAGCTAATGCAGGGGGAGGGTGGAGATCGGTGGCCTGGGAGGGGCTGGGACCAGGCTTGGAGTCGGGGAAAGGAGCCACCTAGAGCAGCAAGGGGCACAGGGCTGCAAGGACAGGGCTCAGTGTGCACCTGCTGACCCCCACTACAGAGAGCATGGCCAGGAAGTTGCTAGAAGGAGGCCACTCTCAAGCTTCTCTTTAATCTGCCTGCAAGGGCTCAAGGCTCCTAAGCCCCAAAGCCCTCCCATGCCACCCTACCTCCGTGAGTGGCATGTGGACCTGCCCGGCGGTTTCCAACTCTTGACCTCCAGAGCCCAGCCCAGAGCAAGAGGTCCATTTGTGGCCTGGGGTCTCACACAGTCCAAGCTGCCTCCCTGTGGAGACAGAGCAGAATGGCCTCCCCAACATTCCTCCCACCCCTTCTCTCACTGTTGCCACCACAGAGCTTGTATCAGAAGCAGAGGGGCCCCCACCCGGCCTCAGAGCACACAGGGCCTGGCAGGGCCTCCCCAAACCGTTCCAACGTCAGCCTCATGGTAAACCCATTACCCTGTCCCTCCACTCCTCACCCAAGCCAGAGGAAGGAAAATCGAAACCACCGCTGTTTCCGTGAGCCCAGCTGCCATTCCTGACTGCAGCTGTCCCTGGCTGGGGCCAGGCAGAAACAGGGGGTGCCCCCTTCTCTTGTACACACCAGTCCCCGGGTGAGCCCAGGATAGAATGGCCCTGTCTCCCGGCTCTGAGGGAGGCATCAGACTCCCAGAGCCGCCCCCGAGAGCCCGAGGCCTGGTCTGTCCCGGTAAGACTCTGCTGCGGGCCAGCAGAGCATGTGTGCGTGTGTGTGACCACACTGTCTGTGGTTCTCTGTTGCCAGGCTCTTTCCCACCCAGCTGTGCAAGGCCCAGGGACACCTGAGCCCTCGAGGGCTGACACAGCACCCGCTGGGGATGTAGTCCCCAGGCAAGGCCAGCCCCACGCCCCAGAGCCCAGACTCTCGCTGGGACATCAGAGCCGCCAGGGGAACGGAGATTGCAGACAGGCAAGAGGATGTCTCATACTGCACTCGCAGGTCTCACACTGCACTCAGAGGAGTGATCCGGGAGGCTTCCTGGAGGAGGTGGCGCTCAGCTGGCCTTTGGACATGACATTTTCAGGGACATGAACAGGCTTGTTGGAGGCCATATGGGGTGGGTGCAGGATGGCTGGGCAAGGCAGCAGAAGAGGTTGGGGTGTTCAGGGAAGGCCCAGGTGCCAGGCAGGGAGTTTTAGCAGAAGCTGCGTGCCTGGAAGCCCAGCCCAGACATGCCACATGGTGCTCAGGGCCTGGCCCACAGCAGGCACCTGGCCAGTTCAAATGAACCAATAGTTGGTGGCCGGGGTACCTCGCCAGGCTGGCTTCCAGCAACCCCGGGGCCCAGTGTGTCACTGCTGCTGACCTCTCTCCACCAGAAGCGGAACAGAACCTGCTCACAGAACGCCGGGGTCGGGGGGTGGCAGCCAGATCACACCCTGTGCCCAGGGCCCAGCCAGCAGCCTGTGCTGCCTTCGAAGCTGCCCAAGCCTGCAGCTGGCAGGGCCTGGCCATCAGCCTCTGAGGCCCCTATGCCACCCTCCTCTGCCTCTGAGGCCCCCAGTGTGGCTCTCCCTCCCCAGTCCATGCATGGAGTTCGTCCTGGCCCATCACTCCTGGGCAGCCATCCCAGAAGTCCTCAAGTCCCCAAGGCCACCGGCATGCCCGCTGCACGGGCCCAGCTCAGGATACCCTGTGTCTACACAGAATGCAGAGAAGCAAAGCTCTAACCCACTGGGCTTCCCTGCCTGGACTTGTGATCAGTCCTGAGGCTCGGAGCGTCCACACCCTCCCCTCCAGGTCTCCCACGGGAAGTGCTGGGGCCCTAGAGGTCTGGTCATTCCAGCCATCTCACGGCCTTGAGCACTGCTTTCTCTCCAGGGAAGGGAAGCTCTTGCCCTCTGCCTCCTTGCACAGCCCACCTCCCCGACCCCTAGAGCTACGTCTGGCCAGTCTGGGGGAGGTGGAGAATTCGAGGCAGAATTTGGGGGTTTGGCTGAGGCCTCAGTGGGGTCAAGAGCCCTGCAGGATCCCGGGGTGAGGGGTAGAGAATCGGGGAAAGGCCTGGGCCAAATCCAATGCTCAAGGGTGCCCTGGGGAAGAGATGGGGCGTGGTGGGGAGGCAGCCCAGGGCGCTGGGTCTAAGGTGCAGTGTCACTACAGATCCAAGGCCTAGAGAGGAGCAGTGGCCGGGGACACAGGCAGCAGCGGCCTGCCATCAGGAGGCTGGACCCCTGACAGAAAGGCCAGACGGGGCCAGCAGAAATGCATGGGGAGGGGCCGGGGTGGGTGTGGGAGATAAAAGTAGAGAGAACACGACGGGAGAGGGGGAGGCTCAGGGGCTCAGCAGGGTCTCTCCTTCCTAGCAACACGGCCCCACCCGCACACACCTGGCTCAGCGCCTCGGCCCTGCCAGGAGGGAACAGTGGGTTCCACTCTCAGGAGGCACAGGGGGAACGTGACTGGGCGCGGGTCATGCAGGAGGCACCTGTCCTCCTGAGGCATCCGCAGCTCTGAGAGTTCACAGCCCCGGACTCTGGAGTGCAATCGCTCCAGCCTCCTCGTGAGTAGCCCCTGGGAAACCAAGCTGGGGCCACTGGGGCTTCCGGGAGGACTAGAGGAAAGTGGCTACCTGACGCCTTGGTTTCCCCAGCCCAGGAGGCCCTTGACTTAGTGGCAGAAGCTTCTAGGACCGGGGCAAGGCCTTGCCTGAAGCATCACTGGTCACCTTCCCAGGTGCAGGCTTATCTTCCCAACAGATGGCTCCCCGGCCAGGCCAGGGTCCCAGGGTGTGCTGAGCTTTGCCATGTGAGGGTGTCCACTGAGCCTCCCCAAGCTCTGAGTCTGAGGACTGCAGCCTCTGAGAGTTACGCAGGCCCCCGGGGTCGCACCTGTCCACCATCAGGGCTGGGATCCAAACCCAGGCCTTCCGGGCTGCTGCCTAAACCCACCGGCCCTTCAGCCCTCTGTGTTCATCTGAAGCACAGCCACAGACGCCTGCAGGCTGCCCGGCTCGGGGTGTGCTCAGGGAAACCGCCCCAGCGTCCTGGTTCTGGGCAGTCAGAGAAAGCCTCTTGTCTTTCTGTTGCTGGGCTGGCTCTCACCGCTGATGTTGAAGGCTATTATTTTCCCGGCTTGGCCTTAACTGAGAACGTGCCTGCCAGGGTCTGCTCATTAGAGTCAGGAAATGAAAGCTTTTCACTCACAGCGCCTCGGACGGAGGAGGCCTCTGACCACAGACGCCCTGTCGGAAATGCTGCCATCCTGCCTGGAAGGAACACACTTTGCAGCCGGGCTTCCCGCTGCATTGGGAAGACAGCCAGCTGAAGAATGTTGGCCTGGGGAGGCCCAGATTCAGCCACCCGCAGGAACGTGGCCCCAGCTTTGCAACCAGAAGGCCCAGGTTCAGGCCTGGGCAGGGCCCATGCGCGAGGGACGCCGGGGCTTCGCCACACCTCCAGCCTCCATCTCTTTCCCTGCGAGGGCAGCCTGCCCCACAACTGTGTTCGCTTGTTCACTCCTGCTGCTCCTACAAGATGCCTTAGTCTGGGTAATTTACAAACCCCTGGACGTATGTCTTACAGCTCCAGAGGCTGGGAAGTCCAAGATCCAGGCACAGCAGACCAGCCCTCTGCCTCCTCCCTGGCAGCTTCACAGGGCAGAAGGGGAACCGCTCCCTCCGACCTTTTCTGGGGCAGTAATCCCATTCCCCAGGGCAGAGCCTTCCTGGCCCCCTCACTGCCTACGAGGCCCCACCTCTTCACACCATCACACTGGGGAGTCCATCTGAACACAGGAATTTTGCAGGGACACCGATATTCAGGTCACGGCACCAGATGTTTGTGGAATACCCACTAAGTGCCAGGCGCTGCTGGCACGGGGACTGGGAATGAGTAAGAAACCTCTTCCACATCCAGAGAAGCCACCAGCTAGAAAGGGCAGATGGCATCCTGGGGCCAAACAGCCAGCAGCCCAGGCGTCAGGGCTGGGTGGGGCCAGGCACAGGATGGGGCCCTGGAGGTTGCCCTGGACTTCAAGGGGCTCTGGGCATCTATCCCCTCTGCCACCCTCCAGCTCTGACTCTGCAAATGCTCCTGTGCTCCCTGGGCCTCTTGCTTCACTCTTTAAATCCCCCATGGCACTGCCCCATGGGGGGCCTCAGCACTTAACGTCATGGAGCAGGGCTGCTGCCCAGACTTGGCATGGAGTGTGGGTCACACAGAGCTTGCGGGGGCTTTCGGCCACCATGCCCCCTCTTCCAGTTCAGCAAGAGTACACTGTCCCGGGAAGTGACAAAGTCCTGAAAGCACTAAAACCTCCTGGGAGACGCCCGTGGAAATGCCGTTCTCCTGGGTGGAGGCCCTGCCATGGGTGGGACAAAGTGTTGCTCCCACAGGAAGGTCAGAGAAAAAGCTCCAGCACCAAGGCCCTCGTGGAGTGCAGGCAGACATGCGGGTACCTGCCCTGGGTGCCAGGACCAGGGTCCAAATCAGGGCCCTTTGCCTACTCATTTCTCCCCTGCTTGGGCTCCCTGGGAGAGGCACAGCTGGCCTGAGGGAGGCAGCCGGTCAGCACCCAGGCTTCCTAGTCCGTGGCCCTCGGTCACTTCCCACATGCCTTCCTCTCCCTGGGGACAGTGGGAACCTGGCAGTGCCCTCAGGCAGCAGGCAAGGGTGTGAAAGGCCAAGCCCACAGTGGCAGCAGAGAGTGGGCAGGGATGGGTGGGAAGGGCAGAGCGACAGACTCCCGGGCACAGGGACTCCCTAGGGGCACTGCGGTGGAGTCTCTTTGGTGGTCTGTGCTACCCTGAGCTCACCCCCTTACAGCAGGTCCCTTTGCTTCTCACAAGGGTGGCATCCCACACAGCCCACTGGCATCCCACAGACACTCCAATGAAGACCCACCTCCACCCTGGAAGCCCCCGCAGCCAAGGAGCAGCTGAGAGCCGGGGTCTGGCACCGAGAAGGAAGAGCTGCCACTTCCACCAGAGAAGGCACCTTCTTCTGCCCAGCCCCTGCCTGGCCACCTCCCCCCACCCCTGGCTGTCCCCTTCCCCACGATCCCTCCTTATCTCCTGGAAGGATGGGTCAGCCGGGGTGGGAGCAGCACAGTCTCGGGGCTGAATCCAGCCCCAGTGTGCGAAGGCAGCCCTCAGGCCTGGATAGCGGGGTCCACCCGGCCCCGGAGGCCGAACGTAGCACGGCTTTCTCCTTCTGAAAAGCACAGAACACTTCTCCCCAGTGCATTGTCACTATGGTCTTCCAGCCAAACCATGGGCTTCATGCAAGGGCTGGACCCATTTTACAGGTGGAATGTTCACAGGACTGAACTCCAACCCAGCTGGCAGTGGAGGGAGGAGCTGCTTATGGAGACCTGCCGGGGTCCCCAGGCCTGGATGTAGGGTCCTGGCCACCCCCACTCAGCCTGATGTGGGTCCTGGTCTCCAAGGACCATGGTCGAGAGGAGGCAGAGGAAGGCAGCTGGAGAGGGTGGGGAGCCCAGGCCGAGGGGAGGATGGGCTACGCAGGTGGGGTGGCTCTTCTCTCTGTCCAGGCCTGGGACTGGGCGCTGGGCGTTTCGCTGCAGCCCAGGCCGTGGGCCTCGAGCATTTCCCCCAAATCCTTTAGATTACTGTAACGGCTGAGAGCAAAACGGCTTGCCGCATTTTACAGAGACAGACCGGAGTTCAGAGGGGCAGAGCGACTCACCCAAGGCCACATAATAAGGAGCTTAGGGAAGCTCAAACCTGGCCCTCGCTGACACCAGTGGCTGGTTCTGCGGTGGCCTCCTCAGAGAGGCTTCCCTGGAAAGCCCGGGCCGTCCTGGAGGTGAGCTCGGGGCCAGGCAGCCCAGGCAGGAGCTCTGCAGTGGAGTGCAAATTCCTCCCCAGGGCCTGCCAGCTCCGTCACGCACAGGCCTGAGCCCACCTGCCCAGAGTCCTGGGAGGAGGGTGGGCACATGTCAGAGCCGCGCCCTGCCCAGGAAATGGCAAAAGCGGCGGCAGGCATCCAGCCTCACCTGGGAGATGAGCCCTCTCCGGACTGCCCAGCCCAGCAGAGCAGAGCTCAGCTCCTGCCCCAGGCCAGTCTCCCAGAACATGACAAACACACTGGCTCCCGGGGCCAGGGCCAAGGCACCCTGAGGCCAGGCTCCTGTGCCAGCACTCACTCCGAGCTTCATGGGGCCCAGTCATCACTGCGAGCGGGTTCTGGGCCCACCCCATCAACCTGCCACACACTGCCCTGTGAGTGGCCAAGCAACGCGGCCCTTCCCTGCTCCGGAATGGCCCGAATCCTGCGTTGGTGCTCACGCACCCCCTGAGCCACGCGCTCACTCACGCGCTCGGCAAGGCTGCGTTTTCGGGGGAGGCTGGGCTGGCAGAGGGACAGAGAAAACACAGCAGGCTCTTGGCCCCTGGCAGAGCCCCCTTGGCCACACGGTGACTCGGAGCCCCAGCCATCCCAAACACGCAGGGCTGGGGGTGAGAACCCTCAGACGGTACGGGGGGGCGAGGCCAGGGATCGGGCAGGAGAGGAAGTATTACTGCTGCTGGGAGGCGGGGTCTGTGGCCCGGTCCCTGGCCGAGATGCCGTCTAGTCTCCTGGCTGGCCCCGGGTCATCCGGTCCATGCCCCTGCCTCTGGCCAGCTCTGCCAGATGGCAAAGACCTTTCCCGTCCGTAGGGACCCCTGGCAGAGAGATTCCAACACCTCCTGAAGGGATACGGGTCGAGGCCCGGGACTAATGTGTTTGCCGTCACTGTGCTGGGTTCAGCAGTGTCTGTCATGGAGTTGACATTCCAGAGGCCCACCACCTGCCGTGACTGGACGCCCAGCCCGCGTCAGCCCTGGAGGGGCATAAACACAGGCCAGCAGCCTCAGAACACGAATCACGAGACCCCGAGCTCTGGCCATGGGGAGTGGGAAGCCCATTTACCACCCGGAGCCGCTCGATTGCAGGAGGGCCTCTGAGCGCCACACCACTTGGTGACACAGGAAGGGGGAGTGTGGTCATTCTGTTTTCCGGGGCCAGACACACACCTGCCAGGGACCCCATTATGGGGCCTCCCACCACCCCAGGCTGAGAGACACATGGAAGGCCCAAGCGTCAGGCTAACCCTCTCCCGCAGCATCACAGCAGCCAGCCTGACCAGGCTCTGCAGCCCACAGACCTGAATAGGGACTCATGGGGCTACAGGGCGATACCCATCCCCTCTGCCCCCAAGCACCGTCTGCACCCCATAACAGGTGCTCTCAACTCCGGAGCACAGCCTTTGTGCAGGGGGCCCTGGGGCCTCTCTGTGGGCTTCCCTGGGCCGGCCTGGGCAGGGTCAGTGGAGCTCCTCCTAGGAGGGACCCTTCACGCAGCAGCCTGGGCCACGGCGAGAGCCTGCCCTCATGCAGAGGTTGCTGGAGCAGGCCCCGACACCAGCAGACGCTGGCCAGCCTGGGGAGTGTGCCACACAACCGCAGCCCTGGAGCATTGGGAACCTGCCAGGCAGCCCCCAGCCCAGGTCCCCAGCAGGGTCGTGGGCCTCTCACTCTGCTCTGCCTGGCGTTCCCAGCCACGGGCACTGAGGCCACCTGGGAGCCACACCACGCCCCCCCAAGGCCCGGCACCAGCCCTGGCCTGGCAGACCCATGGCTTCCCACACACCATCAAGGAGTGGGGTTTCAGACCCCATGCAGCAACTGGGGAGACGAGCGGGCTTGGGCCAAGGAACAGTGGGGCAGAGGGGCCCACCTGGAGCTGGGGGCAGGGTGGTGAGGGGGCAGGGTGGTGAGGGGGCAGGTGGCACTCAGGGCCGGGTCCAGGCTGACCTCGGGGGGATGACTCGGGTCACTGGACAGTGACCCTCTCTTTGCTCCCTACCCTAGGTGGGTGGGCACCCCCACTTTAAAGGGGAGCATATACAAGGCTCTTGGGGGAGAAGGAAGTTGCCTGGGTCCCATGGCTTGGCGAGGGGGCCAGCCCTCTCCCCAGGACACACAGGCCCCCACCCCATCCGTTACAGCAGGCGAGTTTCAGGGGCCGGGGGGCGCCTGTGTCCTTTGCGGGTCTTGGTGCTGCCTCTGCAGGGACTCCCAGCCCCGGGGACACCAGCCTGAGAGGGGTGCACTGCTTCCCCAGGACTGAGGTGAAATCGGTTCAGCACAGGCACCCCACAATGCCAGAGGCCAGGTAGCGGGGTCTGGTCTTAACCCTGACACCCCAGTCCCCGCCGGTGAGCAGCCCTGGGTGGGGGCTGAGTGGACCCTTCTGAGGGACTGCACAGGCCGCCCCAGGTGGGGAAACATAAGCTGCCCTGCTCCTCCTGCATCCCACCTGGGACAGGCTCCTCAGTGGTTGGGAACCTCCAGCTCCAACGTGTGGAGGTGGCCAAGTCCCGGGGCCTCCCACACCTGGAGTGGACAAGGGTGGGGGCCCTGCATGAGAGACGGCATGGCAGCCGGGCCCCTCCTCATCCCGGGTCTAGGAGGGGGTTCTCCTCCCCTTGTCCTGTCCAACTCCACCTGCACCTGGCTTGTCCTGGAGCCTCTGGGGCTTTCCGCCAGCCCAGTGGAGCCCCTTTCACAGAAACCACGGCAAAAGTCAGAAGGGAGCAGGATCCGGGAGCCAGCGGGGACTGTGCACAGGTGCAGCCACCCTCCCTCCTCACTAAGCCAGGGCTCCCGAGCCTCCCAGGCCCCAAAGGTCACAGCAACTTCTCCCCTCCCCCAGCCTCACACGGCCACAAGCACAGGCTGGAGAGGAGCACACAGAATCTGTTTCTAGAACATCCCAGACAGAGCAGATGCCCCTCCCACCTCCCCTGACCCCAAGTCCAGCAGGCTGGCCCCTGCCCCGCTCCAGACGGCTCGCAGCTGGACAGCTGGAGACAGCGTTGGGTTTGGCAGGGGAAGTTCTGGGAGATGATGACAGTAAGTGTCTGACCCGGGACAGCAGAGCAGAGGCCTGAGGACTCTCTCCCAGGGGCCAGGCTGCCCAGACTCACCCAGGGTCAGATGCCAGGGCAGAGGCTGGAGCAGGCAAAGGAGTGTGAGTGCGAGATGGGGACAGCTCAGGGCCCCCACCGCCACCCTCCTTGGCCTCCTCCCCCACCTCAATTCTAAACTGTTACCATCTCTCCCAGTGGATTTTCCTTCTGTCTGTTCTTGACTTTGCCGACAGCCTGCTAGCCATGGCGGGGCTGAGCTACAGGGTCTGCCCAGAGCTCGAAAACTCTTCGAACCCCGGGCCTTGCCTGAGCCATCCCTGCCTGCCCCTCCTTCCCCTTGCACGGCCCCCAAGGTGGCTCCCACCAACACCAGGTCCTCTGAGTCCCCCCCAGAGGCAATGTCAGGAGTAGGGAGCAAGTTGGGTGAGGAGTACCCCTAGTGGAGCCCTTGGAGCAGCCTGTGGGCCGGGAAGGAGGGTGCCAGGGAGGCCACCGAGGCAGGGTGGCAGTGGGCTGGGCCATGCCCCACCTTGGCAAGTCTTGCCATCACCCTGCAGCTGGTGTCCGGGGGGGCAGCGGCAGTAGAAGCCCCCGCGGTGTCACGGCACCAACCCGCACAGCCCCCACTGGCGACGGCACACCCATCCATGTCTGCGAGGGAAGAAGCAGGTGTGGTGCCAGCCACGCGGCCACCTCCTCCCTTCAGCCTCGGCCCACCTGAGGCCTCAGATGGATGAGGCTCAGGGCTCCCCACAGCACAGGGGACACTGTCCAGCAGAACAGGCCCACCGGAGGGAGGCCTGCGTGTGTAAACTCAGCAGCAGCGGAGCCACACTGCAAAACGAGTCCCTCCCTCGCTCCCAGGGAAAGTGGCCGCTCCCCGGGCCTTCAGTGTGGTGTGACTCGCAGGAGCAACATTTGGGTATGGCTTGGCAGAGGAGGTGGCCCTGCTTCCGTAAAACAGCCACACCCTTTTTGTGAGTCCCCAGAGATCGGCCGCTGTGTGTGTTCCGGTCAAGCGGTCTGCCACGGCTTTGGGTTTTCAGGAAAAACCCGGCTTCCCTCAGCTCTGAGGCCGGGAGTTCCACCGTCACCTGCACAGCAACACCCCCTCCCCGCTTCGGACAGCCCCAGGCCCCATCCTCCCTTCCTGGTGCGTCTCTGGGGATCTTGTGGCATCTGAGTCGGGCCTGGAGAGCAGGTTAGGAGCCCTGAACACCACGCCATGTTGCTGAGCCCAGCCTGCCAGGATCCAGAGCCCATGCTCTAGCCCGCCCTCCATCTTTGTGGGTGCAGGAATGTGGCAGTTCTCCAGGGGTGTGCCTCTGCCTGGTTCAGGCAGCAGGACGCCCCCCGGGACTTGGTCCTGGGCAGAGGCTGCATTGCTGCCTCCCCACACAAGTTGACTGGGTTGGTAGGGGATTGAGGGACGAAGGGGACCAAGTGACCTGCCTTGAGAAGGTACTGGACCCAACTTGAGGTGACGCAGGGACCAGGCGCCTCTGCCCATCCACCCCTGCTGAGCTACACCACCCAAGCTTCCAGGAATGCTCAGCCCCTGTGCGCTGCCTCTAAAGGCCAAAGCCAGGCCCTCCCCAGCTGCATGGGGATCGGAACCTGGAGGCAGGCTCAGAGCCAGTGGAGCCCCCAGCATGCTGAGGACGCAGATGGCCAGATGCCAGCCCAGCCCACAGGGTGCTATTCCCAGAAGATGAGGCCGACCTTTCCCACCAGCAACCCAGACAGACAGAACCCAGTGAGGACCTTTCCGGACCTGAGCCGGCCCAAGGCTCCCCAACGCCGGGGGCATTTCTCTTCGCACCTCCTTAAGACAGGCCCTGGAAGAGCCCTGGGTCGGGCCAAGGGCCTCAGGCTGAGCACAGTCCCATGAGAACGGCCGAGCGGAATGCAGGCCAGCCGTCTCCGGACTGTTGGAATGCAGCTGTCAGCACAGCCCTGCGGAGGTCCACGGTGGGAATTTTTTGGGAATTCCTAGAGAGTTACACAGGGCGAGACGGAGGCTGGCCAAGGCCGGGGTCAGAGCCAGGGTGCCCAGGGTCCCCTGTCTGCCTGGCCCCAAGAGCCTGCCCTGGCAGGCAAGCAGCAGCCCCTTCTCCGGTGTGAGGCAGGCACCCAAGCTCTGGGACCTGTCCTGACACTTAGGCCAGGTGGCTGGGAGGGCGGTGTCCAGGCAGGTGGGGCTGGATGCAGGTGAGCTTCCTCACAGCTGCTGGCACAGCTGGGTCCCCAGCTGCCCAGGCCTGAAACACTGCTGGCCACGTGAGCACGGTTCCCCAGCACCGGGGCACCCTCCCAGCAGCCCACCCTGACGCTGCTACGCTCCACGGAGAAAGAAGCCCACAGCTGGGGACCTTCAGGGACTCCCCATACCCACAGGAAAAGCCTCTTAGCCTGGCCTGGCATGGGGGCTGTAGGGTCTGGCACTCAGGACAGTTACCACTGCCTGGTCACCCTCGCTGAGGCTGCAGTCGCTCCTTATCCCCCCAAAGCCCCCAACCCCAGCATCTCCATGCTGGCTGGGACCCCACCTTGGGTACCTGTGGGCGCCACCTCCATCCCAGGCTAGGCTGAGCTCTAACATGCCCGTGGCTCTGGATGGGTGATCTATCCCCAGCTGGACCACGCAAGCTCTGGTGGGGACTGGCCCCACTAGTCTCGGGGCCCCCACACTCAGCCCAGAACAAGCCCACAAGGGCCGCAGGAGACCCTTGGTGAATACTGAAGAAGCTGCAGGTGAACCGGCCACCAGGAGGAAAGCCAGAGCCCGCCAGGGCAGCCGGGCCTCCCCAACCCCTGCCCCAGGCTTGGGCTGGAACTCTGGGCACCAGTCAGGCTGATGCCCCATGGCCACAGGCAGACCAGAGCCCAGGAGGGAGAAGCTCAGCTCTGGGAGCAGGTGACAGCTCCTCCCCAAAGCCGGTAGAAGCCTCCGTTTCCTCCAAAACCCAGGACCAGGGTGTTCAGGGCTCCAGCCTAGGTGAGAAGATGGGAGGCTGCCTGGGGCTTCTGGGGCACATGGTCAGGCTCAGGTATAGGCTGGCAGGTGGCTGGCACCCCATCAGTTGACTGCACGCAGAAGGGTCCATCAAGTCATCGAAGGCACTGGCATGGGACATCCAGGGCCACCTGGCCCTGCCGCTCCCCACAGCTCACCCTGCTCTCTGGCCCCACAAGGGCTCCAGCTCGGGTTATGGGCTGTCATTTGTGCCCTGGAATTACCTGGCAACACTGCAGCCCAGGGAACCACCCGGAGGCTGACCAGCCTTCCTGCACAAGGTGAGTCTTGAGCAGGGACCTCTCAAAGCCCAGTACATGGGCACTGGACAGGCCCCTTGCTCCAGCTTCTCCCAGGGATGACCCAAGCCTGTGCATGGGTGGGCAGTCGAAGGTCAGAAACAGGCTGGGCTCTGGGTCTTCACCTGGAGACTCACAAAGGTTGCCCTCACTGCTTCTCGCCAGCCCCAACCCAGGGATCCCCGCTCTCCCCTGAGTTGTGAGTGATGGCGGATGCCACCTTGTGAGTCCAGCCTGAAGGGTGGTGAGGGGAAGGCTCCACGCCCCCAGCCCTCCCCATCCCAAGAGTTTTCTACCAGCAGAAAGCAACAGCTCTCTCCACAAGTTAAACCCACAGGCGCCATAGACCCAGCAGTCCCACCATTAGGCACCTGCCCAAGATAAATAGAAACAGGGACTCAAACCACGGTGTGTGCACACGCTCACGGCAGCCTCGTCCACAACCATCAGAAAGAGGAAGCCACCTGGGTACCCACCAGCGGGTGATGGAGACAGACACGGAGGACGACAGCGAGGAGGAACCTCGAACCTCGTGCTGCGTGAAAGAAGCCCATCTCGAAAGGTAACAGTGTAGGATGGGGCGTACCTGCTGGCGGGTCCGGGGTCCCCTGGGAGGATGAGGAGAATGTCTCGGAATGAGATAGAGGTGATGGCTGCACAGCACGATGCATGCATGAAGGGTTGCTACATTTCAAAGGGGGTTATTTTATGCAATGTGAATTTCACCTTCATTTAAGAAAAAAGAAAAAATTGGCATCTCAAGACTGGACGCTGCACCTCACTTCTCCAGCAGTTTTGGTACAGAAGGAAGCAGGCGTGCCCAGGCCTCCAGAGTGCTCCATGCCAGATCTGGCCCCATGTCAGGGGCCTAACTCAGCAGCAGTGACTGCAATGTCACGAGTACCCAGCAGCCACCCAGCCGGGGCAGGGGCTCCGAAGACCCAGCCTTTGCAGCTGATCCAGCAAGCACAGGCTGCAGAGTGAGAACCCAGGGGGAGCGAGAGGGGACCCACATCCCCACCACCTGGGCACTCTCACCTTGGGGGAGCCAGTGTCCCCCCTGTGCTGGTCCATTGGCAGGAGACCCTAACGGGTGTGACAATGGGGCTCTCAGATCGGCCGCCAGGTGTGGACAGGGCCAGGATCTGAGGCTCCAGCCGGCCGGGGGTGGGCAGCTCCCCGTGTGCCTTGGGGCCCCCGAGTGTGAGGCAGGTGAGGAAGAGGATGTGGCTCCCAGCTCCGAGAGCCGGACCTGTGTGGCCATGTGTCCGGACAGCTCCCCTCTAGCGATGCCAGCCTCCTGGCCTACACCAGGCCAGATGCCCCACAGATGTAAGGCTGTCAGACCCAGCCCCCGTGGTGGTGAGACACCAGGGGCTCTGCTTGGGGGTGGCCCTGCCCCATGCAGGTGACAAAGTGTTTCCAAGGATCACACCTGGGGATGGAGCAGCTGGTGTCAGCCCGCTCCTGCGTGCAGACCCCAGGGGTCTCAGCCAGCATGAATCACTCTGAGAGAGGCTGCTGGGGACGACAGGACCCAAGGGGCCAAAGGGGTGGGATGTGGGGAGCCTCCACCAGGAGAAACTCTCGCCAAATTCCGAGTCAATGGGGCAGGATCAGGCCCTGAGCCAGTCCAGCTCCACACGTCACTCCGGGCTATGTCTCCCCTAGGACCAGGCACTGGCCATGTGGCCAGTACAACCCCTTAGCAGGCTGGCTGGAAACCTTCCCTCCCAGACACAAGGTCAACACAGACCCAACACACGCTCCCAGGATGCGGGCCAGCTCTCGCCCTCTCAGCGGTCACAGGCTGGCTCTGACTTATACTGCCACGGCCACAGGGGACAGGAGACAGCAACCTGCCAACCCTCCCCACACACCCCTCTGCCCAGACACACCACACTGCAGGGCAGCCGGAGAGTCAGGAGCTGGATGGGGGCATCCAGAAACCAGCAGGGCTATGGCTTCCATCAGGAAAACCAGCCACTCAGGTGAGCCCCCTGCCCGAGGCCACCCTCTGGGAGCCACCGGCACTTGTAAAACCCCTGTCACCTCCCAATCCACACTTCCACGCGGGAGCCTGAGAGCTGAGCTCCCTCTGGTGCCTGTGTTCAACCAAGCCTTGCTGGGCTCCCAGGTGGGCCGTTTCAGACATCTGGCAATCCCAGCCCCCCTTGAACCACACTTGTCCCCAAGTCAACGTTAGCATCAGCCCAGGCACCGGAGGGGACTCCTGCTCTGGACACGCTGAACTGTGGCTCAACTCTGGGTGCGTTTTCTCACCCTGCCCTCGGGACCCCAGCGGTGGCTCCCCTCAGGATTGCCACTCCACTGACGAGCACGGAGCCTCCCTAGGCCCCTGAGCCCTGGGCACAGCGATGGGCGTGAATGCAAAATGGCCACAAAGAAGCCTTAGCACTCAACCCCGCCCACCAGGGCCAGCCTCCCAGGCAGGGCCATCTCCCTGCTCCAGGCTGTGGGGACATGGTGAGGGCAGGTGTCCAGGGCCCTACAGGAACACAAGCTGCCTAGGGCTGCACCCGATGCCAGGAGGGTAGCAGGGGTCTAGGACAGAGCCAAGAAAGTGCTGAGGCATCCTGGTAAGGCCATGCATGGCGGGGACTTGGTGAGGGCAGGTGTCCAGGCCCCCACAGGAACACGAGCTGCCTGGGGCTGTGCCTGATGCCAGAAGGGCAGCAGGATGGGGTTGAGGATAGAGCCAAGAAAGTGTTGAGGCATCCTGGTAAAGTCACACATGACGGCTCACGCCTGTAATCCCAGCACTCTGGGAGGCTCTGGCTGGAGGATCTGTTGAGGCCAGGACTTTGAGATCAGCCTGGGCAACATATGAGATCCTGTCTCTACAAAAAATTAAAAATTAGCCAGGTGCGGTGGCATATGTCTGTCGTCCCAGCTACTCGGAGGTTAAGGCAGGAAGATCGATGGCTTCAGCCCAGGAGTTCAAGGCTGCAGTGAAATATGGTCACACCGCTGCACTCCAGCCTGAGTAGCAAAGCAAGATCCTGTCTCTAAAAAAAGAAAAGAAACCCGGGGAGACTCCCCTTGGAAGTGGGGAGGCCACAGCCTGCCAGGGTGGCTTGAGGGGAAAGGGCAGCTGTGCCCACCCACTAGGCCCAGACCCCCCACTTTTCTCGGCAGCTGCCTTGCCCCCCAAGCCCAGCTGGGTCTTCCAGTCCCCCACCAGGTAAACCTGCTGCTTCTTCCCGAGGCCCCACCAGTGGACAGATCAGATGCTGCTGCCCAGGTCCCCCCTAGAGCTCAGGCTCAGTCCAAGGCTCAGGGCCTGACCAGGCCCCAAGGACACCTTGCGAGGTGCCCAGTCCCTAATCTCCTCCAGACAGACCTAGCTGCCACTAGGGCTGGTGGGTAGGGACCTAAAAGGGAATGCACAGCTCTGTTCCGAAGGTCCAGGGAGGCCCCAAGCTCCGCCTAACTACCAGGGCCTTGGAGCCAGACTGCCCCATCACATGCCCCACCCCCTACTGATCCCCCCCATCCTCTTCCTTCCCTCCCTGGCTCCAGCCTGAGGATGGGGATCCACGGCCGACTGGCTTTGCCACCAGGGGCCCAGCCTGCCCAGCTCCCCCCACCTCCACGGCCGACCGGCTTTGCCACCAGGGGCCCAGCCTGCCCAGCTCCCCCTACCCCAGGGTGCTCTGGGTACCCTGTGAGCCTGGCACCTCCAGCAGGACCGCCACTGCATATCCCTGGGCGTGCTGGGTCTTTTCCTGAGTCTTCAGGAACAGGCGGAACGGGGGCACAGGCAAAAGACCCCCCTGCCAGCCCCAGGAGGAAGAGCTGATGAGGAGGGAGAGCCTCACCATGCAGGATAGAGGCTGGAGCCACAGGAGAGAGGCCGCCCCACACCCCAGGCAGGGGCGCTGTCCTCAGAGACGGTGATCCCTGAGCCAAGTCCGCCCACTGGGCCTCGGGCTATGGCAGGAGCAGGATTTACGAGGCCCTGCTTGCCCGGGAGGCCACGAGTCTTCCCAGCCTGCAGCCCGGTGTCACCCAGGCAGGCCAGGGCTGCTCCCAAAACCTCAGCCAGGAGCGCTGACGAAAACCAGCTGGCCCGGAGTCTGCCGCGCGTGGCTCCAGAGGAGAGGCAGGGGAGCGGCAGGGGAGAGGCAGGCATCGGGAGCTTCACAGGGGGGCCTGCGCTGGAAAGGCCCCCCTCCAGGATGGGTGGGCAGCCTCTCACCTGCTGTGCCCCAGAGGTCCAACCTCTGGGAACAGGTGGGCCCGGGAGCTCCCCGTTGGCCAGCACACCAGAAAGTGCCAACATGGGTGTGTGGCACAGCTGCAGCCTGCCTGGTCTCCCTCCCCAGGAATGTTCTGCCTGGAACCCAGCTGGGTCCCCCTACACCTCAGGGGCAGGGACAAGCGGGGGGCCCTGTGCGAGCTTGCTCTGCGGGGCCGACACGCCTCCCAGCATCCTGTGGGGAACAAGCTTGGCGCCTGCTTCCGGAACGCCCACTTGGGGTGGGGCAGAGCACATGCACCCCATCCCGCCCCCCGGCAGCCACCATGGCCCCCTTGCCGTGCACCCTGCTGCATGCCGTGAGCATGGGCATTCAGACAACACCTCGGCAGGAGACGGTGGGGGCTCGGGCTTGCCACACTGGGCCGGGAGCATCAACCAGCGCCCAGACCAGGCGGCTCCCAGAGAGGGCCACTGGGGGATGGCAGGGGCACTGGAAAAGCCAGCGGGGTCTAACGAGGGGTGAGGACCCAGCCGGGCCAGGCGGGAGGAGGACGGAATTCCAGGGGTCCCGGTGAGAGGGGAGGGTGGCTTCGACCCGGGGGAAGAGGGGCAGGTAATTCACCTGGAGTCAGGTAAGGGCCCCAGGGTCCCAGCTACTACAGGCGGCAGCTATATCCGTTTCCTGGGGCTGATGTACCAGAGTGTCACTCACTAACCAGCTGGCTTAAACAACAGAAGCGTCTCTCACAGTTTTAGAGGCCATAAGTCCAAAGTCAGAATGACTGGGCCCCTGGGGCAGGTGCTCCAGAGCCTCTCCCACAGCTAGATCCTCTCATTCTAGCCTCCGTCTCCGAGGTCCCGCTGCCCCTCCTCTCCTGTGCCAGCCTCTCTCCCTCCACGAGGACATGTATGACAGCATTCAGGGTCCACCTGGGCAACCCAGGGCCACCTCCCCATCTCAAATTCCTTAACATGATCACATCTACAAAGTCGTTGCCATTCAAAGTAAAGGTCACAGGTCCCCGAGATTAGGCTGTGGACATCGTGGGGCCATTATTTGGGAGACCGCAGTGCGGAGGCCGCTGATTTGGGGGTTGGCCTCTTCCAGCTCCCTCAGGGCAGAAACAGGGCGGCTGGCAGGGAAGTGGGACAAGGGCTGATCCCAGGCCCTGCCCGGCCCTCTCCTGTCCTGGAACCCAGCCACAGCCTCTCGTTCAGGGCAATGGGAGAAAGCAGGAGAGACCAAGGCCCAGATCCCACCAGGCCCAGGGCCTGCGGGGCAGAGAGAACCACAGGTGGTCCCCACCACCCATCCACCCAGGGCTATGGATCAGGGCCGAGAAGGGGCATCTTCTGCCCAAAATGACACCCAGCAGGAGGAGCTGGGCACGAAGAGGGTGTGAACTGCAGGAGGCCTCTCCCTGCACCTCCACCCATGCTCAGCTGGAGGCCAGGTGCCCAAAGGCAGGGCAGGGGCCTGAGGACCAGGTTTCAGGCTGGCATGGCCTCAGGCCGCTGGGTATGGCTGATCCCCAAGCCACTCTGAGCCTCCATCCCCCATGTCCAGACGAGACAGGAAAATACAAGCAGGATGAGAGCTGGTGCAAGGAGACTCCGGTAAGCACTGAGGGCGCTGTGTTTAATGTGGGCGGGTCAGAAATGAAAGCAGGAGGCGGCAGAGCTCCAAGACCCCTGTGGTTCTCATGGCTGCAAAGGGGGCCCCAGGGAGCTGAACCTGTCAGTAAGACAGCAGGAGTCTACAGGGCCGAGTGCAGCCCACTCCAGCCCACCCCACCCCGCAGGGCTACTGGGTCAGGCGCCTGCTGCTGCTCATGCCAGAAGCTCCTCCTGGGGTCTCAGGCCAAGACCCGGGAAGCCGGGCTGACGGCAACATCCAACGGCTGAACTCGCCCCTGCCCCCAACTGAGGAAGCGCGGTATCCTGGAAGAGCTGAGCTGGCATCCTCCTGAGCATCTATCCAAGAAGAAAGTGCCCCAAATAAGTCCCCAACTCAAAGCTGTCCCATCATCACTGGGGGAGGGGCTGTGGCTTCGAGTCCACTCGAGACCAGTTATATCTCCAGTCTGCCCACCTTCCCACAGGATTCGTGGGATCCTGGCTGGCTCTGGAACCAGCTGGAGTCCGTGGCCAGGGGAGCCCCTCTCCAAGGTGGGCTGGGTTCAGAGACCTCGGGGGTGGGGCTCCACCTGTTACAGCAGACGTGGCCCTCCGTGGCCGGGGCACTGAGTGAACCACGTCCCTGTTGCAGGGCCACCCTGTGTGTCCACACTCTGCTCCCCCAGCCCTGTCAGGATTTCCCAGAATGGGGGAGTGGAGCGGGTCCCCACACATAACCTGGAGCTCTGTGTGAGGCCAGCAGGCCGGGTCAGAATCAAACTCCATGATCTTGGCACAAAGACACCCCCACGAGCTCCCGGAGGTGATGACGTCACACTCATTAAGTGAGTTTCCTGGTAAGTGGCACATCCAAAACCGCTGGCCGGCTGAACCAGATTGGCCCGGGACCTCCTCGCGGAGCCGCAGCCAGCAGGGGTAGGAGAAACCTCGGCAAAGCAAGAGATGCCCTGGGCCTCCTCTCGGCCGCCCACCCGGTTTTCTGCCTGCTTCCCACTCCAGCGAGTCGGGAGCAGGTCATGGAGGCTGCAGCAGCAGAGCTACCTGCAGCCCCTGCAAATGAGAGGACAGACGACCTGGTGACTGCCTGAGGCTGGGACACGCTGGAGACGAACAGGACTGACCGCCAAGCAAGACCAGGCAGCTTAAGAGCTCCATTGTGGACAGGGGGTGGCACATAAATTATCTTTCAGAACAGGACACTGGAGAGCAGAAGAGGCCCCGGTAAAAACACAAGGATGCAGGTACTTCGTGTTCCTGTCCCAATCACGTGTGTTCACAGACTGGAGAATGTTAAAAACTGCTGAGCCTGCCAGGTGAGAATGGCTAGGCTGCCTCACGGCACAGGGGAGCCAGACCTGCGGAAAGAACGAAGGCTGCCCCTCAGCTGACCTGACCTAGGGAGGCGATCCCGGCTTATCTGGGGGGCCCGGTGGAATCACCTGGAGTTTCGTGGGTGCTGGGGGTGCAGGGGAGGCAGGAGAGAAGGTCAGAGTCAGAGAGAGAGGTAAGGACGCCGCAGCAGCCAGGAGAGACGGGTGCTGCTGCCTTGGAAGACGGGGGAAGGGGCCACGAGCCAAGGAATGTATGAGCTCCCCAAAAGCTGGAAAAGGCAGGGAGACGGCAAGACTCTCCCTGGGTCCCCAGAAGGGACCAGCCCTGACAAGACCTTGACGTAAGTCCAGGGAGACCCGAGCTGGGATTCTGCCCTCTATGACTAGAGATCACAGATCTGTGCTGTTTGAAGCATTACACTTCCAACCATTTGTCATGGCAGCAAAAGAAAAATTGAAGCTTTACCATGAAAAACAAACAGAACCCAGCTTCCCCCGCAGAGCTCTGCAGGCTGCTCCCGGCTGCAGCTGCCCTTGGCTCCCAGGATGGCGGGGGCATCCTGCCCAGCCAGGCTGGCCTGGAGGGGTCTTGAAGGGGAGCCACTGTCTAAGCAAGCCCGGCGTCCAGGCTACGTGCCCACCTCGCTGGGCGGTTATCTCTGCGCCTGCAGCTCAGAAGGCCTGCCAGCCTGCGGTAGCCAGAACATTCCAATCCCAATTCCCGTCAGACCCCGCCCCGCCTTGGCACAGCCTACAGAGAGCCGGACACGGGGCCCGCTCATCCCTCACTCCCTCCCACAGCCAGCACTGCGGAGTACCGAGGCTGTCTCTTATACACATCTTGCCCCTCCTCTCCTGTGCCAGCCTCTCTCCCTCCACGAGGACATGTATGACAGCATTCAGGGTCCACCTGGGCAACCCAGGGCCACCTCCCCATCTCAAATTCCTTAACATGATCACATCTACAAAGTCGTTGCCATTCAAAGTAAAGGTCACAGGTCCCCGAGATTAGGCTGTGGACATCGTGGGGCCATTATTTGGGAGACCGCAGTGCGGAGGCCGCTGATTTGGGGGTTGGCCTCTTCCAGCTCCCTCAGGGCAGAAACAGGGCGGCTGGCAGGGAAGTGGGACAAGGGCTGATCCCAGGCCCTGCCCGGCCCTCTCCTGTCCTGGAACCCAGCCACAGCCTCTCGTTCAGGGCAATGGGAGAAAGCAGGAGAGACCAAGGCCCAGATCCCACCAGGCCCAGGGCCTGCGGGGCAGAGAGAACCACAGGTGGTCCCCACCACCCATCCACCCAGGGCTATGGATCAGGGCCGAGAAGGGGCATCTTCTGCCCAAAATGACACCCAGCAGGAGGAGCTGGGCACGAAGAGGGTGTGAACTGCAGGAGGCCTCTCCCTGCACCTCCACCCATGCTCAGCTGGAGGCCAGGTGCCCAAAGGCAGGGCAGGGGCCTGAGGACCAGGTTTCAGGCTGGCATGGCCTCAGGCCGCTGGGTATGGCTGATCCCCAAGCCACTCTGAGCCTCCATCCCCCATGTCCAGACAGGAAAATACAAGCAGGATGAGAGCTGGTGCAAGGAGACTCCGGTAAGCACTGAGGGCGCTGTGTTTAATGTGGGCGGGTCAGAAATGAAAGCAGGAGGCGGCAGAGCTCCAAGACCCCTGTGGTTCTCATGGCTGCAAAGGGGGCCCCAGGGAGCTGAACCTGTCAGTAAGACAGCAGGAGTCTACAGGGCCGAGTGCAGCCCACTCCAGCCCACCCCACCCCGCAGGGCTACTGGGTCAGGCGCCTGCTGCTGCTCATGCCAGAAGCTCCTCCTGGGGTCTCAGGCCAAGACCCGGGAAGCCGGGCTGACGGCAACATCCAAAGGCTGAACTCGCCCCTGCCCCCAACTGAGGAAGCGCGGTATCCTGGAAGAGCTGAGCTGGCATCCTCCTGAGCATCTATCCAAGAAGAAAGTGCCCCAAATAAGTCCCCAACTCAAAGCTGTCCCATCATCTCTGGGGGAGGGGCTGTGGCTTCGAGTCCACTCGAGACCAGTTATATCTCCAGTCTGCCCACCTTCCCACAGGATTCGTGGGATCCTGGCTGGCTCTGGAACCAGCTGGAGTCCGTGGCCAGGGGAGCCCCTCTCCAAGGTGGGCTGGGTTCAGAGACCTCGGGGGTGGGGCTCCACCTGTTACAGCAGACGTGGCCCTCCGTGGCCGGGGCACTGAGTGAACCACGTCCCTGTTGCAGGGCCACCCTGTGTGTCCACACTCTGCTCCCCCAGCCCTGTCAGGATTTCCCAGAATGGGGGAGTGGAGCGGGTCCCCACACATAACCTGGAGCTCTGTGTGAGGCCAGCAGGCCGGGTCAGAATCAAACTCCATGATCTTGGCACAAAGACACCCCCACGAGCTCCCGGAGGTGATGACGTCACACTCATTAAGTGAGTTTCCTGGTAAGTGGCACATCCAAAACCGCTGGCCGGCTGAACCAGATTGGCCCGGGACCTCCTCGCGGAGCCGCAGCCAGCAGGGGTAGGAGAAACCTCGGCAAAGCAAGAGATGCCCTGGGCCTCCTCTCGGCCGCCCACCCGGTTTTCTGCCTGCTTCCCACTCCAGCGAGTCGGGAGCAGGTCATGGAGGCTGCAGCAGCAGAGCTACCTGCAGCCCCTGCAAATGAGAGGACAGACAACCTGGCGACTGCCTGAGGCTGGGACACGCTGGAGACGAACAGGACTGACCGCCAAGCAAGACCAGGCAGCTTAAGAGCTCCATTGTGGACAGGGGGTGGCACATAAATTATCTTTCAGAACAGGACACTGGAGAGCAGAAGAGGCCCCGGTAAAAACACAAGGATGCAGGTACTTCGTGTTCCTGTCCCAATCACGTGTGTTCACAGACTGGAGAATGTTAAAAACTGCTGAGCCTGCCAGGTGAGAATGGCTAGGCTGCCTCACGGCACAGGGGAGCCAGACCTGCGGAAAGAACGAAGGCTGCCCCTCAGCTGACCTGACCTAGGGAGGCGATCCCGGCTTATCTGGGGGGCCCGGTGGAATCACCTGGAGTTTCGTGGGTGCTGGGGGTGCAGGGGAGGCAGGAGAGAAGGTCAGAGTCAGAGAGAGAGGTAAGGACGCCGCAGCAGCCAGGAGAGACGGGTGCTGCTGCCTTGGAAGACGGGGGAAGGGGCCACGAGCCAAGGAATGTATGAGCTCCCCAAAAGCTGGAAAAGGCAGGGAGACGGCAAGACTCTCCCTGGGTCCCCAGAAGGGACCAGCCCTGACAAGACCTTGACGTAAGTCCAGGGAGACCCGAGCTGGGATTCTGCCCTCTATGACTAGAGATCACAGATCTGTG
This sequence comes from Mandrillus leucophaeus, assembly GCF_000951045.1. NCBI lineage: Eukaryota > Metazoa > Chordata > Mammalia > Primates > Cercopithecidae > Mandrillus > Mandrillus leucophaeus. The sequence goes on from NW_012103477.1 coordinate 537,430, forward strand.
CTGTTTGAAGCATTACACTTCCAACCATTTGTCATGGCAGCAAAAGAAAAATTGAAGCTTTACCATGAAAAACAAACAGAACCCAGCTTCCCCCGCAGAGCTCTGCAGGCTGCTCCCGGCTGCAGCTGCCCTTGGCTCCCAGGATGGCGGGGGCATCCTGCCCAGCCAGGCTGGCCTGGAGGGGTCTTGAAGGGGAGCCACTGTCTAAGCAAGCCCGGCGTCCAGGCTACGTGCCCACCTCGCTGGGCGGTTATCTCTGCGCCTGCAGCTCAGAAGGCCTGCCAGCCTGCGGTAGCCAGAACATTCCAATCCCAATTCCCGTCAGACCCCGCCCCGCCTTGGCACAGCCTACAGAGAGCCGGACACGGGGCCCGCTCATCCCTCACTCCCTCCCACAGCCAGCACTGCGGAGTACCGAGGGATGCCCAGACCAGGCAAAGAGAGACGGGGGATCCAGGAAGCACTGGCGGCGGGGGAGTTTAGGGGATAAAGTGTCGAAGGGCACATCAGGGAAGGCCTCCCAGAAGAAGCGGCCTGTGGGCAGATGTCACTTGCATAGGCTCAGAGAAAACCATGTAATCTATGAGGCGCTGTCTGGGCGGGCACAGCAGTCAAGAGGGCTGGGTGTCTCCACGGGCTTTCAGGAAACACATTGACAGCTCAGCCCTGTCGTGAGTGTTCTTGGGTGGTCTGCTGTCTAACAGAGCCACGCAGAGCCCTCTGCACAGGAAGCAGGCTTCTGCGGTGCAGCCAGCCTTCCCCTCCCCGCTCCGAGCAGTGGTTCAGCTGGGCCAGTGGCCATGGTCTGGATGTGCTAACTTCAGAGTCTCCTTTAGACCCTCAGCACTCACTGCCTGGAGGACACACATCACCCAGCTGTCCTGGTCCAATGTCACCCCCAGGTGACAGCTCCAGGAACTGCCTGACCAGCTTTTCTCCTTTCTTCCCTCTGAGGACTCTGCAGTGCCACTATCCCTGCCTCTCTCGTCCCCTCTCTCTCTCGCTCCATCAACTGGTCATGCATAAATGTACATGTGACTCTGTCGACCTCCTTTCTAATTTTCTTCTAAAACTGAATATCTAGGTCTGGTGCGGTGGCTCACATCTGTAACCCCATCATTTTGGGAGGCCAAGGCAGGAGGATCACTTGAGGCCAGGAGTTCAGTATGTTGGGACAACTAAGTTCCTCTTCAAAGAGTCAACTTCCTGATCATAAGTTGTAAGGTTGTAAATCAACTCTACCCCCTTCATCCCCCCACTTCCCTTTTTCTTGCTTACAAGATACACATTTTCCCTATCTGGAAAAAGTTTAGATCTAAGCCAACTGGGATCAGCTTAGGTTGTGCGGTCCAACCCCAGTCAATAGGGGAAAGACACAGAAACCAGAACTGTGTTAGGGATAAAAACCCCTTCCTTTCTGTGTTCGGTGTGCCCTTGCAATCGTGATGGATGCGAGCAGCACGCTTCTGCAGAAGTAAAGTTGCCTTGCTGAGAAATTTTCGGTCTGAGTACTGGTTCTTGTTTGCGGCACCGAGCACCTGTTTCTAACAAATACAAGCCTGGGCAACATAGCAAGACCCTATCTCTACCAATTTTTTTTAAATTGGTTGGGCATAATGGGGTGCCTGTGGTCCCAGCTACTCAGGAGGCTGAGGAGTAGGATCACTTGAGCCTAAGAGTTCAAGGCTGCAGTGAGCCATGATTGTGCCCCTGCACTCCAGCCTGGGTGACATAGTGAGACCCTGTCTCAAAACAAAACAAACAAAAATAAAAATAAAAAATTAAGCCACATATCTTAGAAGATTCTTCTCCATCCCTCATCCCACCCCTCTGCGTTGGGAGCTCCGGGATGCATCTCACTCTGCAAGGTGGGTAGAGGAGGAACCCTGGGGGCCTCTGCAGTGCACTAAGGCCATTCAGCAAGGCAGCCACTTGCCCTGTCATTAAGCCTCAGGCCCTGAAAAGTCATTCCAAAACTACTGCCTTCCATGGGGCGGTTCCTCTTAATTTAGGTTACTGGTCTTGCAACAGAAGAGCTTCCTCACTCCACTAGGAACCGCGACATTTGACCGCTCAAACATCAATCTGCAGCCCGGCAAGGCAGCACACACCTATAAGCCCAGTGCTTTGGGAGGCTGAGACAGGAGGATCACTTGAGCCCAGGAGTTCGAGGCTGCAGTGAGCTAGGATTGTGCCACTGCACTCAAACCGGACAAAGGGCTAGACCTTTTTTCTTTTTTTTTTTTTTTTTTTTCTTTTGAGACGGAGTATCGCTCTGTCGCCCGGGCTGGAGTACAGTGGCCGGATCTCAGCTCACTGCAAGCTCCGCCTCCTGGGTTTACGCCATTCTCCTGCCTCAGCCTCCCGAGTAGCTGGGACTACAGGCGCCCGCCACCTCGCCCGGCTAGTTTTTTGTATTTTTTTTTAGTAGAGATGGGGTTTCACTGTGTTAGCCAGGATGGTCTCGATCTCCTGACCTCGTGATCCGCCCGTCTCGGCCTCCCAAAGTGCTGGGATTACAGGCTTGAGCCACCGCGCCCGGCCGACCTTGTCTCTTAAAAAAAAAAAAAAAAGAAGAAGTCTACTTGCAAACACTTGTGGTAATCACAATTACAAACCCAATGGCTTGGGAGTGGGGCCGTGGGAGTATCAAGCCCAGACACCGAAAGCACGGAGCCATCATCTGTGGAAGACACAGGAAAGCAGGCATCTGAACATGCACCAAGCAAGAAAGCACCAAAATAAACAATGGGCCTGGCCAGTGCAGTGGCTCATGCCTGTAATTCCAACACTTTGGGAGGCCGAGGCGGGCAAATCACGAGGTCAGGAGTTCCAGACCAGTCTGGCCAACATGGTGAAACCCCGTCTCTACTAAAAATACAAAAAATTAGCTGGGCATGGTGGCAAGTGCCTATAATCCCAGCTACTCAGGGGGCTGAGGCAGGAGAATCATTTGAAGCCAGGAGGCGGAAGTTGCAGTGAGTGGAGATCACGCCACTGCACTCCAGCCTGGGCGACAGTGTGAGAATCCGTCTCAAAAAAAACAAAAAACAAAAACCGATGAGCTCGTCTCCTGGGAGTAGGGAGGCGCTCTAGGGGCAGGAGAGGGCCTGGCAAGGTTAGTCCCAGAAGGCAAAGAAGGCTGGGTTATTTTTTTTTTTAACTAATAGATTTTATTTTTTAAAGCACTTTTAGGCTTATGGAAAAACTGGACAGAAAGTACAGAGAGTTTCCTTCTCCCAACACACATAATTTCCTGTATCATTCAATCTTCCATTGGAATGACACGGTGGACGAGCCCAAGTTGACACATTGTCATTAACTGAAGTCCAGGGTTCCTTTCGGGGCTCGCTGGGGCTGTGCATTCCAGGGACTTGGACAAGTGGCTCGTGGCTTGGATCCACCATTGTAAGATCACGCAGAGGAGTTCCTGCCCTAAAACCCTCCGTGCTCCACCTATTCACCCCTTCCTCCCTCCTTCCTCACCCCTGGCATCCCCTCGTGTCTGCTGTCTACGCTGTGGCCTTTCCCAGCAGTGTGTGGCCTTAGCCTGCTGTCCTCACTTAGCAATTTGCTTTGAGGGGCTGAGAGGCTCCCCCGTTCTCCAAGAGGAAAGCTCCGTAGGCAGGGAAAGGCTCTGGGGTTCCGAGGTTCCTTCCCAGGCTTGGGGGAGGCTGGGTGCCATCAACCCCTCCCCATCTGTGGTTTCCAGGGCAACCCTGGAAACCAAGAGTGGGTCGCCTAGAAATGGTCAGACAGGCCCCACCCACTCTGGATTTCCAGGGTCACCCGGCAGTCCCCTCTGGCAGCCACCGGAGCAGCCAGGAACAGCCTCAGGGGTTGGCCGCGAGGGGGTTGCTGGGCTGTTCCCCCAGGTCTCTACAGGAAGGGGATGCTGGGCTCTATGCCCCGGGGCCTCTACTACCCTCTGGCATACATCCATCTAGTGCCCCAGGGGCTTCGGAGGGCATGGTCAGCTCTAGGCCCTTCTGTACTCCCAGAGCCAGGCACACAGGAGTCTCTGGGTCACGTGAAGCTGAAGGTTCTCCCCCAAGTCTGCCCTGGTCTCTGGCGGGAGATGCTACGAGGGGAAAGGACCCGCTGGCAGGACAGACGGCCTTTCCAAGGGGAGACGGCGCAGCAGGTCAAGCAGAGGCTGCACGCAGGCCTGAAGCTGATGAAAGGGGAAGATGCAGGCTTTGAGCTGGGCTCCAGGGAATGGGCAAGGGAGGGCCCCTCACACTCAACTGAGGAGCAAGGGCTACGGGGGACTCAGAGCTTCCTGTCCAGCCAGGAGCCCCCAGGGGACCCGAGCTGGAGAGGGACTCAGCCATCTGGAAGGGCCAGCAAGTTGGCAACGGGAGGCCCTGAAGGTTCCCACGCAGAACCCCAGGGTGAAGAAATCACTAACACTGTTTCCAGAAGTGGGGTCACCCCGCAGGACCAGAAGGACCCCATCACCTTCTGCCATCAGCCCAGGACCCAGCGCCCTCACCGTCATTGCCGGTGGAGAGGCCCTTTCTGCAGACTCCCGGCCTGGATGGTCGGGGACATGCACCCCGCAGGGACAGAGTCACAGGTCCGGGGGAGCTTGTGGGAGGCCCAGGAGCCAGGTCTGGATTCAAAGTCAGGTGCGGCTGATGACAAAGACTGTTCCTGCCCACACCCTGGGTGTGCCCTAGGAAACCTGCCTCTTTCAGAAACGCAGAAGCAGCAACAGGAAACACGGGGTGGGGGGGCACACAGCAGGGAAGCCAGTCCTGCCAGCCCCGTCTGACTTCGCTCTCCTGACTTCTGACAGTTTCTCTGCTGACTCTGAAGTTACCAGGTTTGTCCTGTGTCTACAAACCAGGCTCCAAAACACGGGACGGGGTTTTTCTTTCCCATTTGTTTCCCAGAAAACAAGACAAAATGTCAAAGGCTGGGAAGGAAGCCAAGAACATTCCTTGGTTCCCCCAAAGATCCAGGTCTTCACTCCCCTCCACGGCCGAGTTCTGGGACGTCTCATTCTTCGGCAGTGCTGGTGGGAGGCCGGCGCCACGCCTAGCGGCTGCCCCAAAGCAGAGCTAAGGGGTAGGGGTAGGGGCTGGTGTGGGCGAGCCCGGCAGGCTCTCCGCCCTCTCCTCCGTGTGTCTCTCAGACACGCTCTATTTCCGTGTCTCTGTCGCTTTTTGTGTCTCTCTCAATGTCTGTCTCTGCCTCTGGGTCTCTCTGTCCTTTCTCTGTGTCTCTATTTCTCTGCGTGTTTGTCTCTTTTTCTCTGTCTCTGTCTTTTTCTGTCTCTCTGTGTCTCTTTGTCTCTGTCTTTTTCTCTTTGTCTCTCTTCATCCCGGTCTCTCACTGTGCCTCTCAATATCTGTTTCTCTGTCTCTCTGTCTTTGTGTCTCTCTGTCTCTCTTTGTGTCTCCCTCTCTGTCTTTGTCTCTCTGTCTCTCTGTCTTTGTGTCTCTCTGTCTCTCTTTGTGTCTCCCTCTCTGTCTTTGTCTCTCCCCCAAGGGCACTGATTTCTGACTCACATGGGGTCTGCCCAGACCCCCAAACCCTCACATAGTCAATACCCACAGGAAGAACCCAGAGGCTTAGAGGGCCCAGCCCCGGGCGTCCCCCTCAGTGTCCCCCTCAGTCTGGACACAGGCTGTGACACTCCCAGCACCTCTGGCTCAGCCTCTGAGTGCAAAGCAAGAAGAATCAGAATCCAGGGCTCAGCACTTTTCTATTATTTCCTTAAGCAGAGCTCAGACCCCTGCCGGGGTGGGCTGGAGCCTCGCTGGGAACCCCCCAGGTCGGAGAGCCATCACCAGGCTGGACCAGCCGAACCCTCACATCTCTCCGGTCTGAAACAAAGGGTGGGACAGGCTTGAGCTTCTGTTGGTCAAGCACCTACAGAGCAGCCCCTCGACCAGACCACCCTGTCCAGCACTCGAGGCCGGGCAGCAACACCTCCCTCTGGGCCAGCTCTGGACAGGACCTTGGTGACAGTGGAGGTGAGGACCTTGCTGGGCCAGCCCCTCTGTGCACCCACCCCCAGGAAGGACGGTGGGCTGTCCTCAGGAGCCCCCAGGCCATGGCTGGAGGAAGGCTTTGAGGCATCTCCCTGCCCACTGAGGCAGCCCCCATCCTGACCTGCGGCCATCCCCTTGCTGGTGCTGCCCACACCCTTCTTGGTCCAGTAAGGGTCCCTCCCTGGAGGCTGCCTGCTCTGTTGAGCAGCCCTGCCCCCTACCACCTATGTGCGAGCCTAGCACCGGCCCCTCACAGTGAGTCACACGCGTCGCACCTGCACCTTGTGGGTGGCCTGTCCCACCTGCCCAAACCTTCATCAAGACCATCGTTTCCCAGGATCCGAGCCTGTCTCCCTGTCACTCACATATGGCCACGAGGCTGGGCACTGCAGGCCCCAGGGTCAAGCCCCATGCCTGGCACCTACAGCACCCCAGATGTCTGGGCTTGGTGGACTGAGCCTCCCGCCACCCAGAGCACCTGCCCTGTCCGCGGACCAGGCCATGCCCCAGCTACAGGTCCGTCCCCTCATCGTAGCTGGAGTCACAGCTTGGGCAGGGGGTGTCTGCCTCCCCACTGGACTGTAGGTCCCTGAAAACGGGCCATGCCTGCTCAGCCACCAGGGTTTGGCCAGCCCCCAATCGTGCCTGGCACCCGGGAAAGGCCAGCAGACATCTTGGAAGAACGCACTTTGCTGACGGGACACGCAGTGAGGAATGTTTCACTCATGAGCTGGGTTTGGCGTCGGTTCTATGTCTTTCTGCAGAGTCCCCCTCCAGCTCCCCAGACATCCCCAAGAAAGAGAGACGAGGCTGATGTTGTTTGAATTAAGGAGGCCCTGCAGCCAGCAAGTCCTGCTCCCATTCTACAGATGGGAACACTGAGACGGAGAGGCTGGCACAGACACCCGCCACTTCCCAAGGCCATGGCAAAGCCCTGCAACCTGAGGGCACTTGTTCTGCCAGGCCAGCCCCTCCTGGGCAAAGGCACAAACAGCAACTGCGTGTTGTAAGGGATAATTGGAAGGACAGCCGAGGAAGGAAAGAGGCCAGCAGACCCACGTTCGGGCAAGCTGATTTATTGTAAATCCTGCTGGGCTACCTCCTGGCAAAAGCAGAGGAGGTCACAAAGGACTGCACTGTAAGACCCACGGGAAGGGAGGGGGAACAGTCTGGTCGGGGTGACCCTAACACTCCTGTTCATTCCCTCACACCTACTGGAGCCCAAGCTTCCCCTCCCTCCGCTCTCCTGTGCCCAGCTCCAGCCTCCTCTCCCCACTGTGCTGGTCTAAGGTTGCCCTGGCCACCAGCCCAGCCCTGGCACAAACCACCATCTCCCCTGGTGGCCACACAACCTCCTCACTGGACCACCTTCCTCAACCTCCAATGACCAGAGGGAACTCCCCAAGGCAGGGGTCTGGCCCCCACTCCCTTAAAACCCTCAGCCATGCAACAGGGGTGAGGGTCTCGCCGGACAAACCCACCCTGCACTAGGCTCGTCAGAACCCGGGAATGGCCCCCCTGCACCCCCATCCAGGCCCGCCCAGGTCCTCACACAGACAGACCTCCCCTCCTGTGAGGCCCCGACATCCTCACTACCATGGCCCCGCTCCGGCCGCGGCATTCTCCAGCCCGTATCCTGACATTCTCCACCGCCCCGCTCCGGCCGAGGCATTCTCCAGCCCGTATCCTGACATTCTCCAGCCCATATCCTGACATTCTCCACAGCAGGCACCACGGCTGAATTACCACCTTTCCTTCCAATTCCATCCCAGCACCGGGACACGGACCCAGGAGGGCAGGCGTTTTGCTGGACTGGCTGGTGGGTTTCCAGCACGGGGCCTGGCATGCAGTGGTGTCCAGCGATGGACACATGAATGAAGCCCCCTAGGTACCCCCTTCTTGCCCTGGAACCCCCTGCCTGGGTCTCATCCTCTCTCCCACTGTGTCCCCGAGGCTTGGGCAGTTGGGCATCCCCAGGCGCCTCCTTGTTTATCAGACGTGGCACTGAGATGGCGTCGGCAGTGGGTGAGAAAACGCACATGCAGAACCCATCCTCAGACCTCACTCTGCCCCGGAGTTCACCAAGTTCCTCCAAGCTGGACCTTAAACCCCGGGGGTCCCTGCGCCTGCTCTGGCCTCTCACGGCCACCAGGGGGTGCCAGCGCCCCACTCTGAGCACATGGTGAGAAGGGAGGTGGGGACCCCTCCTCTGCCGAAGGCCCCTTCCAGGAGGGGTCCAGGCAGCAGGACCAGGAGCCTATCAGTGCCTGGCCTGACAGAAGGATGCTTCGTGTGGGGCTGCCTGGCCTGGCCCTGGACGGTCCCCATGGTGGGACTTGCGGCACAGCACCAGGGTGCCCGGTGTCCAGGAATCTCCTGAATTGCCCAGTTAAACCAGGTGGCACAGGGCTGTCCAGGTTTCCCTGCCCCAGGGGTTCAGGGGCCTGCGTATGCCAAAGCACACCACAGTTTCCCAGGAGAGCAGAGGACCCCCAAGTGGACGTGGCCACGTCACCAAGAACAGCAGTGTGCGTGGACGTCCGGGTGCCTTCCAACTCTGCTCCAGCCACACTCGGCATTCCATCCGGGGCAGGCACTGTGGACCCTGACACCCGGCAGCACAGGGACCCTCGCGGGGTGCAGTGGGGATCCAGCCTCCTCCTCCCTGAGACCACAGGGTCAGCCGCTGTAGGACCCACCGTGGACCACTACCCTGCAGGTTCATACGGCCCTGATCCCACCACAGTGGGTGACCTCCCCCGACGCTCCCAGCAGAGAAGACATTGGCCTGTGAGGCTGACCTGGGTAGCAGACTCCCGAGGCCAGCACTGGCTGGAGACTTTAGGAGGCTGTCAGCACCTCAGACGCCTCCTTCTCCTGCAGTCACTGTCCTGTTCTTGGCCAGCCTGGCCTGAGTGATGCTGCCCAGGCCCCCAGCTTGACCGGGCCAGAGGGCCGGGCCCTGCTCTGGAATGCCTGGGGCAGCCAAGTCAGAGAACAGATTCCAGAAGCACGCAGCCCCTCGCCTGCAGAGCCTCATTCATTCCTCCATGGGAAGGGGGGCATGGGCACCGCCCCAGAAATCTTGAAAACGGGCAATCAGCAGAGGTCCTGGCATCTGCCTTCCTGAACAGGGTTGGCACTGGGCGGCCAGCGCTCAGGCAGGGTGGGCACAGGACACCGGCCAACCTGGGGCCCACTTTGGCGGCCAGGCCAAGAACCAAGCTGCTCACAGGCTGCTCTGGAAGACCTGGGTGTTCCCTTGCTGGAAGGAACCCTGCACGGCCAGCAAGCCCCACCGTCTCTGGGCAGTGTCACAAGCAGACCCCAAGGACCAGCTGCTCGGCCCATCAGAGGGACCCGGGGCCCTTCCCCCAATGCACTCCATGCTATGAGCCCCCCAGCACCCCATCAAACAGCTGGAAATGGCTGGGGCTGGAGAAGCCACAGAGCCCAGGTCAGCTGCCCAGGCACATGAGGGCACACCCTAAGGGGGCTTTGCAGGGCTCCCAGGAGACACCTGGGCTGGCTGGGTCCTCGGTGCTGCACAGCAGTGGCCCCCAGAGCTCACCCAGACTCAGGAGGCAGTGGCGCCTCTCTCCTCCAGCCTCAAAAACAACCGGGTGATAGACCAAGCGCGTCCTGTGGAGTACCCGTCTGCCTCTCACCACGGCCCCCTACAGCGGCCCTCACTACCACACCTGGATTCCCAGGGAGGAAACTGAGACACAGCAATGCTGTCCTGGCCAGGTGTAGCACCCAAACCCACCAGGGCCCCACACCCCGGCGGCAGGGGCACTCGGGGCCTGCTGCTGCCCTGTGGTGGCCAGAAGGGCCCCAGCCCTGGTCACACGGTGCTGGCAGATGGGCAGTACTGCACCTACCCTGCCAGAGTGCTAGAGGCAAAGATGTGAGCAGGAGCCAGGACACAGGGCAAGACGGAGTCCTGGTCCCTCCCAGGGATGCACTGGACACAGGCAGGGCCTGGACATGCTTCCTCCCTTCCTACCCGCCAGGGCTCACCTAGCCCAGA
>NW_012103477.1:548329-551483 GCF_000951045.1 Mandrillus leucophaeus
ACGGGGCCCAGCTGGTGAGGAGGCAGAACCCGTCCCATAAACGCCCGGGAGGCCTGGAGCGCAGGATCGCCTGCAGGAACTGCCCAGGAATTTGCACCCAGAGTCTCCTCCGCAGCTCAGCCACAGGCTGCAATTTGACTCGTCAACATGTCTACCGCAGCCAGGCCTGGGGTGCAGAGGCTCCCTGAGATTCCTGGAGTGATGAGCGGGTACAGTGTGCAGGACCTGCCATGAACGTGTCATAGACACTCTGGGCCTCAGCCCTCAGCGCACCCGCTCTGTGCTTGGGTAAAAACCAAGGCCCTGAGGGCTCCGGTCTCCAGGGACACGGCAGGGGTATGAGGACTTCAGTAGTGGTCCGAGGCCACCCCCTTGGCTACAGCAGGACAGTGAGGCTCAGGCAGCAGCTCAGCCCGCCAGGCTCCTCAGGAATCCCAGCACGCAACCACTTTCCATCACTGCACCCCAAGCAGCTCTCCCCAGCGTTCAGGCTGAGAGCCCCCAAATGCAAGGACACCCACACGCCGTCCCCTGCCTGGCCTCTTCGAGCCACTTCTGTTGCCCCCATGCCCTGCCCTGGATGCCAGCCAGTGCCCTGTGACCTTGCCAGCCAGCCCTTTAGCCCCTCCTGACGGTGGGTTTCTCCACATCAGCACATGGGCCGTGAGCACCGCAGGGGACACCTGTGTCCTCTGCACTTTACAGAAGCCCTGTGGATGGGGTTTGCCCCTCTGCTCCCTCCACCAGCCAGACACCGCCTGAGCCCGCAAGGGCCTGCAGAGCGTGTTCACAGGGCGTGGGTCTGCACCCCAGCTCCACGCAGCTTGGCCCAGCCTCTCCACCCAGAAGAGAACATGCAAACCCTCAGTGTGGCCCATGAGAGCTGTCAGGCTGGGCACTCAGTTTCCGGGTGAGTGGGCAGAGCCTGGCTTCACTCAGCTGACAGCTGCCCGGTACGGGTCTGCCAGAGGCCCGGGCACAACCCCCAGCCCCGGACACTCCCGGAGGGAGCTCCCACAGCCGACTCCATCCGCCAAAGCCACCTCCAGCCCACCCCCGAGACACCCCCAACACCAGCCTCCTGTTCAGGTGGGGGAAACAGAGGCTCCTTCAAAGACGCAGGACCCAAAGAGGCAGGGACAGTCTCTGGGACCCAGCGCAGGGCACCCAGGCCACACCAGTGCCCAGACACCACCCAGCTGCCCCTCAGCCGGGGCCCCCAAAGGACCTAAGCCTTGCCCTGGGCAGGTGGTCAAGGGGCAAAGGCCAATACCAAGTCCACCACTGGCTCCAAGCAACTCAAGAACTGCCAGGGGCTCAGTATCCCCATCTGTGAAACAGAACAGGCACAGCCCCACACCCGGATGCTGCGGCCAGCCCCAGTGCTGCCCTGAAGTCCAGGGGGTCTGGATGGGACAGGATGGCTGAGGCAGGGAGCAGGGGACTCAAAGGATCCTGGAGGCTGAAGGTCCGTGATGCACCCAGCTGGTGGGAAGAGCTGTCCAAGAAGACCACCCAGGAGACTGGGGGGCCACAGGGTCTCCCATCTGCAGTAGGCACAGGGAGCCGAGAGGCCTGATCATCCTCTGAACGGTGTCAGAGTGGCCACTGGGCTCGGCAGCTGTCTGGGCAGCCGTCCGTGCTATGGGCAGGGAGACTTGAGGTGCCCACTCACCAGGCAGTACGGGGGCAGTGGGGGGGCCCACAGAGCCCCCCGCCCTGCAGTGCCTGGGAGGGTCTGCCTCTTAATGTCTCCTGCTGTCATCATGACATTAAAAGACCACCCCGTCTGTGAAACCAGCCTGGGAGAGGCCACACAGTCCCATTGTGCACAGAGCCAAGGCCAGGGAGGATAGCGTTATCCCAGGATAAAGACAGAGGCCCTTTTGTGGGTGGCAGGGGATGGGAAGAGCAAACCTGGTAATTAAACAATTCACTGGGCAAACAGGAATCCCCTGCCCAGAGTCAGCCCTTTGGAAGACAGGGTGGATTCTCCAGGCGGTCTCAGTCTCCCTGGCTGTCCTGTCCAGGAGGTGGCCCGGCCTGAGCATAGCAAGATGGTCCTGGAGGGGCCACACCTGTCCCAGCCAACTGTCACGCAGGGACTGAGGCCAGAGAAGCCAAAGTCAGGCACCTGCCCCGCCCGCTCAACGCCCTGCAGGCGGAAGGGGCAGCCCGGCAGGCACTGGCTCCCACAGGGAAGCGGGACTCAGGGGATTTCCAGGGGCTCAGTGCAGTTAAAGGGGTGTGGAAAAGCCAGAGGCCACAGGGAAAGGATAGCCAAGCGGGCCACTGGGCATGGGGTTTTCTGATTACCCAGCAATTAGGCAGAGCTCCTTAAAGCCTGGGACCCGAGAGCGGCCAGACAGGGCGAGAGTGAAGGAGGTATCTTCCGGCCCAGGTGCCAGGTGCTCTGTCTACCCACCGGGGCACACCTGCTCCAGCCCTGCCCAGCGGACGACCACTGCACCACCAACCTCACCTCCAAGAAAGACCATGCGGGCCTGGGAATGAGAGGACAGGAGGCTGCCCCTGCGCCAGGTCCTCACTGCCTGCAGAGTGTGAAGCCCACAACTGGCCTGGCAGCAGCTTATCCTGTCCCCTCCACCGCCCAGCCTGGTACCAGGCACTCAGCCTGCCCAGGAGGCTAGTCATCCTCCCCATTCACACGGCAGAGGCTCAGCCCTCCCTCCACCCATCCCCAGGGCCACCCAGTCTCCACCCTCCACCAATCCCCAGGGACAGGGCCCCAGGGAGGCTGTGACACACGGGGACACACACACCACAGCCCTACCTCCTACTCTGAGCCGGCTCAGCACCGGCTTGTCTTCACGGTCGACACCTCCATATTCCTTGGGGGCCTCCAGGGACCCCATTAACTGTGGACACAGGCATCCATCAGCCTGGGGAGCAGGACACAGAGAGAGGGTCTGGGGGACCAGGGGCAGCCCTGGGCCATCCCACAGAGAGAGGACCGCCATGGCCGGTGGCTGGGTTTTCCGATGGCCCAGAAACCAGAGTGCTCCTCCAAGCCTGGAACCCAGGGCAGCCACAGGCAGGGCAGGCAGGGCAGGCAGGGCGGGCGTCAGTGAGGCATCTCCCGGCCCAGCGGTCCGGTGTCCGGCGCTCAAAGGACACGACCCCACCATGGAGG
>NW_012103477.1:559208-560834 GCF_000951045.1 Mandrillus leucophaeus
TAGAAGCTTGGCTGATGCGTCCCTCGTTCCCTACCCTGTATCTCAGGGCCAAAATGACTTTCTCCTCCTCCACTATGCTCCTCAGCTCCTGTTTCTCTCCCGTCTGGAAACTTGTCCAGAACAAATGGCACCTCCCAACCCTTCCCCAGCCCACAGGCCCACCTCCTCCAGGAAGTCCTTGAGGCAGCCAAGCCTCTGCTGGGCATCGCTGGAGCCCTGACCACTCATCTGGACCCAGGAGTGAGCGTGGCAACACTCTAGTGTGGTGGTGCCAGAGACCCGTCTGACCTGCCCCTTTGATGGGGGGAAACTGAGGCCCAGAAGGGAATCAGAGCCAAAGACATCGATTGATTGATTGACTGATTGATTGATTGAGACAGGGTCTTGCTCTGTTGCCTACGCTGGAGTCCAGTGGCGCAATCAGGCGCAATCTTGGCTCACTGCGACCTCCACCTCCCAGGTTCAATCAATCCTCCTGCCTCAGCCTCCTGAGTATCTGGGATTAGAGGCGCCCACCACCACGCCTGGCTAATTTTTGTATTTTTGGTAGAGACGGGGTTTCACCATGTTGCTCAGGCTGGTCTTGAACTCCTGGGCTCAAGCGATACGCCTGCCTCAGCCTCCCAAAGTACTGGGATTACAGGTGTGAGCCACCACGCCTGGCCTGAGCCAAAGGTTCTTGAACCAAGAAAGTACCTAGAGGTGACCCAGGCCTCATTTCTCAGAGCCTGCCCTTGTCCCATGAGGTCAGCTGAGACCAGATCAAGAGATTAGTAGATTTGTAGAGATTTCTGTCACCTTGTATGGTACAAAAGACATCAATTAGGAGGTCATTTGTCCTCAGTAACTTTTTCTTGCTGGTCTTTTCATTACAGATTCCGTGCCAAGCCCAGGTCACCAGTGGGTGTTGGGGAAGGGGTGGGGCGTCCACCCACACTTGCCAGAGCAGCACACACAGGTGGGACCCGGGTGCAAAGGCAGGACGAGGCCAGGTTTTTGGCTGTGAAAATTGTTCCTGGTTGGTCTGATGAAACTGATGCTCTGATGGGACCCCAAAGCCCTCCCAGGGACAGGGGAGGGGGTCCTTAGAGTCTCCCTCTCTCCTTTGCAGACCCACAGGGCAGGGATACTGGCAGTCCTGGGGGGGTCTTCCGAACCCTGGACCACTCCGGGAGACTCCACATGGCAGCTGGGTGCTCAGTGTATAGTTAACCCAAGAGCCAGGGTATTAGTCCGTTGTCCAACTGTTGGTAAAGACACATCCAAGACTGGGCAATTTACAAAAGAAAGAGGTTTAATGGACGCACAGTTCCACGTGGCTGGGGAGGCCTCACAATCACGGCAGAAGTCAAGGAGGAGTAAGTCACGTCTTGCATGGACGGCAGCAGGCCGAGAGAGAGAGCTTGTGCGGGGAAACTCCCCCTTATAAAACCATCAGATCTCATGAGACTTACTCACTATCACAAAAACAGCACGGGAAAGACCTGCCCCCATGATTCAACCACCTCCCACGGGGTTCCTCCCATGACCTGTGGCAATTATGGGAGATACAAGGTGAGATTTGGGTGGGGACACAGCCGAACCAATGACCCGTGGCAATTATGGGAGATACAAGGTGAGATTTGG
>NW_012103477.1:563263-574607 GCF_000951045.1 Mandrillus leucophaeus
GTCCTTCCTGGGTGTGCTGGGTCCTCCTGGGTGTGCTGAGTCCTTCCTGGGTGTGCTGGGTCCTCCTGGGTATGCTGAGTCCTTCCTGGGTGTGCTGGTCCTCCTGGGTGTGCTGGGTCCTTCCTGGTGTGCTGGGTCCTCCCGGGTGTGCTGGGTCCTCCTGGGTGTGCTGAGTCCTGCCAGGTGTGCTGGGTCCTTCAGGGTGTGCTGGGTCCTCCTGGGTGTACTGGGTTCTCCCTGGTGTGCTGAGTCCTCCCTGGTGTGCTGGGTTCCCCCAGGTTTGCTGGGTCCTCCGGGTGTGCTGGATCCCCCCACCAGGTAACCCCTACTCCTCCCAGGGCATGCTGGGATCATTTCTCACACCAGACACAAAAAGCCTCCCCCAGGGTGGCCTCCTGGCTAAGCCAGCTCCAGCCCCAGATGGAAACCTTCTGCTTAGCTGCACCTAAAGGTAAGCATGGGAACCAGTGCGGGGAGCCTGGAACCACAGCCCAGGACCAGGGTCAAGTTAACCCAAGGCCACGTCCACAGGACAAAGACGAGATGCCTCCCCAGGAATCAGCCCAGGCTGGGGCTGCTGCAGGCTGCAGGCCTCTGGACAGGGTCCCATGGCAGGGAGCACGACCAGAGACAGCCCCAGCCCCAGCTCCAGCTCCAGCCAGGCCGTGCACAACATGGAGAGAGGCTGTGAAAAGAACATCCCTGCCCTGGAGCCCACCCTTCCAGGAGCCCCTTCCTCCCCTCCCACCACTCCCTGGGGCGCAGAGTCCGAGGCCAGCAGCGGCAGCTCCCAGGCCTGGCCATGGCTGGTCGCCAAGAGCAGCCCTGGGTGGCGTCTGGAGCTCGGGCGAGGGGTCAGACTCCCACCCTCAGACACAGTGGGCAGCATTGAAGGGCAGTGGGGAGGGCCGCTTCCTCTCCATTAATCAATGATCCCAGTTTAGAAAGTCGCCCGAGCCAACGCCAAGGGCTAAACAGGCTCAGGACCCCACCCAGCCCTGGCCACCCCAGCTTCTCCAGGGCTCTGCTTCCTGGCATAGCCTCAGGGCCCCAACAGCTGCCAGAGCCACCTCCAGCCCACACCCGAGAGACCCCCACTGAGGGCCTCCTGCTCAAGGTGGGGAAACTAAGGTTCCTTCGAAGGTGCAGGACTCAGAGTGCGCCTGGGTGCTGAGGCTCCAGGCAGGACCACTGACGTCTCTCCCGGCTCGGCAGGCACACAGCAGGTACCTGGGAGCACCTGCCAGCCAGCCCCCAGCAATGCCTGGCTCCATCTCACCGAGAGAGGCCGAGGACCCTCTAGAAGCTTGGCTGATGCGTCCCTCGTTCCCTACCCTGTATCTCAGGGCCAAAATGACTTTCTCCTCCTCCACTATGCTCCTCAGCTCCTGTTTCTCTCCCGTCTGGAAACTTGTCCAGAACAAATGGCACCTCCCAACCCTTCCCCAGCCCACAGGCCCACCTCCTCCAGGAAGTCCTTGAGGCAGCCAAGCCTCTGCTGGGCATCGCTGGAGCCCTGACCACTCACCTGGACCCAGGAGTGAGGGTGGCAACACTCTAGTGTGGTGGTGCCAGAGACCCGTCTGACCTGCCCCTTTGATGGGGGGAAACTGAGGCCCAGAAGGGAATCAGAGCCAAAGACATCGATTGATTGATTGACTGATTGATTGATTGAGACAGGGTCTTGCTCTGTTGCCTACGCTGGAGTCCAGTGGCGCAATCGGGCGCAATCTTGGCTCACTGCGACCTCCACCTCCCAGGTTCAATCAATCCTCCTGCCTCAGCCTCCTGAGTATCTGGGATTAGAGGCGCCCACCACCACGCCTGGCTAATTTTTGTATTTTTGGTAGAGACGGGGTTTCACCATGTTGCTCAGGCTGGTCTTGAACTCCTGGGCTCAAGCGATACGCCTGCCTCGGCCTCCCAAAGTACTGGGATTACAGGTGTGAGCCACCACGCCTGGCCTGAGCCAAAGGTTCTTGAACCAAGAAAGTACCTAGAGGTGACCCAGGCCTCATTTCTCAGAGCCTGCCCTTGTCCCATGAGGTCAGCTGAGACCAGATCAAGAGATTAGTAGATTTGTAGAGATTTCTGTCACCTTGTATGGTACAAAAGACATCAATTAGGAGGTCATTTGTCCTCAGTAACTTTTTCTTGCTGGTCTTTTCATTACAGATTCCGTGCCAAGCCCAGGTCACCAGTGGGTGTTGGGGAAGGGGTGGGGCGTCCACCCATGCTTGCCAGAGCAGCACACACAGGTGGGACCCGGGTGCAAAGGCAGGACGAGGCCAGGTTTTTGGCTGTGAAAATTGTTCCTGGTTGGTCTGATGAAACTGATGCTCTGATGGGACCCCAAAGCCCTCCCAGGGACAGGGGAGGGGGTCCTTAGAGTCTCCCTCTCTCCTTTGCAGACCCACAGGGCAGGGATACTGGCAGTCCTGGGGGGGTCTTCCGAACCCTGGACCACTCCGGGAGACTCCACATGGCAGCTGGGTGCTCAGTGTATAGTTAACCCAAGAGCCAGGGTATTAGTCCGTTGTCCAACTGTTGGTAAAGACACATCCAAGACTGGGCAATTTACAAAAGAAAGAGGTTTAATGGACGCACGGTTCCACGTGGCTGGGGAGGCCTCACAATCACGGCAGAAGTCAAGGAGGAGTAAGTCACGTCTTGCATGGACGGCAGCAGGCCGAGAGAGAGAGCTTGTGCGGGGAAACTCCCCCTTATAAAACCATCAGATCTCATGAGACTTACTCACTATCACAAAAACAGCACGGGAAAGACCTGCCCCCATGATTCAACCACCTCCCACGGGGTTCCTCCCATGACCTGTGGCAATTATGGGAGATACAAGGTGAGATTTGGGTGGGGACACAGCCAAACCAATGACACGTGGCAATTATGGGAGAGACAAGGTGAGATTTGGGTGGGGACACAGCCGAACCAATGACCCGTGGCAATTATGGGAGATACAAGGTGAGATTTGGGTGGGGACACAGCCAAACCAATGACACGTGGCAATTATGGGAGAGACAAGGTGAGATTTGGGTGGGGACACAGCCGAACCATACCAGCTGGGGACAAAGTCTGCACCTGAGCCATCGCAATGGTGGTCCCTGCCACGACCCCCACTTCCCAACCCTTCTGCCAGGCCCACTCTGGGCCTCACCTACATGGACTCACAAAACCTGCACAAAACATTGCCAAATCTCCTCCCTGCTGAACAGAAGGGGGACCGGGGTCCGAGAGGTGGAGTGGTCACACAGGCACAGGCCTGGGGAATACCAAAGCCAGCCCTGGACAAAGTGAGCAGCTGGCCCTGACTCTGACTGCACCGAGGCCTGCACTGGGCCAGGGAAGATTTCACTGCAGGCCCTGGCCCAGGCCAGGCCCTCCACCTTCAGGGCAGACAGGCCCGCTTTGTGCTCCCACAGCTCCCGCTGCTTCTGCGAAACTGCTGCAAAGCACCCGCCTGCTGTACACCCGAGGCTTGACCCCGTCTGGGCCAAGGAGGCAGAGCTGGGGCTGTGGGGAGTGGGGAGGGCTCCTTCCCACAACCGCCCTCCGTAGCTGCCCAGAGAGTTCCTGTCTCCCTCCCCGACTCTGTTGTTCAAATGAAATAATTTGGGGGAACCAGAAAATACGGCTTTTATTTTCAAAACTAGAATCAATTATAATTGGGGGGTTAGTTAAATATTCCCAACTGTGTTTGAGCTGAGGTCTACAGTGTCCAGACCCAGAGTGGAGGAGGGACAGGAAGGTGATGGTGAGAGGTCTAAGTGGGAGTGCTAAGGGCAGGGGCTACACCTGCAGGCAGCACCCCCGCACACCTGGTCCTGCACACCCGGCCTACACACTCAGCCCTGCACACTCCACCCTGCATGCCCAGCCCTGCACATTCCACCCCTGCACACCTGGCCCTGTACAATTCAACCCTGCAGGCCTGGCCCTGCACACCCAGCTCTACGCACTCCATCCTGAATGCCCAGGCCTGCATAATTCAGCCCCGCACACTTCACCCTACACAGTTCGACCCTGCATAATTCAGCCCTGTACCCTCGGCTTTGCACACCCGGCCTCCACACCCTCCCCTTCTTCCGAGACAGAGTGACCAGGGAGGACGCCAGGCAGCCACCCTCCAGCTTGTCAGCTGCCCCCTGTGAAGGCCACGTCTGCCCTAACTGGCCACTCTCCCAGGAGGCCCACTACCCAAGGGCCACAAGCCAGCCACAGGTAGGGACGCTCCTGCCCTGCCAGGGACCCTGCTCCCCTCTTCTCCAAAGCAAATCTCAGCGGCTCCCCCAGGACCAAGGCTTGTCCCTGCACCAGGTGGCAGCATGGCCAGAAGGGAGTACATGACACTCCCTCAGACACACCTGGCTTCAGCCCCAGCTAGGCCACTTGTGAGCTGAGCACCAGCAGCTGCCGGGTCTCCCCAACCTTGGTTTCCTCTTTCAGGAAGCAAATGAAGTGTGGAGTTGATGAGGTGACACAGGAAGAGAGTGGCTGGGAGCCAGGAGGGAGCTCCCGGCCTCCAGCCTCCCTGCTCTGCGGTGCATTCCCACGGTGACCGGTGCATTCCCACGGTGACCGGTGCATTCCCACGGTGACCGGCGCATGGGGCTGCTGCTCTGGAGGCTGAGCCTGGAGCCCAGGCACCGTGAGAGTCTGTGACGCAGAAGTCAGAGCCAAGAGGCTGGTGGGGCACAGGGCACCTGAGTGCACCCTGCCCCCATGAGACGCCGAGTTCCCCCACGGGGTGTGCAGCCCCCAGTGAGCCTCCTACAAACCCTGTGCCTGCTGGTGCCCCGGGGGCTGCATGTCAGGGTCTCACGGACCAGGGGGCTCCGAGCAGGCTCCTGACAAAGATGAGGTGGGAGGAGGGG
Organism: Mandrillus leucophaeus; assembly: GCF_000951045.1. Taxonomy (NCBI): domain Eukaryota; kingdom Metazoa; phylum Chordata; class Mammalia; order Primates; family Cercopithecidae; genus Mandrillus; species Mandrillus leucophaeus. The sequence goes on from NW_012103477.1 coordinate 568,150, forward strand.
ACTGACGGTGGGCAGGAGGCCAGCCCTGAGGGGGCAGGTCAGGTGTCCTCCATCCCCTCCCAGAGGACACGGCCAGGAAAGGCCACCCCCCAAGGCCACCTCCTCCTCACCCTCCCCTAGGAACAGAGACCACCGGAGGCTCTGCTTGGCTGACCAGTGAGCCACAGCCCTGTCCTGGAAACCTCCCCAGCCAGCCCAGTCAGCCCTGGTATTTCCGTGTGAAACCGAAATGAAGCGACGCACACGCCAAAAGATTAGACAAATGAGACGGAAAGGCCCTCGGGGCGTTTCTCAACTCCTACCTGTGGCCATAATTACAGTTCTCAAGAGGCCAAACGTGACAATCGGAGCCCACTCCATCCTGTGTGGACCCCCATCTGCCCTCGGAGCTGGGACGGGTCACCTCTGACCACAGGGAGGCCTGGCCAAGGCCTGCAGCCTGGATGTCGCAGGGCAGTGGCAGGGCAGGGGACCCGGGGGGGCCCTTTCGTCCACATGAGACAGCCGGGTCTCAGTCCCTGGCCGGGGCAGCAGCCCTCCCAGCCGCCCAGCATCCAGGAAGCAACAGGCACTCACGGTGACTCGGCAGGGGCCGTCCCAGCTAACAGAGGACATTCAATAAACCCTCCAGCACCAACCGTCCACCTTTCCAACAATGACCAACGCCCCAGGCTGCTGGCACCCAGCTCCGAACTCTGGGGAGACCAGCACCTCTCGAGAACCCCTCCTCAGCCCGGCCCCCAGCGGAACGTGGAGTGGGCAGAGGTGCCCTTCACAAACGTGGGGACCTCCTGATTCCTCTGATTTCCTCGAGTCTCCCCCGCTGTCTGCCTGGGCGCCGGAGCATATCTCTCACTCTGCCCTGGCATCTGCCTGGCATGGAGCCCCGGTGGCCACCACACAAGCAGTCCCAAAGCCCCAGGGCCACTGGGAGTGTTTCATGCCATCGGGACAGCTGTGGCTCAGGCTGCGTAAGGCTAGGATGAAGCAACCCGGGACAGAGCAGGAAGCCACAGAGGAAGGGAAGACTCCCGCTGCCCATGGCCCAAAGGAATCGAGACGAGGCTTTGCCGCTTTTCCCCACATTGGCGCGCACTTTTCTTTACAGAAATCCCGTCACCCCGATGGCTTGCTTTCAGCCCATCCCCACTCCCTGCAAGCATCTCCCCACTGCCAGCTCTGCTTCAACCTGGTCTTTGGGGCCTGTGAGGGAATCCTGTCTAGGCTGTGCTGCGGTTACTCAACCAGTCGCTTTGGCTAGGACCCCCGGGTGTCCCCCATCTTGTAACACTGAGGACAACCACAGTTCGGCAAGGTGGCGGCACAGCTGGAGACCCTGGGACCTGGCCACCCTCTGCCTTTCCAGGGGGCCAGCGTCCCCTTTTATAAACAGCAGGGCTGGCGCGGTGGGCGCCAAGATGATATGCTCCAGCACCATCCACTGAGGGGGCTCTCTCGGGGTCACCCCTCCCCTCAACACCCTCAGAGGGGCTGCAGGGAACTGGTGGAGGGATTGCAGAACGTCCTCAGAAGAATGCCCGTTCACTCAGGGTGTGCCCTACACAGCTGTGCTGGGGACAGCCAGTGGCCGACACATCTCCGCCCCTCGCCCACAGGCTGGCCATGACCAGGGCCTTGGTGCCCCAGGGGCTCCACTCACCATACTGACAGCGGGGTCCCTGGAAGCCGGAGGGACAGTGGCACGGCTGGGCTGAGCCTGGCGCACAACGGCCACCGTGAAAACAGAAGCCGGCACCGCATTCAGCTGCGGAGGGAAGGAGCAAATCAGTGAGACGGGCAAGGAGGGGCGAGGCAGGGGCAGGTGAGGCCTCAGGGTCTCTCAGGCAGGCAGCCCACCCAGCCTGCCAGGTCCCCAGCCCTGTTCTCACTGTCCTGGGTCACACATTGCCCAGTCACCAATGGTGGCTGCAGTGTCCCCCAACCCCCCGCCACGGCTACATGCAGTTGGGGTTAGGCGGAACGCCTCTAGAGTGCAGTAAAGCCCTAACTCACTTCACCTAGATGGGGAGGAGCCAAGGGCATTTCCTGGGGAAGGTGCGCAGGGAGTGGGGGCTGGGGAGGGGTGGGGGAGGGAAGGTGCGGGTGCAGTGGGGAGGCTGTCTCTTATACACATCTAGATGTGTATAAGAGACAGTCAGTATCCTCAGCAGTAAAACTGGGGCTGGGGAGGGGTGGGGGAGGGAAGGTGCGGGTGCAGTGGGGAGGGGTGGGGGAGGGAAGGTGGGGGTGCAGTGGAGAGGGGTGGGCTGCCCAGTGGTCAGCACTGCACAGCTACAAGGGCCGGCTGAGGACCCCCCTCAAGACCCTGATGGTAGAACCTACTAGGTTGGCCCCATTCTCAGGGAGGGATGGCCCCGGCCCAGGCCAGTCGGACCCCAGGGAGGGGACGAGGTAAGGTCCTAGCAGGTGGGGAGCCAAGTGTTGATAGCAGCTGCCCTGGGGCTCCCTGGGGAAAGCAAGGCCAGGGTGTGAGGGTGGAGGAGGCCACAGCTGGACCTGAGAGGCCAGATGGGGGCTCTGGAGAGAGGGGGGTGCCGTGCGGCGTGGCAGGCAGCCCCATTACTGGCAGTCCCACACTGCCTCGCTGCCCCCTCCACAGCAGGTGCCCTCCAGGCTGGACCAGGTGCCCCCCAGGGACTCCAGTACCAAGTTCCTTCACCGGGCAACCCCTACCCTGCACGTTACTACTCAGGAGGGCAAGGCCAAGGTGCGTGGGCTGCGCTCACTCCTGAGGGGTGCTCGCTGGGTGACTGCGTGGTCAGGGCAGTGACCTGGGACTCCCTGCCCCACCCAGAGCCTGCGCGACCTCTGGGCTCAGTGAGTTTGTGTGTCACTCATGGCCCCCCTGCCAGGAGTCGGGAGGGAAGCTCTAGCCAGGTGGGCCCTGCGGTGGCTGCGCCAGGGCTCCCAGGATTCCCAGGCACGGGCCAGGTCAGCTGAGAGGAAGGAGGACAGTTGGCCACTCATCATCTAAGCAGCCCCAGACCAGGGGCTGTGCCCGGTGGGGAAACCAAGGCTCAGAGACTTCATTACCTGGCCTGGACCACAGAGTGAGCCATGACTGGCTCGGGCTTCAGGGCCTGTGTGGCCGTCCCATTTACAGATGTGCCCAAGGCCAGCACCCAAACCTGGACTTGGGATCAGGACGACCGGGCCTGGGTCTGGACTGGCACAGAGAAACACGGGTCCCTGTGAAAGCTTCTTCCTCCCACGCCTCCTGCAATCACGGCCACCACCGCTGCCCCGGGCATGGGGGCATCCCCTCCCTGCCTGGGCCCTCACACGCATCTGGCCACATCCAGGCCCCACCAGCCTCTTCCTTCCAGCCAAACACGTGCAGCTGGAGGATGTGTCCGAACTCGACAGGGTGGAGGCCGGGGGGCTGCAGGGAAGCCGGATGGAAGTTGCCATGACCCTGGAAGCAGCCCAGGAAATTCCCCAGGGACAGGGGACCAGCCTGGGGCCCAGCAACAGGAAACATCCGTGTCCCAGGTGTGAGGCCTGAAGCCTGCTGACACGCGCAGCTGCAAGAGCAAACCAGCTGTGTTTAGCTCCCACCACACAGGTTCCGGTTTTCCTCGTCCTGAAGACCTCCAGCCCCAAACAGCCAAGACCAGTCACCCTTGGGTGGGGAGCAGGTGCCGGCCCGGAGTCTACCCCTAGGACGCTGCCCTCCCCGGGCTCTGCTGAAGGATGGAAGGCAGGACCTGCCCGGATCTCTGAGCCCCAGGAAAAGCAGCCACTCACTGCCTCCCCCCTCCCACTCTGTTTCCCACCGGCTGGACCCCATCCTGCTGTTCTCAGGGCCCCTCTCCTGGAGCCCATGCCCACCACCCTGTGTCCCTCCTCTAAACTCCACACCCTTCCCTCCCTCTCTCCTCCCCCAGGAAGCATCTGCCTAAATCCGAAACAAAGGGGAAAAGGAGTGTGCTTCTGAAAATCCCAGCCAGATCCAGAGTGCCCGCTGCCCCGGCTGAAGACTCCGTCTCTCAAGGCAGGCAGAGCTGACTCTCTGCCGGCGGAAAGGGGCGCACACGGACCCTACCACATGTGCACCCAGCAGGACACCAGGCCCGGGGCAGCCGCTGCCCTCTCTTCAGTATTCAGGGCAGACATTAATCACTGGTCTCCATCCTGGGCTAGAAAGAGGACACGGAGACCAATGATTAACGTCTGTCCCAGGCTAGAAGGGCACGGCCACAAGATGCTCCCTGGACCCTGGGCCAGTCACTTGGATGAGTACACAGCAAATCCTTCTAGCAGCTCACCTAGCGGCTCAGACCAGGGGTCTGGGAGATAGCACCGTACACACTGGATCATTCACCCACATCCTGTTCAAAGCCAGTCCAGTTGGGTCCACCCTCAGGGTACCTTGAACACACCCACGTCTCTCCACCTCGTCTCCACCATGACACCAAGGCCACCGCCATCTCCTGCCCTCCGCAGACGCCTCTTAGCTGGCCCCAGCTTCTCCTGCTCACTCAGTTTCCATTCTCTACCTCACTGCCGTAGTGACTTTTTAGAATACAACTCAGATCTTGGTCCCCCGGTTGCAAAATCCTTCATTTGCTTTCCATTGACTTGGCACAAAACCCGCCGTCCCCAGATCCTCCCTATCCGATCCCCGTGCAACTCCTGGCCTCCCCCCAGACTCAGCTCTCCCTACTTGGGGTTCTCCCATGAACAAGCTGCTCTCTGCATGGACAAGCCTTCTTTCCCCCAAATGTCACTTCCACAGGGAGGCTCCCTAAGCCCCATCTCCAAATCAGGGCCCACAGCGCCCCGCTCTTGCCCCCTTTAGTGCCTCTCAACCATGATTAGGCATTCAGTTGGGGTGACAACTCACTTCCCATGCCAGGCCCCGGGCTCCCTGAGAGCAGCCCTGAACTCCATCTTGATCACCGTCACCCACCCAGCTCCGACACGCAGGTGTGCCGGCAAGCTTGTTGATGAAGGAGTGAATGAATGAACAAACCACCGCATGGCCAGGCCAGCCGGGTGTGAGAGGGACCTGTGGATGCTCCTTGGGGAAAGGGAGGGCACAAGGGGATGGAGGAGGAGGGCTGCACAAGGCATTGCTCCCTCCCAAGGGGTGGAAAAACACCAGGAGGCCCTAAAACAAAGATGCACAAAGCAGCGCTCCAAACCAAGAGCAGGTGCTCCTGGTAGATGTCCCCAAGCCGTCCACATCCCCTCCCCACTGCAGCATGTGCTGACGATGCACAGCCACCTGACGATGCACAGCCACCTGACAATGCACAGCCACCTGACAATGCAGCAGCCCGGCCTCCAAAGCCGTCAAGGGCCACACCTCTCCCTCATTCAAAGAATGGGAACTGGCAGTGAGGACCGTGGCCATTTGCCGGCTGCCCAGCTTCCCAGGCGTCTACTTTGGGGTGAAATTGGGCAGGTCTACCTCAAATTCCTAGACCAAAGGTTGGGAGGGCCCTTAGAGGCATCCGGGGTGCCACCGGCACAGGATGGCAGGTTTGGGGAGTGCATGGCGGCATGTCCATGTCTGTAGCCTCTTTAACAACCCCCACTTTCTCACATCGAACTGAACTACAAGCAAACACCTCTTGCAGTGGCTGCAGCTCATTTCTGGAATCGGGTTAACTGTGGAAAGGGGACTGGATTCCCCTCCAGGGGCTCAGTTCCTGCAGGTGAAGACCTTAAGCCACTTCTCCGGAGCTGCCGCTTGGCCAGAGCCCTTGGCAACTTTTCTTCCTGTCCCTTGAATAACCCAGCCATCTTATGGGAAGTTGGGGTGACCACCAGGCGGATCAAGCCGTCCTATCCTTCCTCGCCCACCAGCCCAGCTCTCCAAAGATGATCGCTGGAGTAGGGGCAGTGCACCCAGAACCTTCCAGAAGGAGGATCTCTGGCTGCCCCTAAGGGTCACTCCAGACACTGGTGACTGGCACCACCTCTGTGCCTCATGGCCTGTGCTCCCCCTGCACCAGAGGGCAGGCCCACGTCCCCTCACCACGCACCAGCAGAGCCCTCCAGGGAACGGGGATGGAGCCGAGGATCAGGGACTCCTGCCCCTTCTGTTGAGGACACCGAGCAGTCCCCAGGCCTGCGTCTGAGATGGTAACCACAGAATCCAGGGTAGGTCTCTGCCCCTGAGCACTGGGGAGGCATGGGCGGGCGGTAAGGCCGCTGCCCTCAGCACCTGCACAACCCCTGGATGGGGCTCCTAGCCCGGATATGCCTGGGGACTCTAAGGTGTCACGGGGCTCCCCACCCACCACCCTACAGGGCAGCTCTAATGCTGAAGAGGGAAAGAGAAGGAAGTTCTGGGCTAGGTGTGAGGATGGAGCTGCAGCCATGAATGGGAGCGTGTGTAGGTGTGAGTGACACACATCCTCTGTGTGGGTGTGACACATGTCCTGTGTGTGGGTGTGAATGACACGTGTCCTGTGTGTGGGTGTGAG
>NW_012103477.1:576235-600805 GCF_000951045.1 Mandrillus leucophaeus
TGTGTGTGAGCGAGGACACATGTCCTGTGCATATGACTGAGCATGGTGTGTGAGCATATGCCTGCACATAAGCATGTATGTGGCGTGTGGCCTTATGCACGCTCGAGTGAGCATGTATGGGCATGACCGTGACTAGTTGCTCACAAATGTGCATTCACATGCACGTGTGTGTGTGTGTGTGCGCCAATATGTGCAAGGCAGTGCATAAGTGATTTCGTCTGGTGGGTGGCAGGTCCAGATGCAAACGTGTGCCTGGCACAGAGGTCCGTGAGTCTGGATGCAACTCCACAGGAGGAGAGACCTGGGGTGTGGGGGGAGGTCACAGTGGGACAGCAGGTCCCGCCGGGCCATTTGTGAAGCCTGTGCTGTGTCCACATGGAGGAAAAGGGAGCGCAGAGCCTGGGGCGTCAGCTCCGCCGATTCCCACGCTGGGAGTGAGGGCTGGCATGCGGCCAGAATGCAAAAGGAAAAGAAAACGGCAGAGGCAGGAAAGCAGAGGGCGGCCCGGGGTCCACAGAGGGCCCTGCAGCCCCTTCCCAGCAGGCCCAGCCAACCGGGTGGGCAGTGGCCGTGGGGCCCGGACAAGCAAGGAGGGGAGATAGACTGCAGGGCCCGCCGGCCTGATGGTCCAACAGCTGGACACGGGGCCCCAAGCCCAGGCCTCACCCTGGACACCCCCTACTGTAGGTGCCAAGGTCGCAGGTGCACCAGAGCCCAGATCCAGGGCAGTATCCAGTGGCCTGGACCCCCATCGATTCTGCCAACTCCACCTGTGTACAAGGGGGAAGGGCACCAACCCTGTCCCGGGTTTCTGCAACAACACAAGCCGTATATAGCACCCTTGACATAAATAACTCCATCTTAAGAGTCAGACTCTATTTCACATTTCACAGGGCACTTTGCCAACAAGGACAAGATGCCTTTTGCTTAATAAACAAATTTAAAAAATAAAGACTGCATGTAACACAAACAAGCACGCTCCACTCTCAGGCCTCACTGAGGACTCCGTGGTCATAACACGAGCAGGTCTTCAGCTGCTGAAAAGGGCTGTCCTCGTGGAAAGAAGTCAGCATCTGCCCCGCAGTCTCTGCCATATCAGAGTCCCTTGCAAGGCCCACGGAGGCCACCAGGGCCAGACCAGGAGATGCTTTTTGTCTTTGTTCTGTCTTTTTTTGTCTTTTCTCCCGTTAACCCTTTCTCCTATCTCTTTTTCTCCCAGTGTTCAATGTGACTTTGTTTGTTGTGAAATGTTTAATCTACAGCATTTATATATTAAGTACACTACGATATATAGTTTGCAATGTTGACGGGCGTGTGGAGTGGCGGGAGCCTGTGTGCCTGTGGCTCTGACTACAGGGTAAACCGGAAGCACGAAGGAGAACCGCCTCCTCGGGAACTCCATGGAGCTCACGGCCTCTGTGATAGAAACAGCATCAGTAAAGTCTGACATTGCGGAAGACACGATCGTGCGTGGACCTGGTTATCTCTGAGCCTGCACTGCTCATGAGACGAACCATCACCACACCTCCCTACAGAGTCAAAGCCTGCACAGGCCGTGGATTTCCTGAGAATATGTTTGTCCTCCCTGGACAGCCCAGCATGCCCCAGGTAGCAAGGGGCTAGGAGCAGACAGGAGTGGCCAGGAGGGGACAGGAGGGGACAGGAGGGGCCAGGAGGGGACAGGAGGGGACAGGAGTGGCCAGGAGGAGATAGGAGGGGACAGGAGGAGACAGGAGTGGCCAGCAGGTGACAGGAGTCGACAGGAGTGGCCAGGAGGGGGTGGGACAGCCTGGAGAGAAGCTCTGGGTAGTCGCACTAAGGCATCCTCCCTGGGCCGTGGGTGCCTGGGGGTCTGCCCCAGAGTCGAGGGCCAGGGAGGCTGGGCACAGAGAGGGGCTCCAAGGTCCTGCAGCCCCAGCCTTCGCAGAGGCAGAGCCAGGTCCGAGCCCTCTAGACTCAGTTCTTGCTCCATCTGCAAATCCAGAATCCCACCCCTTCTCTCCGCCCTCCTGACCCCCCGAACTCAGCCCTGTCACCTCTCACTAGGGCCACCATGAAGCAGCCCTCACTCCCACCTCTGCCCCCGCACAGCAGGCCCAGCCTCTCCTTTGCACAGACCTTGCTCCTGCCCTCATGAAGGCCCCAGACCTATGCCCCTGTGGTGGGGGGAACCCTGTCCCCCAAATATTCCTGCCCTCCTGTGACCTCCAAATGTGACCCTGCTTGGAAATGGGATCTTTGCAGATGTGAAGAACACCACGACTGAGGTGAGGCCCTGCTGGATTAGGGTGGGCCCCAGGGCCTACAGAAAAGGCCCCAGAGACACACAGAGGGGAGACGACCACGTAGAGACAGAGGCAGAGCGGGGAATGAGGCGTCTACAACCACGGAACACCACGGCGGCTGGAAGAGATAGGAAGGACCCTGCCCCAGAGCCTCAGGAGTGGGCACGGCCTTGCTGACACCTTGATCTGAGGCTTCTCTCCTTCGGAACTGAGAGAGGACATTCACGTTGTTTCAGCACTTGGCTTGTGGTCCCTTGCTGCGGCAGCCCCAGGAGCTCATATCTGCGCGCCCTCCCCCCACCCCACGCCCGTCCCATTTGCTCCAGACACAAGATCCTGCCTCAGGACCCCGCACCTTCTATTCCCTATTCTGGGATCTCTTCCCAGGCATGTGCAAGGCCCACCCCTCACATCAGCAGACCACCACCACCTGGACAGAGGAGCCTTCCTGGACCCCTATCCAAGCCAGCACCACTGGGCTCTGACTATGGAGTGAACCGTAGTTCACCCTACCCTCTGCCCCTTCCTCCTGCCTCGCTTTTCTCCATAGCATTTCTCATGGCAGCTTCATCCTTTCCTGCGTGTCCCCTGCAAGGACAGGAGCCCCAGGAGGTCAGGGCAGGTGCAGGTTTCTGCTCACTGCTACCCTCTGGGTCCTAAGCACCATGCCAGCCGCTGCCAGGCCTCCATGACCGTGTGTCCAGCAGATCGCCTGCATCAGCCCTGTTCAACACAGACTTTAGGGTACTGTTTTATCTCTGTGACTTTGTGGCTTCTTTATTTTTCCTTTCTAAGACAGCCTCTAGATTCAAGATGCAATTAGTGTGGAAAAGCCTGTATAGCCTGTCTCAGGAATCCACAGAGCACATTCACATATTAAAGGCTCTGAGAATTCCTGCAAAAAAAGAAGTCTGCTGAACCCCGGTTTAGGAAGCGCTTACTGGAACACAGAATCCCTTCCCAGTGCCTGTCACAGCGCACGGAGCTGGTGCAGCTCCTAGCTCCACGTCGAGGCCCTGCCTCTCCATCCAGTGGCCTCCCCTTCCCCCAGGCCAGGCCAGCACAACCCATATGAAGAGTTGCGGGGGATGGGGGGGCTGCAGCAGGGTCTTCCTGGGCCCCATTCCTCCACAGTTCCATCTCAGGGTGCACACGTGGAAGGACCGGCGAGTCAGCTGCTCCAGGCTGGCACTCATCTGCCACTCTGCCCACCTGGGAGCCCGGCTTGGAGGAGGGGTGCCCAAGGTAACTGGTGCTGCCAGGACCAGGGGGACTCCGGCTGAAACACTGTCAGGGTCTGGGAAAAATCTGGCACTGGACCATGATAAAAGCGGAATTCAGAGAATCCCTGAGCAGGAAGGACACCCCCCAGCAAGAGAAGTAGTTCCGAACCCCACTGCACCCGGGCCACAGGCTCTGCAGGGCCTCATGGGCTTGGGAAGCCCCGGTCATGAGGCCCGGCCGCCCCACCCGGCACTAAGTAAGTGGCTCTCAGGGAAATCATAACACGATTAGCAGCTTCCGGCCAGTCTCTCACGGGCGTTAGCCTACTCCTCGCTCCTACACAAACACGGCAGGGCTCCCAGGTCCTGACATTGTCCTCCATGGCCGGGTGTCCAGGTCACACGGAAGCAAGGAAATCTCACAATGACTGGGGGTGGGGAGACATCGGCTCAGGGGCCTCCCCTGTCCTTCCCCTGCCAGCAGGGGCTGGAGGGGGACAAAGAAACGAGGAAGGGGCAAAGGGTGAGAAAAGGGAAGGCAGAGGCAGAGCCAAGCCCTGACCCACAGGGCCCTCTAAAGAGTGAGCATCTGTCCTGCACGGGGGCGTGCACCCCACTGCCATCCTCCGGCTCTCAAGGACAGCGGTGCCCTGGGCTGGGGAGCAGGGAGGACCCTGGTTGGGTGCGGCCCCAATGCCCACAGGCACACTGGCTGGGGAGACCGTGAGCAGCCACGTGTGATCTCAGCTGACCCCACAGAGGGAGAGCCTCCCAGGGGCTGAGGGGCTTTGGCACCTGCAGGGACCCTGAGACTCCCACCCAACACAAGCCCCTGACCCCGCCAGCAGCTGCGCCCTGCCCTCCTTGCATGAGCCGGCAGAGATGGGAAGCGCACAACAGAGCTGGAACGTGGTGTCGGAAACGCTCAGCTCACCCGGGGCAGGAAGGCAGAGCCTCAGCTGAGCATGGAGAGGCGGGAAGAGACGTCCCAGAACCACCGAGCAGCGGGTAAGGCCCTGGGCTCCGTCACCAGAGAGCCCTGCCCACAAGCCCCTGCACCCAAGCCCTTGGCCAAGTGATGCCGTGACCGAGGTGCCCGATCACCGTGTGTGCCACTGCCACGGTCACTGCTGCTAACAGGAGTCACCATAGGCCAAGCAGGCTTCACCCAGGCCTCCTCCTCTAAGAACAAGAGCTGGCATTGCTTGAGCGCTTACTGTATACAGGCACCAAACAAAGGCTCCACATGAAGTGACTCATTTAATCCCAGGTTTTCAGGTGGACGTTGTCACACCCACGTCCTGGAGCTCGAGGCCTGATGGGGCCTCCAGCAAGGGGGCTGGTGGGAGCTGCTACCAGATCTCAGAGCTCACCAGAAACCTGGGGGAACTGAGCCCAGGACTGAGCCATGTTTTCCACTCTTGGCTGCCTGGACGGGCATCGGCATCCAGCCCATCAACAAACACTTGCTCCACATGCTGGCTCAGGCCAGGCCAGGCTCCCCGAGGCCACCCATTCTGCCCTGCCAGGGCGCTCCTGTGGGATGCAGAGAAGCCCCCAGCCCCAGCCGGCCCAACCACCTCACACAGTGGCCCTGGGAGAGCAGCCGGTCCAGAGAGAGGCTGGCATGGTGCCCCTAGGCCTGCGGGTCCCGGCGTGCAGCCCACTCCCCTGAGAGGGGCAGCTTGAGGAAGGGCCTACAGGCTTCCCTGCCTGGACTGGAGGCCTCGTGGTGAGGGAGGTCCAAAAAGCCTTGGCCAGGCCGCCCGCTGACCCTGACTCACTGCTCCCTCTCTGACGTTCCAGGCTCCCAGGCTGCCCCCCAGACACTCCTGCAGTCCCCAGCACCACCCCCTAGACCCCCGCTGGCCCTCATTTGCCCATCCTCACTTCTGCAGGCCTCGTCACACCCTGGCCACATGAGAAGCATCTGCTCACGGTCAGCCTCCCAGCCATGGGCTCCACATGGCTGAGCACCTGCTGCCAGGGTCCTCGAACCCCCAGTACTCAGCAGCAGCTGAGCCAAAACCCAGCAAACAATTGAGTGACCAAATAAACAAATGACTCCGTGGCTAGCACGGGACACGCCGGGCAGCACCCCTCCAACCCTTGGGGCTCAGGCATAGCCCCTGTGAACACTGACTCCCACCCACCCACCGCCCCCCTCACTTACTGCGACCCAGCCGTGGGGGTGAACAGAGCGGCCGGAGAAGGAGATCACAGGGCTTCCCGGGGCCATGAAAACAAGCAAATAAAAGCAAAACACACAAACAAGCAAATCCTGCGCTAAAAACGAATTTTTAAAAACAATAAGAAAAGCTCAAGTCCAGGATCCGTGTGGGGACCCCGCCGACGTGACAACCAGGACCCCCACCCTCCCCTGCCCCCCGCCCCCGGCCTCAGCCCAGCTCCTCCACCCAGCCCAGCCCGGGCTGCCCTGGTGAGGGTCTCAGCCAAGACGCCCTCCACCCCACTCCAGCCAGCAGAGCCCGGCCAGGGCAGAGCCACCATGTTCTCCTAAGGCCCCAGAGTCCCATATGCGGATGGCGGCCTAGGGCCTGGCCACGGCACAGGCAGACGGAGCTGGCAGGACAGGCCCAAAGCTCACCTTGGGCCAGGCTGGTGATGGAGATGGGCACACTCACTAGGCCCTGCTGGGACCATCGAGACCCTGACGTCCCCACAGCAGGTAGAGGCTGAAGCAGCCTCAGGGGACTGGCCCGGCCCCTGCCCTCGAGCCTGACTCTGAGATGATCACTGCTGATGGAGGTGAATACAAGGTGTACACGAGGATAGCCAGAGCCCAGCTCGGGGCTCAGAGGGGACGGCATCGGGGGAACACGGCCACGCACAAGTCTACCTGCAGTTGCCTTCCCTGCCCGGGCTCTCTGCCCCTGCCCCACCTAGGACCCCAGGCCCAGGGACACCCCCAGCCCCGCCCCAGCCATCCATGCAGCTGGGCCTTCAAGTCCCCCCTGGGAGCAAAAAGCCCGCTCTCCCCCCATAAACCCTGGGGACTCGGGCTGGCAGCCCCATTTCCCCTCCCCGCCCCCACCCTGCTCCAAGCTGCCTGTTGTTTTGCCCCATTATTAGAATCCCCTTGGGCAGGCCCCAGAATCGCTGCCTCAGAGTGGAAACTCAGGGGAACCTTGGCTTTGATGTCTGCCCCCTCCCCACTAAAAAGACCCCTTTGTTCCTCCCAGACGACAGGAGCAGAGAAACAGGGCACAGCTCAGGCGCCATCAGTGACGGTGGAGGCTGGGACCCCCTCCGAGGGGCGCCTGGCCAGCAACCCCCTCCCTGCTGCCAGCAGAGGCCCCGTCGCCTCCTTCCTCCTTGTTACTCTCCTCCCTTCCTGGAGAGAATTATCCACTTCCTCTAATGGAAAAACACGGCCATCATCCCTTCTCTTCCCCTTTTCCTGCCGGAGCTCAAGCCAGGACGGGCAACTTCAGCCCTGGTTTGCAGTCCGCACGCTTCCTGTGTGAGAAGAGCCCCTGCGGCTCCAGGCAACTACCTGCCATAAAGACCCCTACAGCTGGGTTCTGTTCCTGTCACCGGAGTCCGGGGAGCCCGCTGCCCATTAACCCTCAATGTGGGGAGTGTTGGCCGGACATGGCGGCTCACACCTGTAATCCTGGCACTTTGGAAGGCCGAGGTGGAAAGATTGCTTGAGCGTAGGAGCTCAAGACCAGTCTGGGCGACATGGTGAGACCCTGTCTCTACAAAAAATACAATAACTATTCAGCATGGTGGTGCTCACCTGCAGTCTCAGCTACTTGGGAGGCTAAGCTGGGAGGATCGCTTGATCTCAGGATTTTGAGGCTACAGTGAGCTGTGATGGTGCCACTGCACTCCAGCCTGGTTGACAGAGTGAGACGCTGCCTCTAAAAAATAAACATAAGGCCGGGCACGGTGGCTCAAGCCTGTAATCCCAGCACTTTGGGAGGCCGAGACGGGCAGATCACGAGGTCAGGAGATCGAGACCATCCTGGCTAACACGGTGAAACCCCGTCTCTACTAAAAAAATAAAAAAACTAGCCGGGCGAGGTGGCGGGCGCCTGTAGTCCCAGCTACTCGGGAGGCTGAGGCAGGAGAATGGTGGGAACCCGGGAGGCGGAGCTTGCAGTGAGCTGAGATCTGGCCACAGCACTCCAGCCTGGGCGACAGAGCGAGACTCCTTCTCAAAAAAATAAAATAAAATAAATAAATAAATAAACATAAAAAGTAAAAAATAAAAATAAAAATGTGGGGTGTGCGTGACTCTCTGCCACACTCCATGGCACAGCCTGTCCCTCACTGGCAGGATGCCACCTCAATGTTGTCCCTCACTGGCAGGATGCCACCTCAATGTTTTAGCAGAGGCCGGCTTTATGGGACAGGGTCCCACGACCTCTGTGCCGACCCCTCCCAGCGGGGGACACTGACCCCTTTGCCCAGGCAGCTGCACCTGCGGGACTCCTGTCCCCATGCCTGAAACTCTTCCCAAACACCTCTATAGCTGTGAACCCCGGTCCTTTCACAAACCAGAGGCTTGAGAGCCGCCCACTCAGCTCAGACCACCCAATTCCAGTCCTGGGCCCGTACCTCCGAGCCCCAGCACCCCAGCACCTGCCCGGGTCAGGTTGTATGCAGCACGGGCCTCTCGAATTGTGCTGGTTACATACAGAGAGAGGAAGGAGCGGCTCCCTCGCACCCACGGAGGCTGAGGCCTGCCACCCAGCCCAGATTGGCCTTGGGAGAACATGGTATAGGGAAACGGGGCAGGGAGAGGGACTCAGGGAGCCGGGAGTGAGCGTGGTGTGGCAGGTGAACCCCGAACTAGGCTCAGGGGTACATGAACCCACAGACACCAATGCGTGCCCCCAGGACACCCTCAGACCCCCTGCCAATGGCAGGCTCCCATCCTCTGGAAGAGCCAGCGAAGTGGACTGACCCCACCCGGCCCCAGCTCTCTTTCCACAGCTCTGCCAGCCTCGGCTGAGGTTGCTTTTGCAGCCTTTGGCAGGCGGCGTTGCTGAGCGAGTGGCCCCTGCGTCGCTCGTGTTGCCGTGGAAGGGCGATCCCCACCAGGCTGGGCGCAGATTCATGACTCTACTGAGTCATCTGCGGTGGAGGTGGAGGGGAGGGCAGGGAGGCGCAGGCGGCACTCACCCGAGAGGCAGCCCTGCTCGCCGGGCTGCTGCGTCCACCCTCGGCAGCACCTGAGCACGGTCCGGGTCTCCGTGGTATACACCTGCCTGTAGCCCATGTAGTAGACAGTTCTAGAAAGAAAGAGAGAAGGGAAGTGCTTACCATCGCAGGACCGGCTGTACTTGGCTCTCACTCACCCCTGGGGAGACTGACTCTGCGTCAGCTGGGTTCCCAGCTGCACAGGCTGTGGAACCACGGTTCTCAAGTGGGGTGGCTGATGCTAATGCCCAGCCAGGTTCCTCTGAATGAGGGGGCAGCATGGAGGCAGCAGGGGCCGTGCTGGAGCCAGCGACAGTGGCCTTGTGCTGCATGCAACCCGGGAACACACTACCCCACTGCCTCTGCCCGGCCCCTTCCCTCCCTACGGTGGTCCTGGCTCCAGGCTGGCATTGGGATGCGCATCTCACCGCTCACCTGGCTCTCAGTGCCTAGAGAGCGCCTAGCCCTGGAGCCAGAATGGCTTCTGGGATGGAGCCAAGTGGGCCCGTGGTGCCCGGGGTGGGGTGGGCAGTGCCAGACACAGGAGGTGCCAGTTCAGACTCCATACTCTCAGTCCACCAGTGAAGCAGATGGCCCCAGTAGGAGCCCCACACACAGGTGCCATGGCCACCGACCCCTACACCTAGGAGGACAAAGCTGAGCTGGGGAGACAGAGGGGCCCTGAAGGAAGTGGTTATGGGGAGCAGCAGGAGGACTTGTGTGGGCCCAGGTCAGAGAGGAGATGCCATAGCGGGCAGGCAGGGAGGGCTTCCCGGGGGCAGTGTGGCCAGGGCAGCCTTGGTCCACAGGCTGGCTCCTGCTCAGACGGGACGGGCTGGGGCTGTCACTAAGGCTGAGCAGAAAATGGT
The DNA here is from genome assembly GCF_000951045.1 of Mandrillus leucophaeus. Taxonomy (NCBI): domain Eukaryota; kingdom Metazoa; phylum Chordata; class Mammalia; order Primates; family Cercopithecidae; genus Mandrillus; species Mandrillus leucophaeus. The sequence continues at coordinate 585,785 of NW_012103477.1, forward strand.
TGAGGGCTCCCTGGGAGATGCCAGTGTCCTCCTGGGAATGGGCAGCCCAACCCGGCCAGCGGGAGAAGGTGCCCACAGCCAGAGAGACCCCAGCTACCCAGAGGACACGCCGTCCCCCTCCCCAAGTCCAGAGGCTGCCCCAGGCCACCAACACCGTGCAGCCCACAAAGCCTGGTCACCTCAGGACACCCTGCGCCATCCCCTGCCCAGCCCCTGTCTCCACCCTGCTCCTGCAGGCATCACCAGCCCCCTGCATGGGAAGTCTTGGCAGAGCATTTGGCAAGGGGCCTGCCTCTGCCACTCTGGGACTCGCCCTGAGCAGACGGAGGGTGGGAGGTGGGGGCACCCCAGCCCACGCAGCCCCAGTAAGCCTCCCACCATCACACCCCCGGCCCGGGGCTCCTAAGTCTCAATTCCTCCTTGCCTGGGACTCTTCCAACTCAAGCTGCCCCCACAGGTCGCCAACCACCCGCTCCATGGCCCCTAAAGTGAACGACCCTTGGAGAGGACTGGTGCGCCTGCAGACCCCACAGCCCCTGTGAGGACCGACCCCTCATTGCCCTGCAGCCACCACCAGCTCACACGGGCTCCACTGCCACCAGAGAGCTCATTCATGCAGGGCTGGGGTCATCAGGGGAGCGAGGCCTCTGCCACACGGGTGCCTACTCCTCTGCCTTCTGGAAGGTTCGCTGCCCCTCGAGGAAGCTCCTTTCCTGCTTCCTCAGAGCATGGGCCACATCAACCCCAGGACCTGCCCACCAACCCTGCCGTCCTTCCCCGGGGAGCCACCCTGACGCCTGGGTCCTCACCACTCCGCTGCCCAAGCAGCCTCCACCCTCACTCTAGCAAGGACCAGCAAGACAGACGGCCACCTGTGCCACCTGCCCACCCGGACGCCCTGTCTCCCGCTGCTTGTTCTGCAGTGACTAATGTCCACACAAATTCAGGCCCACCCAGATGTGACCTTACTTCTTGGAAACAAGGTCTTTGCTTCACCTGCAATCAAGTTAAGATGAGGTCATTCACAGGGGATGGGAGGCCCTAATCCAGTGACTGACGTCCTTATAAGAAGAGGGAAATTTGGACGCAGGCACAGGGGATGGCTGTGTGAAGAGGAAGGCAGAGACAGAAGTGGCGGCCACAAGCCAAGGCACTCCCAGACAGCCGGCAGCAGAAGCTGGGGGCTGCGACAGACGCCCCCTCAGAGCCCCTACAGGGGTCCAGCCTGCCCGCACCTTGATCTCAGACTTCCGGCCTCTGGAGCTGGGAGAGAACAAAGCCCTGCTGCTTTGAAGCCACCTGGTTCATCGGCGCTCACTGCAGCAGTGGCAGGAGACTCTCGCACAGCTCTCTGCATGGCACATGCCCACGGGTCCCAGGGCTCTGAGGCCTTTGTGTTTGCAAGGACAACTGCTCACGTGGATGTGCGCGGCGGGAGGATGGAGAGAGAGGCAGAGAGGGACAGAGGCGAGACAGACAGACACAGGAAGAGAAAGCGAAGGAGTAGAAGATGCAGCCGCCCCGGGCCTGCCCCGCAGCCTGCAGACCCCACAGCCAGCCACCCTCCCCCATCTCTGCCGCTGTCTGCAGGGGCGGTGACCAGGGGCCCAGCCAACAGCCTGGGATCAAGGGCCCTTGAGCCTCTGGGAGCGGCCGGGGCAGCCAGGCTGCCATCTCTGGGTAACAAAACACCCGCAGCTTGCCGGGGCTGCTGCACGGGAGGCCGGAGGTGGGCCCTGGGAACCCTGACCCAACAAACAAGCGGGGCCAGGGGCCGGCGGGCGGCGCTTCCCGGAAGCGTGGGCTCATGCACGCGCACTGCAGAGACGCTCTGGGAGCGCCTCGCAAACCACGTCTTGGCAGGACATGAAACCACTTGCCCGGACAGAAACCGACCACCGCAGTGAACAATATTTGGCAGAGCTGAGAGTGTTTGGGCCTGTGCATGATAAATATTTATTCCCTCTCCCGGGCTGCAATGGTGCCGGGCTACGTGCTGCTTCCCCGGGCCACTGACCACCCCCTCCATCCCCCTGAAAGGGAATGACCCTTGCTGCCCCTGCAGCCCCCGTGAAGACCAGCCCTTCATTCCCCTGCAGCCCCCGTGAAGACCAGCCCTTCATTCCCCTGCAGCCAGCACCAGCTCACGTGGGCTCCAACGCTGGGGAGCTGGTGCTTACAGGGCAGGGGTTGTCGTGGTAATGAGGCAGCCCCCAGGTGCCCACTTCTCTGCCTTCTGGCGCTACCAACTCACAGTGGAGGCCACGGCTCAGGGAGTGTGGGCCTGGCCGGAGGGACCTGAGCGGCAGCTCCACCCTCAGAGCCCCTCCCCCACCCCTTCCTTCTCAGGGACCTTGCTCCTCAGAGGGCGGGAGCCCCTTTATTCACAGGGCCCCCCGGCTGGGTTTATCGGGGAAGTACCCACTGAGGGGGCTGAGAGCAAGACCCCTGAACACCCAGGCGCTCTCTCAGCTATACTCACAGCCTCACCTACTCTGGGCCGGGCTGGAGCACCCATCACCCTGCGGCCCTGCCTGAGGCTGGCAGCAGGCTCCACAGCCCACAAGGCAGACGAGGGGCTGATGCCCGCTGCCCTTCTGACCACAGCTACCACAACACAGCCACTTCGGGGCCAGCCCAGGGAGGGGGCTCATCTGATCCTCACCACTGCTGTCAGCCAGGTGGGGAAACTGAGGCTACAGCAGGTTCCCACCCTACTGGGGCTCATTCAGCCTGCTGGCCTCTCCCCCCAGAACTCAAGAGAGGAGGCGTCTCCTTGTCTGTCCAGGGCAGGATGGTGACCCTGCACCAGGCAAGCCAGGGTGCCCTCAGGCTGTGGGGTGGGCAGTTGCTGCCTCTCGCCCTCGGCTCTCAGCCACCCTGCACCCTGCTCCAACCAACTGGGAATTACCAGTGGAGAAGAATCGCTACAGAAAGAGAAGGCCAGAAGCCAAGCCCTTGGGGACACGGCCCTGACAACGAGGCCCTAACAACCTGGCACGGGCACACCGCAGGCAAAACTGGACATCCAGAGCCACATGTGGTGCCCTTCAGGCCTGGGCAGGGTGCCCGCCGCCAAGCCCAGCTGTGGCCTCACAGCCCAAGTCACCAACCACCCAGCCACGTGATGGTGGAGGACTTGGTGGCAGTCTCGGCCAGCTGGCGAGGAGGCAGATGGAGGTGTGTAGAGGTTGAGGGGCGAGGGTGGTGCCCTGCCTGCCAGCACTCATGCTTGCTCCTCACTCCAGGGCCTGAGGAAGCCCAGGCCAGCCCCTGACCCCTGCCCTGCTGGGGCTGTTCTGCACATGCGTACCCTATTTCTGAGCCCCAGTCTGTGCCAGGCAGCCCAGAAAGGGTGAGGCTGTGACAGGCACGACCCCAGGTACAGGAGACACTGTCAGCTCAGTTCACGGGTGAGAAAAGGAGGCTGAGGTCACCACGCTGGTAGGGGTGGAGCCAGTGATGAAACCACGAGCCTCCCACGACACCAGCTAACCCGAGTCACCCCTCAGTGCCACGGTGCTCTGGGGTCCTGCCTCAGCTCCCCCGGCCTGGGCTGCAATGCCAGAGGCCTGCCCAGCCCTCGCCCCTCTGCGTCCTCCTAAGGGCAGCCCGGGCCTCCTTCCCTGCATCTCCCCAGAATCCAGGGGCCTCGACTGCTCAGTGCCCCGGCTGAATGGTGGCCAAGCCAACAAGCAGCCCTGCCCTTGCTGAGCCCAGTCACACATACCCAGGCGTCCGCTGCGTGGCAGAGCAGTCCCCATGGGCGCAGGAAGAGTGGCCTGTGCCTATCTCCATGATGCCACCCAGAGCCCAGCTGGGTTGCTGGGTCCCCACCAGTTCCACAGCGAGTTGGGAATCTGGTCGTAAGCACTGGGGGCTCGAGGGCAAACGGGCAAGGGCTCAGGGTTAGGGACAGGGACTCCTGACGCCAGAGGAGGAGAAGCAACGCTCTGAAAGAGGACAGGCGGGGGCCGGAGGTCGGGAGACAGGGCTGGCTCCTGGGAGGGATGAAGGGAACAGGCCCCAGGCCGGTCTCGACCCAAAGTCTCGCCGCGTGGAGTGACGTTTGGACCGGGCATCTGAGGAGACTCCCCCAAGGTTGCACAGCTGGATTCAGCCCCCAGAGGCTTGGGAGGGGACACAAAGAGGAAACGTGGGATTTGGGAGCACCCTGTGCACATGAACAGCCCCAGGAGCATCCCAAAGGGACAGGGGCCCGGGCCGTGTGTCACCACTTCACTTGGGGCTGGTTCCAGTAAAGCACACAAGACGCCCATCCCCCAGCACCAGGGTGGGAAGAGGCCTCTGGTTCCCCCAGGAGTGGGGCCAGGTGAGAACAACCCAGAGTCCTCGGGGGTGGACCTCGGCCCCTCCCCAGTGACAAGCCTGGGACCTTGGGGCAGAACGGCCACCTTTCGGGAGGGAGCGTTGGCGAAGAGGCCCGGACACCCTGCGTTGGGTGATGCCAGGAGGGGATCCCCTGCCGGAGGCCCCCACGCAGGGGGACTTTGTCCACGGCTGCCCCCAGTGCCCTGCCAGGAGGCTGAGGAACTTGGTACATCAGCAACACTGCTCCCACCCTGCCTTGAGGCCAGCTGGAGACCGCGACGGAGACATCCCACCCCATGGCAGGGGGACTTCCTCAGCCGGGCCACCAGGACTCTCCAGCACTGGGCTCAGGTGGCTTCTGGCTGCTTCCAGAAACGGAGCTCTTCCCCCACGCGCTGTTGACGGGAGACCTGGCTGAGGAGACCAAATTCCCACAAGTAAATCCACCGGTATCCACGCACGCATTACATCCACGGGACAGGCCCACGTCCACGCATGCATTACATCCACAGGACAGGCCCGCGTCCACGCACGCGTTACACCCACGGGACGGGCCCGCGTCCACACATGCATTACATCCATGGGACGGGCCTGCATCCACAGGACAGGTCCGCGTCCACGCACGCATTACATCCATGGGACAGGCCTGCATCCACAGGACAGGTCCGCGTCCACGCACGCATTACACCCACGGGACAGGCCCGCGTCCATGCACGCATCACACCCACGGGACGGGCCCGCGTCCATGCACGCGTTACACCCACGGGACGGGCCCGCGTCCACGCACGCGTTACACCCACGGGATGGGCCCGCGTCCACACACGGATGACAGTCAGGATAGACTGAAAGCTGCTATTTTGGGGAAAACAATGAGAGGAGCTTTCTTCTTCTTTTTGCTCAGGGCCAATGAACCTCAGCCCTCCTGAGATCTCTTGTTTGGGGGTCTCAGAGTTCCTGAACCTCAGCCCTCCTGAGATCTCTTGTTTGGGGGGCTCAGGGTCCCTAAGCCTCAGCCCTGCTACACTGGGCTGCGTCATCTGTCTGGGGGCTTGTCCTGCATGTTGCAGATGCTGAGCAGCATCCCTGGTCCCTCAACCTGCCCAGTTCACCTGTCACCAAACCTGACTCCCCATCTCCACTGTCCCGGGGTAGCAAGACAGAACCGTCCCTGAGTGAAAACCGGCATTATTGCTTAACGGTTCTTTTCTCCTCTACTCTGAACACACCTGAATTGCACAGCAAACACACATTGACTGGAAAGCTGCTGGGGCCCCTCGAGCAGGCACAGCAGATGCAGGTGTCCCGCATGGACCTCACGCCCACGAGAGCAGCACAGAGCAGGGCCTCAGCTCCTCCGCAGGTCCCAGGCTGAGAAGCCAAGCCACACTCTTATCTGAGAACGCGTTCCTGCCTTCCCTCCCCCAGACACACGGAAACCCTCCACCCGACATGCGGTGGCTGCCAGTTCCCCACACAACCCACTCTGCAGTGGGGCTGGCTCTGCAGAGCCTGAGGCTATAAAAGGGGAGAGGTGTGCACAGGCACTCAAGCTCGGTGTTGAAATAAAATCTTGAGCAATAAAAAGTTTCACGTGTGTTTGGGAACAAGGCCCTAGGGCCAAGCAGCAGCCGTCTCCCACCGGGCCCCTGGCAGGCTGAGACCACTCTCCCCCTCCTGCGTGGCCAGCATCCTCCTGGGCCAGGTGCTTGGCTAAACAGGCGAGGGCTACAGCATCTGAGTAGCCCCATGGCAGCCTCACCCGGAGGGTGGGAGAGGCCTCAGGTTCAGATGAGGGCTTCAGGCAGGGGTCCACGTGGCCCCGGGACCAGGACGGAGTCCCAGCCTCAGCTGCCCAGCTCCCAGGTGGTCAGTGCTGCCCTTTGTGTGAACAGAGCCCCTCCCCCAACATGGCCCCTGGGGCCCCTGCACCTACCTCCGCTCATGGCCCACGCACCACGCCTGCCACCCGCAGCCAGCCTTCCACACTGGCACCGTGTGGCTGAAGGCCTGCACACACGGCTGGCGGCGGCCCACCAGGGTCAGCTCCTGCTCAGCACACACGTGGGGCCTGGAACAGAGACACAGAGAGTCAGCGCCTCGGCCACCCCTAGCCGGCAGCACCCACCCCTCCTGCACCCCCAGCTTTGGGTGCCAGCTCATCTGGAGTGAGGTCCAGACCCATGGCCAGGCCTCCACAGCACAGTGCCCGTGCCACTGCCCTAGGCCAACCGTGGGACCCAGGCTTGAGGGCACAGGAGCTCAGGGGAAAAGGCAAGATGACCGACACATCCCTATGCATGGGCTACAGCGTGGCTCCTGGTCCTCCAAGACCTCAGGACACAATCACCAATGACGCTGCCTCAACAGACAGGAACTGTAGCCTCAAGGCACAGTCACGCCTGGTCCAGAATTCAGGACCAAGCCCAGACCCATCTGTCCTCTCCACCCCAGCCCTCCCCGCCTTGCTTCAGAGATGTCCCAAGCCCTGTTGCTGCTGGGGCACACAGCTGAGTGGGAATTCGCTCACGGCAAGGTGAGGTGAACACGGGCCCATTCGCTGTGAAGTCAGGGGCTCCCCGGCATCATATTACTCGCACTGGTGAGTGTTTGCTCTCAGAGGAGGAGGTGAAAACCCCAGGCCCATCCCTGCCAAGCTCCTTCAGGTCCCCTCCAAGGCCTCTCCAGCCCAGAGCCTGCATAAACCAGGGGAGGGGAACACGCCAGGGACAGGTGCCCTAAGCCAGCCATCCAGACCCCACCGGGCTCGAAGCAGGTGGAGAAAGGACTCAGACCCTTCAGAGGGAAGGGTCAGAGGGAGGGACCCTTGAAAGACGGCCACACGGGCCAGCACCCCCCGAGCAGGGGTTCACCCCTGGCCTACCCTGACCGAGGGGTGAGGTGGGCTCCCTCTACAGAAGCAAATTTGAGGGGAGAGGACAAGGCTCCAACGCTCGTGTCCCACTGAGTCAGGTTATGTCTGGGGGGCCTCAGTGGAAAGAAGAGGTTTGTCCTGCTCTCCCAGCTCTGGGCTTGCTACCTAGAACCAGGGCCAGGCACACCTGGTGTGGGCCGGTGTCTCCCCTCCAGCCTCAGGTGCAGCAAGCCTGGCAGATCCCGCCAGAACCCCTCCCACCTCCTGGGGGCAAGCAGGTGGCAGGGGTTCCCCCAGCCCCTCATCAGAGGTCCCCACTCCACCAGGAATATTTTCCAGGCTCGGTACCGCCCTCTGCCCAGGACCTGCCAGGAGCCCCTAACCCGCTGCCGCCTGGTGGGCCGGACCCTGGCTCAGCACTCAGAGACTGCCCGCCCCGTCCAGCCACCCTGGCCCCAGGCCAGCCACTCCCAGATGCAGGCTCTGGCGATGGAGGACTATATTTTTCCTCTTTCCTGGGGCTCGTGCTGTGTGGGAAGCCCTGTGTCCCCTCTGACTTCAGCCCACCCCCTTGTGCTGAACAAATCCAGAAAGCACAGACCCAGCACAGTGGCGCCAAGCTGAGAGCAGCAAATGGCAGGGCCTCACCAGCTGCGACAGCAGGGGCTCCACCAGGCAGCTGTGGCACAGAGGAGGGACCCTGGCCTCCAGCTGCCCACCCACGAAGGGGCAGACAAAGGCTGGGACCAGAGTCCAGCTCCAGATCTCCAGTCCAGTCCGAGAGGGGCTGGGGCTGCCGCTGGACACATCCTGCCTGTGACCTCCTGCTGAGAGGTTTTGCCCACACTCTCCCGAAGTTTCCCAAACTGCCCATCCCAGGGCTGAGGCTTGCCCACCCAAGGCAGCGTTGATCCCTGGAGTCCAAGCTCAGGTGACTGCAGGGCAGGGGCACAAGGCAAGGTGAGAGGCAGGGCAGAGCTCCTCCTGGCCATGAGCAGAATCCAGGATCCCCACCAACTCCCAGACAGACCTGCAGCTGCAGCCAAGAAGCCTCCACAGCCATGGGGACCCTCCAGCCAGGTGGAATCAGCTGCAGGAACTCAGGGCAGGTGGAAAGGCTCTGCCATTGCCTCTTCCTGCACCAGGAAGACAAATCCCTCCTGGGCAGGGAGCGAGACTTCCAAAAACCCTATTTCTACCCGCGAGCCGGAGAAGATGTGACTCGCTCAGGAGGGCCTCCTCCGTGCCCAGCACCAGGTCCTTTCCCGATGTTACATCATTGAATCTCTCCCCTCCCAGGGAGGAGGTGACAGTGACCCCCTGATCTGCTCAAGGTCACCAGCTAATGAGAGGTACAGACAGGACTAAGGGCCAGGCCTCTCCCACCTTCCGCCAGTACTGTTTGGCCTCTGTGTACCAAGAGCCACGGATCCCAGCGTGAGAATAGGCGAGGGGGCAGGGCCAGAGGTTGGATCAGGGACAGAGGGTCAAGTCTCCAGGGAGGTCCCTCCTCAGCCTCCCTGGGGCTGGGTCCTGACCTCATTCCTGACCCCCAGACTACAGCACCCATGGGGGATGGTCTCACAGCCCCCAGGGCCACTGCCCCACCCCATCCTGCTGTGACCCAAGGCTGACCTCTGTGGATCACATCCTCCCAGCACCTGCACATACACACACTCTCTCTCTCACACTCACTCTCAATCACACACAAACTCACACTCACACACATTCACAACCACTCATACCCACAGAATCACACACTCACAATCACATACACCCTTACTCATACTCAATCTCACACACCCACACACAGTCACACATACTTTACACGGACTCGAACACACTCACGCTAACACACAATGCACTCACACATACTCTCACACACTCACACACACAATCATACACAGTCACACACATTCACAAGCACACTCAATCACACACATTCACACTCACATGCATGCTCACACACTCAACATGCTCATACACTCATACATGTTCACACACACTCAATCACACTATCATACCCACATACAATCACGTACACACAAACTCACAATCACACATTCACACTCAAAATCACACACTCTCATACACACAGACACCCACACACACATATACACACAATTACATATATACACATTCACACACAATCACACACATACACATTCACACTCAAACACAATCACACATACTCATACACACTCTCACACACTCACATACACACACATTCGCAATCACACACACTCATACAATGACACACACACACAATCACACACACACACTCATGAACACACACACTTCTGTACTGTCACGCATGGAAGCTCACACACACACATTCACACACATATATGCACTCTCAAACTCCCATTCACACACACACTCACAGATACACACACAGGCACACACTTACACACTTCGCCCTCTGGCTGCAGGGTGCGTTTAGTCAACGGGAGGACCAGCAAGAGATGTGGGAAAGGCACTGGGGTTTGGCCCTCCTACCAGGGGCAGGGGCCGCACCCCCTCTCTCCAGGTTCCAGGACCCAGCCCCCACCCAAGGGATGGCCTTGGCTCCACGGTGGCACCCCCGTGCTTCCTCACCCATGCACCTTCCACACAGCATGGACCCTTGTGAACACCCCTCCCCAACCCCTCCTGGGACAGTGCCACCCCGTCCTCCTCCTACTAACAGATACACTGTCCCTCTGAAACTCAAAAAGCCACGCTTTCATGTAACAGTGTCAAATTTGGGATCAGAGATGGGTGTTTTAAAGCACTAGTGCATCTTGGAGGGCAGAACTCGTGATGAATGCACCCACCCCACCGACCGTTGCGCTATAGGGATGCAAAGCATCACGCACTGGTTCTCAAAGTGGGATCCCCCGGCCGGGACCAGCAGCCCCTCCTGGGAACCTGCAGAAATGCACACTCCTGGGTGCCACCCTGGTCCACCGAATCCAGGATGCTGGGGGTGGGGCCCAGCAATCCTTGGGGAGGGAAGGATTGCGTGTGTTTGCCCAAGCCCACCAGGGGATGCCAGAGCACACTCAAGCTTGTAACCCCAGGCCTAGCGGTTTGAAGCAAAGTCTCACTGCCAGGCAGCCTGGGTTTGACGCTCAGCTCCCCACAGCCCGTCTTTAAGACAGGCAGGTTACTGAACCTCTGCCTCAGTTCCGTCACCTGTAAAATGAGGATTCGCAGCACTGACCTTGCCAGGCTGTCATGAGGGTTAGATGAACCCGCACAGAAAAGGGCTCCTGACAGCCCTCGGGAGGTGTGAGCCAGTGTTATTGCAGATGCTGGGACTGTTTATTCCGGAAAAAGTGTCACTCGTACCTCAAAAGTGGGCCCATAGGAACTGCTACAGGCATTGAATGCTTTTGCTGCCCCTATGCCTTGCAACGCACTTACCCACGGCGAGCCCTGGGCACAAGTGGCCCTGAATTCCTTGCCATAAAAAAATAGAAGTGGGAGGCGGGGTGGGGGCAGGCCGATGATCCCCGAACTTCTGGGCTACAGGGTCCAGCCCCTGACTCTGCTATGGCCCCTGTGCTGAGGGCAGCCACTGTGAAGGGACTCTGTCACCATCTCAGGATGGAGATGACACAGAGAGGGCAGAGCTGTGAGCCTAGGTTTTCAGCAGACATCCCAGGCCTGGGGCTTGCTGTGCAGCCTGAGGAATCACTGACCGTCTCTGAGCCCTCAATTCAGCATCTGGAAAACAGATGTGATGACAGCTCAGGCCCCTGGGGCTTGGAGACATCGTGGACACGGCCAGGGCTGGGGGTCCTGAGGGGTTGGGTGCTCCTTTCTGAAGGGCCTTCTTGTCCCTCCTGGCCCTCCTCAAACTTCAGCAATCTCAGCTGCCACTAACCAGCAAGATGACAATGCTGAAGGACTCACCAAGACCCCTTGCCAACCCACCCTCGACCACCCAGCAGCCCTTCCCGCACATCACACCCATCACCCTCCAGGCCCCTGCCCACTTGGTGCGCCCTATGTCTCCCCAGTAACTTCTCCCCCTCACGGCTCTCCCCAAGGCCAGAGGGCCCTTGCCCTGCCCAGCCAGGCTGTGGTCCCTGAAAACGGCTCCTGGGTGGCTCTTGCAGTGACCCCCAACAAGATTGATTGATCATCCATCAAGCCAGCCTTCAAGGATGGAGGGGTGAGTGTGGGAACGACTGTCTCCTCTGGGGACTTCAGCACCACACACACAGCCATAGCAGCCTTCCCGCACCCCACACGCAGCCCCAGAGGCCTTCCCGCACACCACACGCAGCCCCAGAGGCCTTCCTGCACCACACACGGCCCCAGAGGCCTTCCTGCACCCCACACGCGGCCCCAGAGGCCTTCCCACCTGGGAGGATGGAGAAGGTGGCGGGGGAGGGCAGGCAGAGGAGCGGACAAAAAGAAACCTGCCCACTGCTGCACATGGGTCTGAGGAGAACCCAATAAAACGTCTAGTGACCTCAGACAGGACCAGAGTCCCAGGCCTCACTGTTCCTTGCGGCTGGAGCCTGCCTCCCATCTGGGGGGTGGAACAGGAATTCCCAAACTACAAAGTGAGCCCGGCCCAGTCAGAGGCGGAATGCGCTCCAGCTGGCGGGCCATCTGCTCCCGAGCAGAGCTGGGGTTCCACTGGCAAGAGATGGGCATGCCGCAGGGTCCCTCCAGGGCGGGCAGCGACAGTCTGGGCCCAGCGACGGCATCACCAGATTGGGGACGGGGGATCCAGAAACCGGGCAGCCAGCCTGGCTCAGCTCCCCAGCCTGGCTGAATGCAGCCCCTGAACAAACCCCTGTGGGCAGCGGGGGCCGGGGGGGGAGTTGGGGGGGTCGCTCAGGACTGCGGTCCTCACATTTATTTTTAAAGGCTCGTTTTTACCCCCACGGTTCTCCTCTGCTTATGCTTCCCTGGCCCCCACGCAGCCAGCGTGGGGGGAATCTCAAGGCCCTGGGGTTGGGGGAGCCCAGCTCCTGCCCTGGGGCTCCTCAGACCCTCAGGTGCCTTCCCAAAGACAAGGAGACAACGAACAATGTCACTTGAAGCCCCAAAGGCAGCAGCTCACAGAGAGCTCCTTCTCCTCCATGTCACTGTGCTGTGAAACTCAGGGCCCTAAGGGGAGGCTGAGAACAGCTGCTTTCTACACCCTGGGGTTGGGGAGCAGACCTGCTGACAACCTGCAGGCCTCAGGCTCAGAAATGGGGCCCTTGGAGCCCATGGCGCCAGTGGTTCCAAAGAGCTACTTGCAAGATTGGATTTGAGCTTGCAGGGCCCGACCCGTCCTGGAGGGGAGGCATCGCATCATTAGCTGATTCCAGAGCACTGGCCATTTTTGCAGCACAGCTGCCCAGAGGGGACTCCATCAGAGAGAACCTGAGCTCTCTGCAGCCCAGCAGCGCCTCTCAGGGTCTCCAAAATGTGGAACTTCCAACCATGGCTGGTCCAAGCCCTGTGGGTCCATACCTTAGCAGGTGGGCAATCGCCACCTTCTCCCAGACCCTGTTCCCAGACGGCCAGCCAGCAGCCTAGGGCGTCCTGCATGAGGCCCCAGGAAAGAGGCCAGCCATCCTTCCTCGCAGCGGAAACTCACTTCAGAGTGACCTGAATCAGCACATAGATCAGCTCTGCCCGCTCCAGAGATGGGGCAAAGCACCTGGGTCTGCGAGTGAGGGACACCCCCCTCACTGCCCCCAACAGCGTCTCCCAGAGGCCCCGGCTTCTAGCATTAACAGGAGGTTGGCAGTAAGGCTTCAACTCAGCAGCCAGTGGTTCAGGAAAACTCAGCCAGAGGGGGTGCCACTGCCCCATGCCAGGCTCTGCCTGCTCATCAGATTCCCAGGAGGAAAGGGTGGTGGGGAGGACAGGATCGGTAGGGACTGAGCACTCTCTGGGACCGGCCTGCTCCTCTGGGGTAAGGGAGCCAAGAGCACCCCTGCCCCACCCCCATACCAGAGCCCACAGCTTCCTCCTCCTTTCTGCCCCACAGAGTGAGCCTCAGAACAGGCCCTGCTCTCCACAGCCCAGTGGGGACCTCTCCAGGGTCCAGCTCAGGGTCCCCGCACTCACTCAGCCGGCCAACTTCGGCACACTGCGGCCCAGTGTGGCCTGGCTGCATGTCCAGGCACGTGCCAGGTGCTTACAGGACAACTGGCCTGTGGAAGGCATGCCTGACACCGTCACAGACCTCAGACTCTCGCTGGTGGACGATCTGTGAGCAGAGTGAGCAGAGGCTCCCAGTGGATATGCCTGGAGCCAAGAAGATAAACCAGGGGCACAGGCCCCCAGCGTAGCCATTGCCACTTACTGCAGCCAGGGAGGCTCCCAAGGAGAAGCGTAGGATGTGAAGGATAGAGAAGGGAGAGGAGGGGAGGTTTGGAGAAAGGATGAGCAAAGACAGCCAACTCTCCTGCAACCCATTTCCACCATTTCAAACGGCTTTGCCCCAGGCTCGCGAAGGGCCTCCCGAGCCCAGGTGCACAGACAGAACACAGGAAGCAGACCCTCCACTCCTCTCCTGGAGACCCCAGCAAGTCCGAGTCCGGCAGGGGCCCAGGAAGGCCGCCGACAGTCTCCGCAGGGCACTGGTGGCAGAGGCCCTTTGCAAGAGCAGGGACATCCAAGCAGAGACAGCGGGCCATCCGCCGAGCAGCAGCCCAGCCCTGGGACTCCGGGGAGCCTATGCCCCTGGAAGCCCCTGGCTGGTCCTGGGAGGAGATGGCTGGCTGAGCAGCGAAGGCCACTGTGGTGTCCCTTCTGAGCCTGCAGCTCTCCTCAGACAAAGGTATTGGAATCACAGGAAAGAGGAACGTTCCGTCGTCATGTGGAGGCAGGACTAGGGCCGTTCACATTGCGGATGGCAAGGCCCCCACCCAGGGACCGCACAGCTTAGAAAAGGCCTCCTTCTTGGAGTAAAGCCAGACCCAGGGTGGGATCTTGGGAGCTTGGACCCCCTCCCCTCCACCAGCTTGACGTGGCAGCTTCTTCTCTCAGTCCCCAGCCAGTTGCAGCTCGGTCCTGCACCACCAGGTTTGTGGCCGGCCCTCGAGCACCAGGCCCTGCGGAGGAGTGCTGGACAGAAACAGCCTGAGAGCCCCTCTGTGGCCCCTGGACGGAGAGGCTGTCGGACAGGAGGCCTTCACCTGGGCCTGGCCCTCGCCCACCACCCCTGCCCAGCAAGGCCAGGGAGTGCTGGGTGGCGGCGCCAGCGACTCCCCTCCTCCTCCTCCTTCTCCACTGCAGCACCAGTTTTCCTTTGAGGCCAACACAAGGATTGATTTGCTGTTCAAGAGAGACCGCTAAACAGCCCGTTAGGGAATCATCTTTCAAAATTAAATTCATCTCGGCTGGCTCCCTGACCCTCTCTTCCTGCCCATTCTGGCACTAAATTCCTTTTTCAACAGCCCAAAGCACACGTGTTTAACACAGACCAACTCCATTCAGCTCCCCCGTCTGGGCACGGCTCGCCCTTGCGAAGGCCCCCAGACCCCAGGAGACAAGCTTTGGAGGGAAACGCGAACAGGCGGCTTCCTCTCTGCCTTCTCCCAGCCGGGCTCTGGGGCCAGACCCTGCCCGGAAAGGGGCCCAGATTCCTCACCGCTTTCCAAGTACAGTATCTGCCTGAGCCTGCAGGACCCACATCACCAAGCAAAAGAAGGGGAGAGTGGGAGAGGAGGAGGGGACACGGCGAGGGGCCCTGCTACGGAAGGGCTCCAGACTCGACCCAGGAGCCCTGGGTCTCAGCCACCTCCTCCCCAGTTAACGCAAACAGCCCATTGTTCTGGAGCCCCAGGGACAAAGCCTCGGAGCTCGGTCCACCG